>NW_015090891.1:1108577-1556446 GCF_001431845.1 Calidris pugnax
TCTAGAATGTAATAAAATTTTCATTGGTTGTCAGTTCTTGGTAAAAATAAAGACTAGAGCCAGTTCAAAAATTACAGAAAATCATATTAACCTAGACTGTTTATTTTCTATCAAAGCCAATAACATCTTCAATAGCATTACAGCCATTTTGTTGCATTAGTTTCACTGGCAGGTAGATAGATATTAGAATGTAATGAAGAAGTCTGTTAATGGACAATTGCAGCCAATTATCTAGAAAAACAAAATGCATAAATGTTAGAAGAAAACAATAATTTTATGATTTCAGCCTATGTCCTTATTTCTGTGACAATTATATCCTTCCTCCATATTCCTTATTTGTACAACCAAAAGATGGCAGTGCTTCATCAACAATTCCTATAAAGTTTAAGTTTATCCTTAGGTCATCACTTACGATATGTGAAAGCTTTAAGAAAATGCACAGTTTTACAAGATTCCCAGGCTTTCTCTGATCAAATTTCAAAGGGAATGATAGGGGTTCCAATTTGTTTTTAAGGTGTTTTGGTTCTCTGACATCTTACAAAGTTTACTTGATTAATAGTCTCTGTCTAACTGATTAAACAAGATTTTATAGAAAACATAATAAATATAGATCAGTTAAGTCAGTGTCTCCTATTCTAACAAACAGGCAATTCTGTGTCTGGCATTGATGCATCATCATAACTTTATAGTCTTTCCTCAAACTCATGTTACAACTGATACTGAATCCCTAAGCATTTTTAATAGTCATCAAAGACAGAAGTTTAAAACTTTGTATGAACCCAGTGATGTCATTTGTATTTTTTTCCTCTATATTTAAATCACAGAAGCCGACACTTCTTTTTTCATAAAAGCCAAGTCTCCTATATCTTGTTTCTGCCTTTTCTTTTTCCTTGTTTCATTTTCCTCAGACCACTTTTTCATACAAAAAATTGTGCATAACAGCTCTGCCTCATAAATATTTTTGGCAGATTCTATGCTAGTGTTTCTCAGCATGTCTGCTTCATAAACATGAAAGAGATCTATACTATTTACTATGGCCCTGGATTGGATTTATTTTTATGATGCATCTCAGAGATACATTCTATTTCATGTAAAATATCTTCACATAAAATAATAATTATTACCAATTATATATACTTACACACTAATGAATAGCTATGTTAGCATCAACTAAGTTGTTCTATTCTAATTAATTTTTCAGAAAAGAAAAATAAGATTAAAAATTACTTTTGTTCAATAGTGTTTCCAGTTCTGACTGTTTTTTTAAAAGGTTAATTCAGCCCACTACCCTTTATTTCTTCTTCCTTAAAATTAGGATAATGATGTTAAGATTTATAAATAATTTTTAATTATATTGATAACAAGAGACATATATGTATAAATACACAAACATAAATACAAATCGGCAGGAAAGTTTGAGCTACATATTATGAATAGTGTTTTATATAGTTCAACCTCAGTACAATCTTTGTTGTGATCTCAGATCTACATTTTAGAAATTGAATAATCTAGCCTAATAGTCATCCTCTGTTAATATCTTTAAGAAACACAGGTATAAACATGGTGTTAATAGACTTCTTATTCCTTAAAGGTGAAGTATAACTTTTTGCATATTTTTTTTTAAGTGCTAGCCCAGAAATGCTCAATGAACTGCACATCAGAACATTATGTCCCTATTCCTTACTATAAATCCAATTTCTTGAAGAGATACACATCTCACTTTTTTGCTAATATGACTTTATGCATGAGAGGATATGTATAGTGGCTTGAGATATCCATAATGCAGTTTCCAGAAGGTACTAAAATAGTATTTCTGAATAAAAATTACTTTTCTGCCAGCTCACCTGCTAGTTTCTGGCAGCTTCCTTGGTTGGCTATCACATATAGACAAGCAGCTTTTGGTTATTTTGATTGCATACCAATATTTATATTTGCTCATCAGTCTATCTTCACAGCAGAGGTGCCTATTCCGTATCATGCAAACCCCTGGGTTTTCGCCCCTCGTGCTTTCACCAGGTGTTTGTACATATAATTTCAATTAAACAAAACTTGATCTATTCAGGACAAAGTAGCTTGTTTCCCAAGAAGATCTTGTTGCTAGATATTCAGCATCTTTTATATGAACAGTTTCTTCCATCAGATGGTGATAATTTAGGAAAAAAAAAATAGTTTGGGTTGTGCCAAATCTATTCACAGTCTTCTGGGGCGGGGGTGCGTGGGGAATATTTGTAAGGAGCAGGAGATAGCGAAGGAGCAAAAGTGCCTCTGTTTCTTCAACACCCCCTTACTTAAAATGTTTCAGGCTAATTGAAAAGTTCTTTTTTAGCCTGGGAACATTTCAGTTCATGCTCTTTTTCACCATACATCTGCTATGATTAAGACCAAACCCTAACTGTTCAAGTTAACTTTACTAACTTAAGTATCTTGTAACGATGCTTCTGACTCAAAAAAGCCTTCTAATTTCAGATGGAATTTTGAAGCCAATACTATAGAAATTAAATTCTTCAAGTAATATTTTCTAAACAAATTTAAAAAAAAAAAGATTTTGCGATATCTGATGTCAGAAGATTCCTCCTATACTAATTGTATTTCTTTCTAAGCCATATGTGTTCTATGACACTTTTTATCTGAGCAGATCCTTTCTTAAAATCCTGATATTCATCAACTCTAAAGACTTCTCCCAGATTAGGTGAATGTTTAAAAAGTCTAGATATGATCTTAAAGGTCCCTTCCAAACCAAACCATTCTATGATTCTATGAATCTGTATCCATTAGTACACAGTTTACAATCTTACAATCAAAATTAACTTTCTTCCTGATCTCAACAAGGGGTATCATTTAGCTATTTGGATTGCACTTGGATAATGTCAGCATTAAGATATTACTTAAACACATATGTAGTTTAAGCAATAAAACTTTGTAGAGCGTATTATGAAACATTACATTGAGATGAAAATTGCTATTTACAAACTGAAGACTGGGTTTGTGTTGAGCGTAACACAACAAAATCATAACGATGCACCATATGGTAAAGGTTTATATTTTTATTTTCTATTTATACAGGCATGCTAGAGCAGCTTCAGAGAAAAATGAAACATATCTCATCTTTTTGCTACTCTGTATGTGTACAAATACAGCTCTTGCTCACTCTTCCCACTGTCTCATGCTTCAGCACATCGCTTTGATAGATGTAAAGTCATTATATTTTTAACCAAATGATCGTTTTTCTTGCTCTCTGCATTCACCGTGTCGTCTTTGCCCACTTTCTTGTTCTGTTACACCAAAGAACCTGATTTCAGTCGGCTTCATGGCTTATTCTGTCACGTCTTTTCACTTGGTGCTTTTTTCAATTTGCCCATCATGCCAATCTCTATTACAGAGAGTTGAATTTTCCAGCAAGCATCTCCATGCTTTGTCTCTCACATCACAGTGGTAAACTGACACCTTGTGAATAAAAATACTAGTAATAATGAAAATTAACAACAGTAATAATAATATTTATGTCCTTTCACTTGTTGTGTAACATACTGGTAAAAAGTTGCATGCAAGAAGCTATCATCAGTGGACAACAGGCTTTGCTGCAGTCCATGGACTTAAGTTGAATACTTTTTAATAAGATACAATGATGGTTTATTTACCTAAACAGTCTTTTGCAGAGACATTGGAATACCCTGTGTAGTGGAAATATTTGGCAATGCAAATGCTAACATGCAATCTACATACTGGGAAGGAGAGCTCAGAAGTACCCAGGCTAATGCTGTATAAATCCAACTTGGTGTGGTAGAGTTTGTGAGCTTAAGACCTGTTCAATAGCTAAACTATTTCTGGACTTGGGTTGATTCTAGAGAAAACTCCTTTAACGTAATGTTACAAATGGGTTGCTAAATCCCCTGCATTCAACCTGGGTGCATTGCATTTAGCCATCTATACCATGACATGAGTATTTCTCCAAATTCAGTTTCTTGTAAACAAATAATCAAGTGCTGATTCTATACTGACCTTCTGGTTTTAGTGCACTGTAGTGATACAGGGTTTTTTTTCCCTGCTTCTAGTGTTTGTGTCTTAAGCCTTTAACAGTGGCAGGTTGGGCCCTTTAACCTCTGTGGTTTTGTTGCCTTGTTAAGGGAAATACATTTAATATTGGTTGTAAACTTCAAGAGCAGATGAAGATATAAGTCAATATTACTAAAAATTAGGGAATTTCTATGGCAACAAAGCTCATCAGAACACTATAAATAAAGGAGTGCTAGGCAGGGCAAATCCAGCCTAAAAACATCACGCCATATCTTTTTTGTGCTCACATCTTTTTGGAGAACCTAAATCAACTGATTTACAGCTTCATGGAATAACCACATGTTCCTACAAAACTGTGCCATGTTTCCACTGCATCCTTCTTACTGTCTTCCTTCAAGATCAGATTTTATTACTATGACATTTACTTGCTTTTTGCTGTTTACTCTTACTTTTTTTCCTCTCTTTTCCTTTTTTTTTTCTACTGTGAACAAATTAGGATTGATACTCCAGCTGTGAGAATAATCCTTCCTACTGTATAATATTATGATTATAGTCTGTGCTCTGAACTATCAATCAGCTCATCAAAAGCATCATAAGCATTAAGTGGAGATGTTTAACATATTTTGGGGAGTCTGTCAGCTTTCCTGGTATATCTATTTTTGAGAAGATGAGAAATTCTAGTCTGAGAACCAGAATAGAAATATTTTGAAATATCCCATTTTTAAAAATTTAATATTCAGGAAGATAAAAAATGAATAGCTATAACTACTAAGCTTAGAAACAAATTTTAATTGAGGATCCTTTTCAACTTATCCTCAGTTTTAATTAATTGAATAGTTTGATTGAAATCCATATTGCTACAAATGGATTTTCTCATTCTCTGTTTGGTCCTTTCCAGGAAAAAAGGAAAAACAGCAAAAAAAGTATTGAATGTTGATAATCTTGGTATCTGGTTTCCTTCAAGATTTGTTTCAAGTTGTTTTTATTCACCTATAGGAGTGACTGAGAAGAATCAAAAGTGACTTTGCTAAGGCATTTTCCATACAGCCTCTATGAGAAGTTATCTGTCCTCTCTCACACAGAGGAATTTAAACCTTTCTTTCCACTTAATCCTACTCTACCTATAAGCATCAGCCTTCAGACAAGTGCCATTGCTAAAATGTTTTGTGACCATGACCCAGTTCCTACAGGATGTTCCAGAAATCTGAAAAAACAAAAACAGGGCTAATGCTGTGTAAATCCAACTTGGGGTGGTAGATTTTGTGAGCTTAAGACCTGTTCAATAGTGGCTCAACTATTTCTGGACTTGGGTTGATTCTAGAGATTCTTTAACATAATGTTACAAATGGGTTGCTAAATTCCCTGCATTCAACCTGGGTGCATTGCATTTAGCCATCTATACCATGACATGAGTATTTCTCCAAATTCAGTTACTTGTAAACAAATAATCAAGTGCCGATTCTATACTGACCTTCTGGTTTTAGTGCACTGTAGTGATACAGATATTTTTTTCCTGCTTCTAGTGTTTGTGTCTTAAGCCTTTAACAGTGGCAGGTTGGGCCCTTTAACCTCTGTGGTTTTGTTGCCTTGTTAAGGGAAATACATTTAATATTGGTTGTAAACTTCAAGAGCAGATGAAGATATAAGTCAATATTACTAAAAATTAGGGAATTTCTATGGCAACAAAGCTCATCAGAACACTATAAATAAAGGAGTGCTAGGCAGGGCAAATCCAGCCTAAAAACATCACACCATATCTTTTTTGTGCTCACATCTTTTTGGAGAACCTAAATCAACTGATTTACAGCTTCATGGAATAACCACATGTTCCTACAAAACTGTGCCATGTTTCCACTGCATCCTTCTTACTGTCTTCCTTCAAGATCAGATTTTATTACTATGACATTTACTTGCTTTTTGCTGTTTACTCTTACTTTTTTTCCTCTCTTTTCCTTTTTTTTTTCTACTGTGAACAAATTAGGATTGATACTCCAGCTGTGAGAATAATCCTTCCTACTGTATAATATTATGATTATAGTCTGTGCTCTGAACTATCAATCAGCTCATCAAAAGCATCATAAGCATTAAGTGGAGATGTTTAACATATTTTGGGGAGTCTGTCAGCTTTCCTGGTATATCTATTTTTGAGAAGATGAGAAATTCTAGTCTGAGAACCAGAATAGAAATATTTTGAAATATCCCATTTTTAAAAATTTAATATTCAGGAAGATAAAAAATGAATAGCTATAACTACTAAGCTTAGAAACAAATTTTAATTGAGGATCCTTTTCAACTTATCCTCAGTTTTAATTAATTGAATAGTTTGATTGAAATCCATATTGCTACAAATGGATTTTCTCATTCTCTGTTTGGTCCTTTCCAGGAAAAAAGGAAAAACAGCAAAAAAAGTATTGAATGTTGATAATCTTGGTATCTGGTTTCCTTCAAGATTTGTTTCAAGTTGTTTTTATTCACCTATAGGAGTGACTGAGATGAATCAAAAGTGACTTTGCTAAGGCATTTTCCATACAGCCTCTATGAGAAGTTATCTGTCCTCTCTCACAGAGGAATTTAAACCTTTCTTTCCACTTAATCCTACCCTACCTATAAGCATCAGCCTTCAGACAAGTGCCATTGCTAAAATGTTTTGTGACCATGACCCAGTTCCTACAGGATGTTCCAGAAATCTGAAAAAACAAAAAACATTCTCTTTATTGGCCACTATTTTAAGGAATATCCACACTGAATCCAGCCCAGGTATTGGGAATAGCTTTGGTAAAGCTATCTCTTGTATCATTACATGTATTGTTTCATGACAAAACCTACAGCTTTCAAGCAAGCTAAAACACTTTTATATGACATAATTTTTAGAATGACTTTCCACAGATAGCATAAAGACTGGTCAGCTTCTTCCCTAAAGTCAGTATTTTAAATCAGTGGAGTCCAGTAAACACATACTGCACCCAGGAATACAAAAAAAATTACCCATGCACCTTCAAGTCCTTCTTCCATGTCCTTTTGGTTATCTATACAGCCTTTTCTAAACATACATTTTCATAACCTGTTCCAATCCACAACACATCTGCTATGACTATTTCTGGTTTAGTAATGCAGATTCTGAAATACATTTTTTTTTGCAGTTTTGTGGGATTTTTTCTAACTTCTTCCTATTTAGTTAAGGACATATATGTTTTTAAAAAATTCACATAGTAATCTTATAGCCATGATTTAAAAATAAATAAAAGTGGATGTGATATACATTAAATGTAATCATTGATAACCATAAAAAGATGATTCCAAGCATTTAGGATCAGATTTTTTTTTTTTTGCCAGAGTGAGAGTTTCTATTAAAAACAAACAACTCCACTAAATATATACTACTTAGCAGGTTTTGGAAATTAAGCTTTAAATATAGTTTCTCAGAGCTTGAGAAAAAGCAACTTTATGAGTCAGCTTTTAAATTCCTGTAAAGCAGCTTACTCCCATTCAGCTAACTCAAGATCTGATTTCAAAAATACAACATGGAAATATTGCTCCTCCTAGACATGATCAGAAAAGCCCAATTATTTTTTTCGGGAAATTTTGTGCTCTTTTCACTTTGTCAAATAGCTACACTGAAGAAAAACAGTATAAGGCATAGTGACATATGAGAAATTCTAAGTAGCCAGGGATTTACTAATCCTCTTTTAAGAGTACTAAACAACATGGAAAAAGGGAAAGCAAATGAAGAATAGCGTTTTTATGCACATCCAGCTCTGCCTCTCTAGATAGAAGTGTGAAGTGAGAATTGCTTAAGACGGTGATGAAAAGCAGCATGAAATCTAGCCACCATGTGACCAGTGCAAAACACATTACAGAGCTGAAATAGAAAGGCTTAAACTGTAAATATTTCCCAAAACCTAAAAAGTATTTGCCAAAAGTCTTTGTAGCTAGAAAAAGAGCCACTGAGGCATATTAAAATTTACTCCACTGTCTTTGATACCTGATCTGTATTATCTGTCTCCAAACATTGGATTATTTGAATGAAAAGACCAGTGAGTCCTCTCTAACTTCACAAGTTTCTTTCTGTATCTCCTCATAAATCTACTAACTTTTTTTTTTTTTCACGGGTTTCTTTCTGTATCTCCTCATCAATCTACTAACTTTTTTTTTTTCATTTTCTCCTGGAATTTCCTGCTTAGTGCTTTTGCCCACTTCTTGATGAGTGAATTTAAAAAAAAAAAAAAAAGAGCCTGATTTCTCATATCCTATTCAAAAAAGAAGAGTTAAGTTTAGATGAGAGCTATATTTAGCTAGATTGATGAACTATGGTTCTCAAGAATGATTCAAGAATGATTCATGTGCGTGAGGCCATATTTCTTGACCGACAGAAATCCATGAGGGCTTCTTATCTAATGCAGCTCAGCAGGGTGCAGCAGGGGCGAGTGGCTCCCTGGGAACAGGGGGGTTTATGAGCATGGGGACTCCCCCAGGGCGGGCAGAGCAGGGCAGGGCATGGCAACCAGGGCCTGTCCCACCACGCCAGCCAGAAGCAGGGCAGGTTGGGGGGCAGCCCCAGCCCCAAGACCTGGGCACCTCCATGGGGATGGGGACAGGCCAAGGTCAGGCCGGGATATTGGCCCACAGGTGGGGGTCAGAATAAGAGCTGATGAGAGGAAACTGGAATACTGTGTCCAGTTCTGGGCGAGCCAGTTCAAGAAGGACAGGGAACTACTGGAACCTGATGAGAGGAAACTGGAATATTGTGTCCAGTTCTGAGCGAGCCAGTTCAAGAAGGACAAGGAACTACTGGAAAGAGTCCAGCAGAGGGCTACAAATTGATCAAAGAACTGGAGCACTTCTCTTATGAGGAAAGGGAGAGACACCTGGGTCTGTTCAGCCTGGAGAAGAGAAAGTTGAGTGGGGTCAATGCTTATAAATATCTAAAGGGCTGGTATCAAGAGGATGGGGTCAGGCTCTTCTCAGTGGGGCCCAGAACAGGAGAAGGAACAGACACAAGCTGGAACACGGGTAGTTCCATCTCAACATGCAGAAAAACTTTACTTTGAGGGCACCAGTGCACTGGAAGAGGCTGCCTAGGGAGGTAGTGGAGTTTCCCTCCCTGGAGATATTCCAAACCTGCCTGGATGTGTTCCTGTGCCACCTGCTCTGCGTGACCCTGCTTTAACAGGAGAAGGAACAGACACAAGCTGGAACACGGGTAGTTCCATCTCAACATGCAGAAAAACTTTACTTTGAGGGCACCAGTGCACTGGAAGAGGCTGCCTAGGGAGGTAGTGGATAAGGAGCAATAGACACAAGCTGGAACACAGGAAGTTCCATCTCAACATGCGGAAAAACTTCTTTACTTTGAGAGCACCAGCGAACTGGAAGAGGCTGCCTAGGGAGGTAGTGGTGTTTCCCTCCCTGGAGATATTCCAAACCTGCCTGGATGTGTTCCTGTGCAACCTGCTCTGCTCTGTTCCATATTGAATTATTGACATTATTAAAATAATAATTTTTTTTCCAAATTAAATTCCATAATTTAAGGAAACAAGGGTGAGACACAGCACTGAGATGGCCTAGAAGAGTTGTGGGGATGTGGACGAGCTGAGATTGGGACAGAGGTCAGAATGGGGGTCTTGGTCGTGCGCATGGCTGCAGTTACCTGCAGTTAACTATCAGCTTAAATTTACTCCTGAGCTAAAGAGAGGGAAGTCCCCACTGAGCTGTCTTGATGCCTTTTGCCCAGGCCAGCCCCTGCCTTGTGTCCAGCCTGTCCTTGAGCCCCAGCAGCCAAATGCCCACCTGCACTCAGCCCCCTGAAAGCATCATCACAGACATTTTCATGGTTTGTAATCGCTACCACAGGAAAGAGCTGCAACCAGCTCTTACGAATCACTTCAATTCTTTGATGGCCTCCAGAATACTAAAAAGGATGAGGAAGGTTATTCGACTGTGTGCTGTTTACATGGGAGCAATATATGTGTACCTAAATATGCATTTTCAAGTTTCAACCATGTTTTAGAAAGAAATAAATTACATCGATGTTCATTTTTTCCCTTCTTTCAACTCTCAATATGGGTGAAATCTCAGAACGTACGAACTGCCAATGTAAACTGAGATATTGCCATATTTAACATAAGTGTTATCAAAGCTTTATTAGAACGGTTGTTAACTTTAATTCAGGGAACTAATATACCTTTGACTGGGTAGACGGATACATGGAAGTCACTAAACAGTATTTCTATTGGGTTTTGGGTTTTGTGTTACCAGTACAACTGCTGGTGAATGGACTTCACAATTTAAAGAAAAATAATAATTTATTTTCCATATTAAATTATTAATATTTTTATTCCATATTAAATTATTGCCATTATTAAAATAATAATTTATTTTCCAAATTAAATTCCATAATTTAAGGAAAAAGAAGAGCTACTTGTGGTTGAGTGACTTAACTGGATAAAGGTATCTACTATCAGAAGTGCACAATTCTTCTATCTCAAATTGTGGTTTATCTTTATGAAGCTTTTCACTAGATCAGTTCTTTGGGAAAAGAATGTTTACAGAAAAAAAAATTATATTTACATATGAATATACTAAATATTTTTATCTGTTTTGCAGGTGTTTTACCAAAAGTCTGGTGAAAACAGGGAAGATAGTGAAAGCGATAAGTATATCTTACAGACTATTTACCATTCCAGAACTGAAAAACAAAACTCAAAACACTGATCTTTATTTGTTATAAGTGGAGAATGGCTTCCACTCCATGGACTTAGGGAAACATGCCATACAAATATTAAAGGGCACAAATTCTGGCAAGTTGTGTTGGTCTTTCTCATTCATTGTGAATTCCCTAAACCACTAGTAAATTAAAGAAACAAACAAATACCAACTTGAGAACAACTCTGTTTGTTTGTGATTTTTTTTTTTTTTAAGAATTAACTCAATTTTATGTGTTACTTGCTTTTTATGACACTAGCAGCTGAGTCACATGAAATGTAGTCTCCAAACACTCACTCACCCCAAGCAGCTTTTGATTCTACAATGCAAAAAGATAGTACCTCAAATAAATATATGCATTTTTCTGGCATCACAGACAGTCACCACCATTTTTTTGTAATGCTTGCTAATTTCTTTTGCAGCATCAAAGAATTATAAGCAAGATTTCTCTAAGTGGTGTAACATATTATTGCCAAATTTTGTCATAACTTAACCTGCAGTATACGACACACTAATCATTGATTTTGTAGAAATAAGGCACCATGTAGAAGATGGTCATGCTGTGTCAATTGTTTAAAAAAAATATCTTGTGATAAGAGATCTT
This sequence comes from Calidris pugnax, assembly GCF_001431845.1. Taxonomy (NCBI): domain Eukaryota; kingdom Metazoa; phylum Chordata; class Aves; order Charadriiformes; family Scolopacidae; genus Calidris; species Calidris pugnax. Next base: position 1,119,898 of record NW_015090891.1, read on the forward strand.
AAATTTCACAGTCACAATATCTTAATAATCATTTCAAGTGCCTCTTATAAAAGCTTTGAAGGCTGACAAATAACTTCTAAATATAGTGTTCCATCTGTCAGTCTCTTTTGTTCGGCATAGTTATTTGTTCTGTTTTTAAAATGCTACCCAGTTATAGAAATATTACGTGTCTTCTTTATGGAATAAACCAGCCAAAAATTTTCTAAGTCAGAGGAGTCTGAAATCTAAAAATTATGCACAGAAAGATTATCCATTGAACTTGATGAGGAATTCAAAGCAGGAGTGGGTGGTGGGGTGGAGATGGAAAGGATGTTGCTCTGTTCTATAAAATAATGATATAAAACTGGAGTATAAAGACTTTTTGTTGAATCAGTCCTTCCTCTCTCTTTAAATTTATCATGTCCAATTTTAAGACACTGAGATGCTGTACATTCAGGTTTCCCTAGATACATTCCCTGCTTCTCACTTGACTGCAATTTTCTCCACTGGGGAAAAAAAAATAAAAATCAATTTTTCTCAGAATTCTAATCATTGGCATTGGCATTTTCCATAAATGGCTACTGCACAGACAAATAGCTGATTCAGTAAGTTGTTTGGTACATATATAGTGTTTCTACACATGCAAGAGAACACACTGCTGCTACTCTTGTTATTTTCTTAAATACCTCAGAAGTTCTATTTTCAGCTTCTTCAATGCAAAATACACAGTCTATTTGCTTTGTTTTATTTGTTCTATTTTAAGAAAAAAACTGAAGGTATCCTTTTTCTTCTTTAAACTTCAGGGAAAAATCGATTCTACATTGTTTTCTGTCTTTAACATTTACTTTTAATTACAAATCAAGACAAAACCAAAACTCTAATAATTTGAAATCAGATTTTTAATATGAAGAGCTAACTCAGGTTCTGATTATAAATGGCACTTTTGGCAAATGTCTCTTACTCTTTGTTGGACACCTCAGTCTGGAGCATCCAGCTATTTTTTTATAAAGCTATTGGTGACAAAGTAGTGTCTGAAATAGATGTCATAGCAGCAGTTGATGAGATAAAATGAGTCAAAATGAACACAGTACTTCATATGATGATTCTTTAATTCACCATTATGCAAATTGCCTCCCTTTCTTCTTTTATTTTTTTTTTTTAAGGGAGTTTACTGTGTGGGATTCCTAAGTGGCAAAAAGGTATTACCGTGTGGGATTCCTAAGTGGCAAAAAGGTATTTAAATCTCAAGACATGGATTTTGTCTCAGCATAATGCATCAATCAACACTGGGGTGCTAATATTAGTATCTTGTGTATCTGACAAATAGCTCTGCATTCTCCTCCAGAGGTGGGATACCTAGAGGTTATGCAATTCAGTGTTTAATTTCAAAAAAAAAAAAAAAGAAATTTCCTTTGGATTAAGCTTTAACTTCCTGGTAAAGCACACAGAATTGCAGTCCAAGAACTGCAGAAAAACTGTGATGATGTTACTATTATTTTAGATGTTTCTGCTCCAAATGTTCTAATTAAGTGCACTTGTGCCCACCTATATTGGACTGCAAATGTTCAAAGAATGTCAAATAAACAATTCATATGTCCAAACCATACACTCTCTTTTAAAACTGACATGTAATAAGGTAAACAATAATTGAACACCTTATCCACATATATATAGAGATATTGTAATGATCATTTTTCCAACATTTTGATAAGTGTAAAATGAAAGCCTATTTTAAGAGTTCTATTTAAATGATGAGCTTTTCTTTTAGTGTTTTTGGACAGGAGAGAAGTCAGAAGGGGAGAGGAAAGTGTCTCAAAATGATGGTAAAAAGAATATGCAGAGTTAAAATGAAGGGCAGAACTTAACCAGCTGTACCTGCATCAACATTCGTTCAAAGTTTTGCAGTTTTTACAGAGTGAGTTTTGAATGACGGACATTCTTTCAGGCAATAACATAGTAATAGTCACTAGGAAGAATAATAATTTTTTTAGGTGTATGTATCTGTGTGATCAGATTAAAAAATTATATTTTCTTCCGGTTTTTATGCCTCGTCAATTTGTATTTGGGTTTTGAGTACCAGCAAGCACATTATCTAGAAACTTGTTTTGGTGGGGTTTTTGTATTTTTTTTTCTTTTTCAGCTTTACATTTCAAAGGTAGTAAATTGCTCCAGTTTCTCATAGTTAGCAAGAGATTATCATAGAAGTTCTCTGTGTAATTTGTCACATAGTTGCTTATTATTTACGTGCATGCCTGCCATGCCAGGGCTCAGCTCTACATTGAAGATTTACTGTCACTTTGAGCATTTTTTTTTAACATGAATCTGAGCTTTCAACCACTCTGAGACCAAAGAAATACATATATACAATATTAAACTACCTTAACCTATATTTCATGCTTTGCTACAGTTTTTATAACATCTGTCTGTCTGAGGCACACCTGGATTCTTACATTTTAATGAACTATTACTAAAAAACTGAGAACAACTGTCCACTGAACACTGAACTAAAGGCAGATATAAAAAAGCTCAGCTGCTTGGGACACAACAGGCAATCAGATTATTGGGCCAACACGAAAGTTTTCTGTGCCGGATAGTGCTACTGATTTCCATGATCTTCATCAAATCACCTTCCTGCTTTCTTGTCTCTCTTCCCTTTTTATCTTTTGTCTATGCTGGCTGTAAAATCATCATGGTAAGGAATGTGTTTTAACTCGTAATGTAAACTGGTAGGAATTAGGCTGGTTTGGTGGTTTGGGGTTTTTTTTCATATGCTTTCCCTTGTTATTGTTTCTAGAACTAATTAGCCATGCCAGTCTAGAAGAAAAGGGGTTTTAGTTCCGTGGGGACATAACTTTTGTTAAAGATCAGAGAGGATCACAATCCAGGAGCTGTGATCGTGATCATAACAGTGGTCTAAATAAGACTAAGCTTTCAGTTAAAACTGTATTTATGACACCTTAAGTGAGCTTCCCATTTATTTGACTGTTTTTGTGTCTCTGCCTTCATTAAAAAGAACGTAAATATCTTTGAAATATCTGGGTTTAATCCAGATGTGAAGTAAGAATTTTTCCACTTTCATTTACAGATATTTGTCAAACAGGAAAATTGATCTCCTGCAGGTTTAGTGCTACATTCTGCCAAAATAATTGCATGAAATCTCCAAATGCTGCTGTGGTACAAATAAGTAATGATAATAACAGCAATAATAATAACAATGAATTTTATTATTTTTATGCACAGAAACAGGGTAATTCTTCCTTGCCTTTAAGACATGTTTCCAAATTAACTGATCATTGTAAATGTAAAATTTTCATATATTTACTGCTATAATGCAAGTATATTCAGAAATAATTTCAAGGTCAAACAGAGGCCTATGTCAGCTATCTACAAGAGAATAATAATTTTTCTTTAGATCAATTCCATCCTGATTTCAATCTTTGTTACAACTATTGCAAAGGAAATTTTGTAATTTCAGAGTAATTTTTTCTGATAAGAAGCAGGTTAGACACTGATTAGGAACAGGCAATCGAATATGAGTAAATTAAGAATAAAAAATTCTACCAGGTTTCCAATGTCAATGGGAAAAAAATATACTAGAATCTATTTTGTTTGAGCTTACCCTTGAGTGATCCTTCACTCTTCATCTACTCTGAGAATGTACTGATGGTGCAGGTTAAGGAACTTTTCCACACGTTTTCCCTTTTCTGTCTTACCAATCAGTTCTTGGGGTGGATAAAAATTTTATTCTCTGAAATTGATGAGGACAGGAGTAATTTGGTCTCTGAAACTCTTCTTTTTTATTGATGCTTTTCTCTCTCCTTATCTTACTTGTTAGAAGGATTTTGACACAAGATAATGAATCCTTACCTGCTGTGTTATTAATTTTGAATTAGATATTAAAAAACAGTTCTTCTGAAGGAAGAAAAGCATATAATTCATACTAGTGGATTGCATTAATTCTGATTAGGTATATATTTAAAAATAGATGGCCTTTATCAGCTCCTGTATTGCTATGATGTACTTACTCACATGTGCTCGCATGTAAATATGGCTCCAATTGCTGGAGAAACCTTTAGGTAATAATCTTCCTCTAGCAATTCCCATTAGCTTTTCTGTCTGCTAGCTCTGGATTTCACCAGCTTAATGATTCCATTTAATGATCCTTTATTACTGGCTCTTGGCACCATAGACACTTGGTATAAATTAGAGTCAATCTAGTAAAAAACAATCCCCAAAGCTAGGGCTAAAATACACAACTTAACATATTCTCCCCTCGACCCTGTTTAGTTTTGGCTACAGGAAGCTCTTTTCACTTAGGCTCCAGTTCTTCTGCTAACTTTTTTTAAGCCTTTCACTTTTTAAAGTGGTCATTAATTTATGTAACAAAAAAATTGTGACTGCAATCTGCATAGTCCACCTTAAAGAAAATTACTGGAATTTTTATTAGATAAATTTATAACTTTCATGCAGATATGACTGATAAATGGATTTTCTCTTCAAAAAGAAGCAACTTCAAAAGCTGAAAAGAATAGCAGATGAAAAGAAGGTCATTTCATTTGACTTCTCTCAGCAGAAAAACAACCTGTAATGTTTGCTTCAAGCAGTTCATTACAACTACCTCTGAAACACAGAACAAGAGTATAAATGCACAGATTACCTTGGCTGCTACCACTCCTACCCCAATTAAAACGATGTTTAAAGCTGTTTAAAAAGTGCGAGAGTAAAAATTTTATGCTGGGATAAGCTGGCAGTATTGTCTTCGACTTCAAAGAAGGATGGCTAAGATCACCTGGGAGTACAGCTTGCCCCTTAGTAATGTGTGGCAATGGAGATGTACACAGCAATTGTCTGTGTGGGTTGTGCTGAGTTTACCCTCAGGATAATACAGAGAAGCTGTTTGTGACAAGCACTGACATCTCACTCGGACATGTGAGATGTCTGAGACTCGGAGAATAAGTCTTATGAGGAGAGGCTGAGGGAGCTGGGGTTATTCAGCCTGGGGAAGAGGAGGCTGAGGGGAGACCTTATTGCTCTCTACAACTACCTGAAAGGAGGGTGTAGAGAGGCGGGGGTCGGTCTCTTTTCTCAAGTCACAGGCAACAGGACAAGAGGAAATGGCCTCAAGTGGCGCCCGGGTAAGTTCAGGCTGGATATTAGGAAAAATTTTTTCACTGAAAGGGTTATCAGGCATTGGAATGGGCTGCCCAGGGAGGTGGTTGAGGCCCCATCCCTGGAGGTGTTCAAAAGACGGGTTGATGTAGTGCTGGGAGGTATGGTTTAGTGATGATGTTCCTTGTTTGTTGTGTGGGTGTCTATTTTTGTCAGTTAGGTTGATGGTTGGACAAGATGATCTTTAAGGTCCCTTCCAACCTAGAAGATTCTGTGATTCTGTGATGTGATACTCAGATGTGCAGAGAATCCCGACCTCCTCCTGCAGGTGCGATATCATTTCCATACCTGCTCCCCCTACCTCCAACCTTCCTCCTCAGATTTCTCCCATCCAGTCACAGGTTGCCTTCCCCAGTGTATTTCTCTTGCAACTCTTCCAGTTTTGGCAGAGACAGTTTTGTCATAAATGAGAGGTGCATCTGCTCCTTGGAAAAGCTCTCAACTATCTCTCTACCGCTTAATACCATTGAGAGCAATACACAAATTCCAACTCAATATTTTGGCAGAGACAGTTTTGTCATAAATAAGATGTGCATCTGCTCCTTGGAAAAGCTCTCAACTATCTCTCTACCGCTTAATACCATTGAGAGCAATACACAAATTCCAACTCAATATTTTGAAGGCCATTAAAGTCAATGGGAAAATATGTTAAAATTTAATTAGATTACTAATTTGTAGCCAAAACAACTGCATTTCACTGGTTGGCTTGGGTTGGGTTTTTTTGTTTTGGTTTGGGTTTGGGTTTTTTTGGAGTGGGTGTTTTGTGTTTAGGTCTGAGTTTGGTTTTTTTTGTCAGGTTTTTGGTTTGTGGAGTTTTTTTTTCAAAAACGGGAAATCATTGCTTCTAAAGGACATCGATAAGATGGGACTTCTGCAGGGCTAGACTCACAGAGTCTGGATGGGGATTTCAGTACTATGAAAACTAACTGATTAAATCCACCACCATCCTTAGTAGAAGCTTCCTGTAAAGCCTAACTGACTTCTTGCTTCCATATCAAAAGAGACATCTTTATTTTAACCAACCTTAATTAGCTGTTGGTGCTTTCCTTCTATTTATCTCTTCTGACTGGCAGTGCTAGGAAGACACAACCGAAAGAAGCAGTATGTTCTTAATTACTATTTCCTCCTGGAGATAGAAGTAGATACTTTACCTTCCCCTGGTGTAAATTTCTGCTGATATTTCAGATCTCAAAAACTTGTTGAAGGGTATGTAAGGATACTATGGACCATTAAGCTGACTTAAGACATCCTAGGTTTAAATGTATGCAAATGAAGGAAGACAGCAAATTCCCTTTATTTATGTGTGCTCCTAGAATAGGATGTGCTCCTAGCTGAAGAAAATGGAAAAATTTTGAAATGTTTACCAAAATAAATTAATTTCCCCACACAATTCTGTAGTTAATGCATGTTAAGGGTTGGTTTGTTTTTCTTCTCAGAATGAACAGAGTGAAGAGAGAAAAAAATGTTGCCCAGGAGGAAGAATTAGGACTTCGAGTTTATATTTTTAAGTCACCAGCCCTGAGCTTCTCTGCTATTTTTTTAAGTTAGACCAAGACATACAAGACTGGGCTGATAGAATCTCATAAATTGTCTCTCATTTAAACTAACAACCATGGTTTATTCTCAGTATACTTAATGTTTTATAATCAAATAATTTTTACAGCTGATGGCCTAAAATGAGTAAGATACTTGTGGCTATAGTACACTATTTTCAGCACACAAAAATATAATAAAATTATAATTTAAGATTAACTGTAAGTAATTATTCCATTACAAACTTGGAAAAGAGGTAGTTATTAACAAATTGTACATCGCATAAAAAGAAAATACATTATTTTAAAAAATGGCTGCTATGCAGTTGTAAAAAGCCGATAAATCAAGTTTGATTTATGTCATTATTATTCAAACAAATCTGTAAAAACCATAAAGTAATACATATATTATCTAATCCATCAAGAGACAGATATGCATTGCATAAAGTAAACCCACACGTTCTAGACATTTTATGTGGAAAGTAATGCAATGCAGCCACTGCTATAGTGACTTTGATACTTAAAGAAAATCTATGTAATAAAATAGCGAAGCTTTGAAAGAATCTCAAAATACCCCCTGAGTTTAAGTACACTTCTGGGTTTCTCTTGTTACATGCCAGAAATTCATCCTGGTCACTTCTGATTACTCTGAGAGAGTTCTTCGTTCCCTGACTCCTGTGGCTGCAGCTGTCCCCTTGGTCCAGACAGTCTCTTTCTGGGAAATACACTTTATTCCCTTTTTTTGACAGCTGACAGTGGCTGAGGTACGCAGTTCTCTCACTGTGTGCATTTGTCAGACTCTTCAGTTAGGAAAACCTTGTTGGCATTTACAAAGTCATCCTCAGCTCGAGACAGCTTAGAGTCTAGTAAAGATAGATGTGTTCATTCACAGCTTCCAATACAAACAGCTCTGGTTTTTTTGTTTTGATAAGGCATGCGGTTGAAGAAATAAAAGTTAAGGAACATTAAGCCAGAATTGTCAGAAGTCTTTCAGTTCCTCAGTCCGTCAGACCACCTTTGTATATTTGACACTGTCATAGCAGGGTTTCTGTCTCTCTGCATTCTTTGTTTCTGAGCTTAACATCTTAAGCGAGAACTCTTGTATCTCAGCCTCTAAGTTTTGTAACTGTTCTGCTTTTGAAGTACTTCAGGGGATTTAGGCAGTATAAATTCTACTGAACTTGATTCTTTCTTTTTTACTAGAAGATATAGACCAGCCGCTCTTTCTTACTGAAGTATGCATGTCTTAATATCTGTGGAGCCTGAAATGTCTCTTTTTTTTATAGTAGATACCAGTTCTTGGACTTGACTGGCCAATTTATGATTTTTTGACTCCAGATGGGGAAAAAACAAAGTCTCTACTGGCTCAGGCACAATTACACACGAACTACAGCCAATCTAACCTGAGTGTGCAGTAATCCTAGTCTTTGCAGCCCTTTGCTAGCTGTGACACTCTCATAATCCTTTGGTGAGATGTTTTGTTTAGCTACTCTGGCTAGAAACTAATCACTTTGTTTTATAGGACTGTTTTCAAGCGACTCAGTTATCTGTAACCTGCTACACACACATGCAGAAGTGCTGGCACAAAGGGACAGAATTATTCCTGGTGAACGGAACAATTAAATGTTGAAGAAGGACCAAGAGAACTCTGATTATGTTTGGTTGAAGATGCTGTGAAAGCACAACCTCATTCTACATCTGTCTGTGCGAAGCACCTCCTCTACTGAATCTTACCTTCTATGTTAGTTTGTACATTTGCTAACATATTTAATAAAAAAGCTGAGTAAAATACATTTTGATTACTAAGAAGCCTCAGTTGATTGAGATTTACACCACTTAATGTTGACAACGTGCTTGCTGGGACTGATCATTTACTACCTTTTGTTTAATGGTACTGCATACGGCACAAAGCAGTGTATTTGTAGGCAGAGATCAAAACAAAGCACTTGCCTTACAGAGATTTTATTAGTTAGATTATAATCTTAATGCAGAATTAATAGACAAAAGTGTAATCTGGAATTTTCATCCAAGGACCCAGCCTAACGTTTACTGGCAGTTTGATCTTCCACCAGTTGAGACTAGTTTTAGATGAGTTAGAAATTTAGTCATTAGCCTTGACTAGATCATTCTGAGAAGACAGACTTATCTCCCAAGGGTGTGAGGTCAGAACTGTTAGGGTGTTGGGACTTCTTCTATGGATTTTATCTTGCTTGTTTTAACATAATGGTAAAGAAAGAAAAAGAAAGAAAAAGAAAGAAGAAAAAGAAAGAAAAAGAAAGAAAAAAAAAGAAAAAGAAAGAAAAAGAAGCAGGGATTATCCAGGAAAAAAAATTGTGCAGATCAGGGAATTAGAATAAGTGAGAAACAAGCCTAGTGAGTATAAGCAGAGGTTAAATACTCATCATGGAGGTGTCATGTGTGCAAACCAAATATAGTCCCATGCTGTAACCCACTTGGTCCCAGAGAGGAACCCGATATATTCTGGCAATAATATTGCTGTGTCCATCATTCTGACATCTGATCAGCTAAAGAGAAAAGTAAAGTTCAAACCTTCCTGACTCAACAGAAAATTTGACCTACTATGAAGAATCATCTAATATACCTGTCTTACATTAAGATATGATGTCTGTTTAATGGATGGACTAGGAGCTGAGTGGAAATCTAGAAATATATATACAGTTAAGCACTGGTCACTATGCTGATTGTTTAATTGGTTTTAAGCTTACTCCTAGTGATCATTACACACCTTTACTTTGATATAAGTTTACTGTAAGTTCCTCCAATTCATATTAAGACTTTTCATGAGCCGCTTTATTAGCATCAAGTTTTTATGTGCATTTTATATTTAGATTACGGCATTAATTATTATTTGTAGGATAATGTACTTATCCAAAGCAGCTAAAAGTAATTTCTCCACAAATCTTGTATTTCCCAGGGCCTATATGTTTGATATTCACAAGTAGAGTAGTTGTCAAGCATAGAATATTACCTCTCAAGATCAAAGCAACATTCTGTAAAACACATGATAATGTTCATTCTTTCAATGAAACACATATTCATCAATGCAAGGTGAGTACTGCAATACCCAGAAAACACATTTTTTGCCCAAAAAGATGAAATAATTTATCCTTCCAAAGCACTGAATACAAATAATTATATATGTACATATTAGTAGTACAGTCTATTCATTTTAACTCATTAATATTAAACTGAAATGGAATCATAGAATGGTTCAGGTTGGAAGGGACCTTAAAGATCATCAAGTTCCAGCACCCTGCCCTGGGCATTGACACCTCCCACTAGGCCAGGCTGCTCAAAACTCTGTCTAAATTGGCCTTGAACACCTCCAGGGATAGGGCATCCACAACTTCTCTGGGCAACCTTGACCAATGCCTCACCACCTTCACAGGAAATAATTTCTTCCTAAGATCAAATCTAAATGTCCAACAGGTCCGTGTCTTTCTGATATTGGGGCCCCAGAGCTGGATGCAGTACTCCAGGTGTGGTCTTATTAGAGTGGAACAGAGGGGCAAAATCACCTCCCTTGACCTGTTGGCCATACTTCTTTTGATGCAACCCAGGATGCTGCTGGCTTTCTGAGTTACCAGCACGCATTGCCAGCTCATGTTGAGCTTCTCATCCACCAACACCCCCATGTCTTTCTCCTCAGGGCTGCTCTCAATCAATTCTTTGCCCAGCCTGGATTAGTGCCTGGGACTGGGGAGAATAAGATGCTAAAGCAGCTAAGAAAATATCAACCAGTGCACTGCTTACTACCAGGTAACTTTTTTCCCCTTATGCTGTCATAACTGACAGACTGTACTTTTAACATAAGTAAGAGATACATCTCTGTGCAACATTTTTGTCTACCCTGATGCATAATGTCCGAGTATCCTGAATTTGGAAAGAATACGAAGTGTTGCAAACAGTCAGTTTGAATAAGACCATGTCATATCTACTTCCCGGTGTGTGTATCTTCTATTTGTACTGTTTCCATAGTTAGCTTATATATTTATTTATTTATTACTATATCTTATTGAAACTGAGCTGAATCAGTAGGGGGAGCTTTAAGACCCATGAGTGGCAACTGTTTTTGTGTTCTGCTACTAAAGGCTTAAAATGCCTGAGGGCTTCAGTGTTAAACATATTGCTCTGCTCAATGAATAGTGGCACAAAGATTTCTACAAATGTATGTTTGTTTCCAAAGCACTTGTAGGGTGCCTATAATCACCTTGTCCTTTGTAACATTGATTTTTAATATATATGGTTAGCCTGGGATATTTTATAACCCAAATGAAAAGCTCCTGGAAGTAAATATCACAAAAGACTGGAAGTGTATGGTTTATGTATCCAGAAATAGAAAATAATTTGTTTAAATAAACTCAAGCTGAGCACAGTAATTGATGGCTTCTTTACCCCCTGAAGTTCCATGAAATGACTGTGCCTTTATATAGTAATTAAAATGTGCCAACAACTATTTTATTGTCTCCAATGGAATTGTCAAGCATTGTTCCAAATACAAATCAGAGGCAAAGCTGCTAAACATGGTATTGTCTGCCATTGTAATTTGTACGTTTGTATTAAAAAACCCCAATTGTCACATCATACATATGTCTCTAATAACAATTAAGGATCTGAGACCCTCTGTTCCTTTCTCATGTCTTAGGTAAAAGGTAGTTCATTTATTTTTCTTAAATAAAAAAAACCTTTTCTATCTTGTTATTCCTCTTAAAACCTACAAGATGCACAAGAACTACCATCTTTGTATCCTTTGGACAACGTTTTATTTATTAAAAAGGTAAATACAAATCAAATTTAAAGAAGTTTTCTGGTTCAATCTTTTCTTATTTTGAAAATAAATGTCTATATACCAAAGTATATCATCAAAATGGTGAGCGGAAAAATATGTTACAGATTAAACTTAGGTATAAATAATTCTGGAAATGTGCATTAACCTGATTTTGTTTTTATTTTCACTAAAACGCAAGGCTAGAAACACACAGTGTCTGTACATATCAGCTGTTTCTTTTTCCATGGAGCCTATAACAAACCAAACAATAAACAAGGAAATTAAAAATTGTCTCATGGATTCCTATTTTTCAGCAAATGTTATTGCACTAGGAAAAGTTTTACTTTACTTTAAAACATAAAGGCATTTATAAGAATTAAATACTTATTTTTTGTGTTTAGTTATTGAAAGCAAAACTTATTTCTCTGCCTGCCAATCATACTGTTCCAAACATAAATCATTGATACCATCAGGTATGTAGAAATATGAAATAGGAAATATCTCTTCCACAGAAAGCACAGTGCAGTTGTTAATAAGCCTAAAAATTACTTATGTAAAATTTGCAATCCACCTTAAATCTTAAAATTATTTTTTTTAAGCAATCTTAATTACATTGTGTGCTTTTTGCTACTTATGCAGGACTTCTTTCTCACACAGTGAACGTGGTCGAATGTGCCCATTGAAGCAGATAATTTTGGAATATAACCGTGTATCCTTAATCTGTAGAAATAATATTGTATCACACCATCCTTATTACTTGCAATTTGGAGGATCATGACACAGTACCCAGCTTAAAGGTTTAACACTGCCATCCTCCAGTTCTATTTTCAGTTAAAATATTGTACATATTGAGTTACTTAAGAGACTCTCAAAATAGATCTCAGAATTTGCCTCCAAGTGGTTTGTCATGAGTTTATTTCTGAGATCCCAGAACTCTAAGGATATCTCAGACAGAAATGGAGTAACTTAAGGGTTTCACTATCCTTTTTTAGTGCTTCTCTGTGTTTATCTACAACTTTCACAACAAGATCTTGGTGTTTTGGTTGTTAGGTTGGTTTTTTTAACCAGATGTCATTGACTGTAACATGTCACTGACTGCACATGTAAGATAGAATGTTCTATTAGACTGCAATAGGCTTAAAGTTAGCAAATCTGACTAAAATCCCAAGCAGGATACAACTACAATAGGAATTTTAATGATGTGGTACAAGCATGACATAAGCAAAACACACTGGCATGAAAAAAATGCAAAGAAATATAAATATCTCCTCAGAAAATTTAATATTTTTTCTATACAGACACCTAATTAAATATGAATTATATTTCCTAGAAAGGTAAAGGGAAGATTTTTATTATCAGAAACCTATTGAGTTGGACACAGCAGAAAGAATGATGATCATATGCTAGTGTAGTTCAATTAGACTGCAACTTCATTAACTTTTTTAATTATATATTTTCAAGCATAATTGACCCCCTGTGAGCCAAACTTGTCTTGATAAACATTCCCAGAGGAAAGCTAAGTTCACAAATAATTTGTCTATAACCCACCCTCCAGCAAACCTCCCACCTGTCCTCACTGAGGCTAAAAACAGAGAAGGGGAGGCTGCCCTCCCAACCGTGTGTATGACAAACTTCTTGGCTTCTCTTATTCTTTGTTCTCATTCCATTTAACTTGGGATCTGGAATTCATCTGAAGTATTCAGTAGTAGACGTTCATAAAGTAAAACAATGTGAAAACGTAGTCAATTCTAGTCTCTCCATCCCACATTGTGTCACTTGCGAGGCAAAGAAAAAGCTTCCCCCATCAATTTGTATCTACAATATCTTGTGCTAATCAAGAACGATGAAATAAAAAGAAATAATATTGAAAGCAGGCCTAAGTCAGTAACAGAATAAAAGTCTTTTTCACCCTTTAGAAGAAAAGAACAAATACACAAAGCAGCAGCAGCTCTGTTGTTCCAGCTGCTTTCCCATCTCTGCCTAAACTGATGTATTAGAGCTTCCTGATAGCCTATTTAGGAAAAAGATGTTAAAGAGCTGAATTAAACTGTGACAACTGTCATTTTGTTTAATGCCTTCCTCAGATCTGAGATTTTTCACCTTCACTTTGTCCTAACTCTGAGGCTGCTTGCCAAAGCTGTAAGTCCCAGCTCTCCCATCTCCAATGAGCTGGCTATCTTGGAAGCCACATTTCTGTGGCCAGAGATAGCACGCCTAGCACATGCGCTAGTCTTAGTCCTAAGGCAGAAAAAAAAACCTTTTCCTTTTTTTTTTTGCACTACATTTCAATAAAACACATTGTTAATTTTAAATTAAATTTTTAATTTCATTTCTAGCTGCTACTTTTGTCAGTTTTGTCAAGTTTTCAGAAGGAGCTGAAAAGCAAAGCTCTGTTTCCTAGTGTGTTCCTTTCTTTTCAACAGTTGTTTTTTTTTTCTCTCTGCCACTTTTCTATCTCTGCATTCTGTTTATTTTTAAAGTGTTATCTTTAGTCATCCATAAGAGTTTTTTACCATATTGATTGGGTTTAACGGTCAAGAGAGGGGGACAAGGGGAGTGTGTGTCCTGCAGGAAAGCTTCTGTGAGGAGACGCCAAAGACCACCACTGGTTCCAGCAGGTTCCAACTGTTTCCAGCTGGCTCCAACAAACCCACAGCAGGATACAGCTGAGCTCATTAGTGAAGCTGGTGTCACCTCAGTGAAAACATGTTTGAGAAAGGGCAAAAAAATGCTGGACAGAGAGGCAGATGGAACAAAAAGAGTGCGAAACAGCAAAGGGAACACAAGAGTCAGAGAAGGAGGAGGAGAAGGTGCTCAAGGTGTCCAACTAGGTATTCCCCCCTGCAGCCCATGAAGAAGACCATGGTAAAGCAAGTTTTGCCCCTGAAGTCCATGGAGGACTACACTGGATCCACACTCTGGAGAATCCCACAAATTGGCCAAATGACAGTGACAGATACTCTCCCCCTATCTCTCGCTCCAAAGAGAGGAGGAGGAAGGATAAAGAGACTCACAAGTTTAGCAGGAACTAAGCTACTTTAATGAAATATTAATAATAAAATAAAAAGGAACTAATGAAATAGAGACAATATATACAAAACCGTATCAAGCTGCCAGGATTACATCACTGAGATGATGTACTCAGTGATGGAAGGGAACTGGATTCCAGCTCTGGAGTCAGGAAATCACAGATAGGGATAAAAGGCAAAGGAACACACAGGGTCCTCCTCGGATTTTGACCATTGAAGGCCTTCCCTTCCTTCCCTCCCTTTCTTCCTTCCTTCCCTCCCTCCCTTTCTTCCCTCCCTCCCTTCCTTCCTTCCTTGCTGCCTTCCTTTTTCTTCCTTCCTCTGTCGATCCTTTCTCTGTAGCTTTAATGTAATATTTTAAAGGGCTTCAATGGTGGCTGTTGCTATGGAATTAAGTGGCTACACTGTCTATTCTCAAAACACAATTTTGGAACATTTCTAGCTGTTTAGTATTTTATAACATTAGGGTGAAGTTATAATCCTGGATGTTGTGTCCTATTTATTTCATCAAGGTTAACAGAACAAGTCTAAAATTAAGCAAAGGTTGCATGGCTTAATATCTCATTAAAACAAAAGATAAAATATTTGCTCATTTTGGAAAAATTATCTGAAGCATTTAGAACGCTGGAGAATGTAAAGTTTCTGATATTTATGCAGTTATTAAATAGCTCTTTGCCCCCCTCTTCTTTAAAGGAAACCATTTCCTGAACATTTGATTGAATTTATCAGAAATGACTAAACACAGAGAGGGGAAATTGAAAAGATACATCAAAACCTTTTGTTATTGTACTGAGTACAAAATACAGTCAGTAGAAACATAATCATTCTAAAATATACACTGGAAACAAGAATCAAATCCAGAATGGAGCAGGAAAAGCAACAGTCCTTGATTATCTGCATGATAGATAAAAAAACCAAAGCTGCAGTTAAAGAGAGCTAGAAGATGGGTGCTCCATTACATTAGTAAAAATTAATTTCTCTAAGCTCCATGGCAGAGAGAAGCATGTTCATATGCTGGAATATAGCACTTTTCACATGTTTGTTCCCAAAAGCAATATAGTTGATGCAATGCCATACCAACACAGATGAGCTGTGTCTCACCTGGTGCTGGAGTTACCACAGTTTGTGCTGGCTTAAATATAATCATATTTCTCTGCATTGCACATATTTTATTTCTTTTTTTTACAAAGCAAGATAACCTATTTCAAGAACAAAGACAGCAGAAAATAAAATTGTGTGTGCATGAAAATGTGCAGGTCAGCTATCTGATTGTGAAGCTATCAGCAAGGAAATTTAGATTTATCTGCTTGGAGATAATAAGTGTAAGGATGTGTGCAAAGTATCCATCTTTTGAGCCTGTTCACCTTCCTTTAATTGTGCTATAGAGTCGAGTTCAGGAATACCTATGGATTTATTTAAATTCTAACGCAAGCCCTGATTCAAAAAATCACTTTGCTGAACTGCTAAAGCAAAGAAAGGAGTCCTATAATCCCAGGTCCTGAAATTCTCCAGAGCCCTTAGGGTCAGTAGGCTGCAGACTATTTTATTTTGGATTAGCATGAATGAATTATCCTAAGGGGCTCATTGATTTCATATAACTCTCATTTTTGAGTTGTTATA
The DNA here is from genome assembly GCF_001431845.1 of Calidris pugnax. Lineage (NCBI taxonomy): Eukaryota > Metazoa > Chordata > Aves > Charadriiformes > Scolopacidae > Calidris > Calidris pugnax. The sequence continues at coordinate 1,136,016 of NW_015090891.1, forward strand.
GGTGTTTCTGCATTTTTCTCTGTGTTACTCAACTGTTGCCACAATTCTTAAACTTTGGAAATTAAAAAAAGAAAAGTCTTTCTGTCATCTCCAACTTCTGGATTGTAAACTTGTGACAATAGAAGTGGGAAACAAATACACAATGGGTCCACAGTATTTAAAAGATTCCATGAAGCACTTTTATATTATTAGTGAGTAGCCAAAACTTAGAGATAATGCAACTATTGTGATGGGTTGACTTTGGAAGCTGCTAGACACCCACCCAGCTGCTCCTACACCTACGATATTAAAAGAGATTGTTTTAGCACATAAGGACTTTTAAGGTTACAATTAACCTGGTGCCACTTGTGAGATAGTTACACACCAGGATCAGTAACAAGCAGGAAATACCTTTCTACAACAGAACTAGGATACTTTGATCTACAAATTAACACCACAGAGAAATGAAAAATTACATCTCATTTTCTAGGCGTGGCCGACTCCAAGACAAGTCTTGTTTGGAACAGAATTTGAAACACCCTATTTGAAATTAAGCTGTGGAGCAAGTCCTATATATTGGTCCTTTCACTTAGGAGTAGCAGAAATATCTGCAGGTCTGAAGAACTTTTAAATATGCTGCTTAAAAGTGGTCTGGGAGCACATGAGCAGAAAAGCATGATTTATCTGCATGGTGCTATCAGAGGAGAAAACTGAATCCATCCCTATGACACTTCAGTGAAAATGATAGGGTTCTCTTTTGAAGGTCTTCACTTGTTGTTGCATTAGATATGAATCAATGACAACAACTCTAAATAAGCTTTTGTTCTGCTGATAGAAACTGTGTTGGCCCATTTATCTTACAGAAACCTTTGAAAGTTCATATCACTCCATAGTCCATGTGCACTAGGAAATGTCTTTGCCTATGAAATCAGTCGATGTTTTTTCATAAAGAACAGAATAACTTCATTTCCAGATGAAACTCGTACTGAAAAAGAAAGTGTTTTTGCTTTTTGACCTCTCTCCCTTAGTACAAGACAAGACAGCTCTGAATTTAGTCTAGAAACTATAAAACACCTTTATCGTGAGAAAGGAAAATTCTGTTACTCACGTTAATTGATTTAAAAACCTGAACATGAATGTGAATTGATTTTTGAGATGCTACTGATTTTGTGAACTAAGGATAATGATGAAGAATCAAGAGACAAGTATTACATCCTCTTTCCCAGGAACAAATAACACAGTGTGTACTATGAAAAATGACTGAGTGCTGCTACTGTCTGACATCATGAACAGTCATGTATGAAAATATGTTTTTACTATCTTGCTAGTAAAGTGTATTAAAAAAGTATTGAGGTTTCTCAGTGTGTGGACCACCATTATTATTCTAATGAACCTTTAATCCTCGCTACACCAAGAAACAACACGGATATTAAAAAAAGGAAGATTTACTACCCATCATGAATTGATAACCCAACATATGAAATGGTAAAACAGCTTCCAGACTGACAGGAGATGTGAAGTTCTTACTGCTCATAAAGACTAGTAGCAGATTAGTCTCCGAGTTGTTTTTCTTTCATGGTACAAGAAAAGTTTTTTCTATCGTCTCCAGGAAATAGTGGGTGGAAATGAAGGGCACAAACACAAGAAAGTTAAAGAACATCCAAATTATGGTAAAAAATACAGAGAAGTTTCAAAGGCTTTTTATGGGGAAAAATAAAGAAACAATAGGAAGTGATGGCAGAATCACTTTCTTAATGCAAATGGCAGAGGCTGCAGAAGCCTGGTACAAATCCAAGTAACCAGAAAGAAAGTTACTGCTCTTTATATGATCAGGGGGTTTATATATATTTCCTGCCATGTAGAAGTTTCTCCAACACCATGTTAAGTCACACAAGCAGATGTCCTGCTCTAATTGAACTGTAGCGCATTTATTAGACGTGATTATCCAGAGGAGAGGAGTAAAAAGAAGAAGAGTTATGCACAGCCCTGGGAAGATCTGTATGAGATACCATTCTCCCTAAATGCCAGCATGGAGCAGTCAGCTAGCAACTGTCTGGTGCTGCCGTTCAAGGTTAAACCACAACAACAACCAAATTACTCCATATTACTTTTGAAACAGCAAGGAAATGTTGCATTGGCAAAGCAGAAAACAGCCTACATCGGGGAAAAAAAAATGGGGCTGTAAATAAATCATTCTTTGGCTATGGCTAAGGAATAATTACGTTGAGGCAAGTTGAAAAATACTTTTTGTGGCAGCTAATACATTGTAGAAATCTGTACCTCGGAAAGTTAAAATAGAGTTACGTATCTTATTCACGATTGATCTAAAATGTGTTAAAAATTATTGTAAAAGCACAAGCATAATACGGAGGCTGTGCAGAGCTTTCTTATATAAGTTCATTGATTCTTTTGTCAGTTGAATAGTTTATTCAAAGATAAGCTTGCCTATAACCTCACATTTGTATTCTTTATTATTTAACAACTGTTTTATTATTATTAAGTGTGGATTTGCATTCCTGTAAGTATTGCCCCATTTGAAATACCAAGAATAACAAGTAAGTATATGATTGATTTCAAGAACTTGAATCAAGTCCTTCCTTTGTACTTTTTTTTCTTTTTTTCACAATGGTTCCGAAAAAAATTGTGCTTCTGCATTAATCTCTTTCCATTTCCTGGAGACAATAAAAGAAACTTTCCTTACACAATTAAATGAAAACAAAGAGATCAAAGAGAACCATCTTATCCTCCCCTTCACGAGGAATGAGCTCCCAATAGTTCAATGAGTTCTTCTGTTTTTCAGAGCCTAGAGTTTGCAGTTTAAGTGTTTACCAGCCCAATTATCAAAAGGTAAGGACTGTTGATGAAGAAAGATTGGTCATGCTAACTCAAGTGTGTCAAAATGCTGTTCTTACAAAAAAAAGAATTATTTTGGATTGAATAAAAGCTATTCTTTTAATTGTTGAATTTTTGTTTCATGCATTTGTATACTTCTTTAGTATGATAATAAGATCCTTAATAAGATCTGATGTATTGTGGCAAGATAAAAAGTTTGCTAATATGAGACAGAATTAACTCTGATCTGACTGTAGGAGGGAACAGCAAATCATTATACAGATTTATTTTTCTTCATTCGTTTCAGTGGTTATGTACTCTGCTTCACTGATGATCATATTAGTGTGAAAAGAAATATTTCTTTATTAAAAGGTTGATTTTCCACAAACTCATCATGATGCAAGATATCCCAGTTTGTTATGAAATTCTGAAAAGAGAAGCAGCTGCATAGAACGGTTGATATTTTCTAAAAGAGTAAGCAAGGCACTCACATAAAAAATGAATAAGCCATATGTTTTAATCTAAAGGAGAAAAAGCAGTTTTGGACAAGATATATTTGATCTTTTTATCTCCTATAACTTCTTTGTTTCTTTGAACCTGTGAATAAAAAAAAAAACTAAATTATTTACAATGGATCCAAGTTAATTAAAATATGAACATAATTTGTATATGATTTGGACAAACTTCAGGAAAGTCCAGAATGCACTTTCAAATAAAGATATTTGCACACATATATAATGCATGCACTTAGGTGCAGTAGACATTTTTATTAATGTAAGTCATTTTCTCATATATTCAAAAAAGCACAAAATAAGCAGATTTGTCAAAAAGGGAATACTGCACTGGTCTCAAATGTAGAAAAATCACGTAATTGATGTGTCTTAGAGTGAATGTTTTGAAACAAGGATTGTGTTATGGATGCACAGATGCATACACACTGCAGTGAAGATTCAGATGGTAACCAGATCCTCCATCAGTGCAAATACTGCAGTGCAAATCCTTATAGAAATGATTGCTTGAGCTGCAGTAATGGATTAGAGCAGAAGCTGTGTGAGGGGGATATTATAAATGTTCTTTTATAGAATTTTATTGTTTAATTAAAAAGTTGAAGATCAAAATTAAAGTTGCACAGTTGTAACGCAAACCAATGTGACTGCTACATCAATGGGAATAATAATCTAATACCCAAACAATCTATTTTCTTGTTGTGCAAAGTATTACAAATAGAAACACCAAGGCAGGATATTATAATTTATACTCTCTAATACTGTCTATAGCTTCTTAAAAATATAAAGTATTGTTTAAGATATTTGTTATGCAGACAGCAGCATCCACCTCCAGGCAAAAATCAATACTGTGTAAATGAAGTCCAATACGCACCTACTTCCACATTATTTTCTCCAGCAGCTGTTTCTATAATAACAACCAAAAGATGATAGCATAGGTGCTGTTATAAAGCCTTTTTTTCAAAGCTCTTCCACACGTGACAGATTCTACAGGCGCAAGTACTTTATTAAAAGCTACTTTATGCTCATAAAGTTATCTGAATTTTCCTGAGCACCAGCGACGACTACTACAAAATTTACACTTAGACATCCTCTGTTCATGTTGTACCTAAAAGGTCAAAAGCTCACGAGAGGAAGGAAGGTTGCTTGTTTGCTTGATTTTAAAGCCAGGAGAGTCAAATCACAGAATGGAAAAGCAGAAACCAGGAACTGCAACAGAAACAGAGACTGACAATAAGGAAACATTCAGAATATGATTCCTTGATACCAGAGGGTAATACTGACATTCTGTTCCCTTCCAACCCAGGAAATTAATTATGTCTCCTCTCTGTTAGCATTAGCGATCACAAAGATGTGCAGGGGATCAGTTCAGTCTAATAATCTTACTGAAAGCTTCTCCTTTTACCCCAGTTAATTTTATCAGAATCTTCGAACTCCATGATTACCACATGGCTCAATAATTATAAGTTTATACACAGAAAAGGATATGCAAAAAGCTGGGCCTCTTCTTTAAAAGGATTGATTTAACACTAATTGTGAAACTGCACCTACAGGAAAGACAGATGATTTTTCTTCACCTGATAGGAAGTTATTAGGTGAAAGTGAGATATCTGAGAGTCATTCCACCTGTGGTACCCATTTGAAGTATCATCTTTTCTGATATTTTATATTACATATTCAGCTCAATAAAAATAAGAAATAATAAAAAGAGCTGACACTCCTAAGCATTTCTTGGTAGATACAGTTTTTTGGTAATGACCGAAAATGGATGCCCTACGTATACCAGAGTAATGCAAGAGAAATTAATAAGTGTTCAGGAAGACTGTGTGAAAGAATGAAAGTTGTTGTCAAAAATATCAGAAACTAATAACACTTTGGATTTCAGAAAAGATGGACTGAAAAATGCATATGTGATAAAAAACTCAAAATCATATCATCCTCATGGAGCATCATTCAGAAAGACAGGGAAACTTTAGCTCTGGGGAATCTGCTAGAACTCATATACTTTTGTTGTTGCAAGGCTATAAATAAAATTTGCTATATTCTCTGGTTAAACCAGATCCTTATTGATTCAGTCATAAGGCATTTTAACCAAACATTGCACACTTGTTCCAGTTGTTTGGAGAAAGCATCAGAGAACAAAGACAACTGAACACAATTTAGTAACATTTTCCCTCTGCAGTCTCATCTGTTGTGTATCCATTGAGGAAATTTTTTCCATAAAGGAGTGTTCTTCTGATAATGGAGCTCAGTGTTTTGCTAAAAGGTGCTGTTTCCAGTGTTCAAAAGTTCTCATTGTGTCTGTCAAACACTTTATAGGACTATGCCTCAAGTCTACTGAGGTATAGTGAACTGTCACCAAAAGATGTAATATACAATTATATATATTAGTAAGTGGTATTTGATCTTCCCACTGTTTAGAAGCCCAGCACCTACTGAACTGTACACGTATTTAAAAAGTTTGTGTTTATTGGCCTCTCAGTGTTGAGGAAACAATTAACATAAAGTCACAGGAATGCTGATCTAATCTTAGATAGAGCTTTTACTTTCCTGTGCTCATTGTAGGAAATATTATAAATATTGCAAAACATTTTTTGTCTTGTTTTTTATACTAGCATTTAAAGAATTTGAAGGAGTTTGGAGAGTGACTGCTATCTTCCTTCATCTGGGACAGATGGCAGAGTTTGCTCATAGCTTTAAATAAGAGGTGATACAGATTCATGTCTCTACACCAAAGAGGCGTTAAGTTACAGTGTGCAAGACAACATGAAAATGATTTCTACTCTATATTAGGCAACTTAATTCTCCATGAGATTTGAAGCAGGGTAACCATTGCATAATTGACCCAGGTTTGAATTTACTGACTTTGTGACTGCTGTGTCAAAGTCAAGCCTGGCAGAATTCAGACACTGAAAAGCAGAAAATATTAGCAACCAGTTTCTCATATCAGACTGTTTTTTTCTCTTGCATGAAGTAATATTATCCCTTCTGCCTTGGTCTACAGAAAATATAAAGGAAGCTGTTTCACTGTCAGAGCAACATTTAAGAGACAGTTGTTGCCAACAACCCCATTTTAGTGCCTGTTACCAGCTTAAAATAAAGAGCTCGTAGAGAGGGCACTCATGTAAGCGCCAGTCTCATCTTGGAGACAAAGATTAGAGGTGCCAGGAACTCTTAAATAAAACTTACTGAAAACTTAAATGAAGCTTTCCTGTGTGAATCCATCCTTCACCAGTTGGTTAAGCTATGATAGAATAGAATTATCAAATGGTTTAGTTTGGAAGGGACCTTAAAGATCATTGAGTTCCAACTCCCCTGCCCTGGGCAGGGACACCTCCCACCAGCCCAGGTTGCTCAAAGCCCCATCCAGCCTGGCCTTGAACCCCTCCAGGGATGGGGCACCCACAGCTTCTCTGGGTAACCTGTTCCAGTGTCTCACCACCCTCCTAGTGAAGAGGTGTATCCCAGATGGTACTTCTGGTATGTAACAAAACAACAGAGAGAGAATCACAGAGCTGGTTTGATGGAGGAAAAAGCAAAGTAACTTCCCATGGATATCTAGGGAGTACTGTAGTCCAAGTTAGAACTTGAAGCCTTCTGCACCATAGGTTTCAGATCAGATGAAACATATGAGCAAACAGTGTTTTTGATACCTCCCAAACTGTATTAGTGGGTTACAATATTGCTAGAATAACTTTATGGCAATATTTGCTGCTGGCTATGTTTATGTGCATGATAAAACATCCAGTATATATTTCTTATACTTATTTCTTCATACTATTTTGCAGTTATGACTGTGAGAAAGGCAAATAAAAATGTTATTTGTATGCATAGCTGTTGGTGCTGATGTTAAGTAAAAATGTATAACGCTTTAAATCAAATCAATCAGTGGTGATACTGTATAGAGAGATTAGCACTCTGTAGGGAAAGAAATTTCCCTACCCACCACAGATCAAGTTTGGAGATGAAAAGGATGGGTAGAAATAGAACAGATTTTGGAGCAAACTGCAAGGACTTGCTCAGACTCATAGTCTACTTATTGAAGAAAAGCAACTATAAACCAATAATCATAAAACGGTTATAATGGGCCAGAACAAAGGTCTACTTAGCTAAGGTACTCTCCTTCTAACACTAACGGTATTATGTGCTTGAAATGAGGGTATGAAAGAGAGCAAGCATAGAATATGCCCTCTGTAGTACAGCTTCTCTGCCTATGGCAGTCACCAGTTTAGGGAATCTAACTATATGGTCCAGTATTAGCTCTGTAGGTATGATAATCTTTATATGTGTGCTTTTAGACAAATTATTGAACCTTTTTGCGTTTTTCAACCCTCTTGTCATTCACCACTTACACTTGCTCTTAAATCACATACCTAACAGACACTGCAAGAAGTACATTTTTGACATCCGCAGGTTTTATTTAAATGGCTACCTTTCTATATTCTTTTCTAATTAAAAAAGCTTTAAGGTAAGAGCAAGAGCATCATATTGCAAGTGAAGGCAGAAAAGAAATTACGTCTTGTGGTGTCAAGATGAAATTCAGACATTTCATTTCAAGGTATGATTGAGATGTGTAGTACCTAGAGTCAATTGTCATTAAAATTTTTGATTATTCAAAAGACTGAATAAGCCTGTGAGCTCAGTAACACTTTTTACTGAAGCTGACTGGGATGCTGCAGTGAAACATGCTAAAGGAATTGTGTATCCCTAAAATATTTAGTCTTCATATGAATCATGCATTAAGAATGCTGCGGGCTGAACCATCCTTTGATAGCACAGCTCATATGGATCATTTACAGCCAATCTGAAGACTATTTATGACCTGGAAAATAGAAGTAACAGCATTTCCTTCTTTCTGTTTCGATGAAAATAAAGACTCTGAGACGGAAAGAAATCTTGATTATTTTCCTGGGATCATTTGCTGATTTGATCATTAGTCCTGCAGAACAGGAATAAGTCCACCTTTCCTTAAAATTTTCAATGTAATATATATTAGCATCAGTTTCAGTTTATTTTATTGGAAGGAGTCCTTTTCAGAAAAAGGTACTATCACTCATTTTGTTCTAATACTCAAAGATGTTACTCTGCGGAATGAGTCCCAAGTCAAGCTCTAAGACAGTTAGACCCAACCAGTTAATCTTTAAAAATGCCAGTAAGTTTGTGACTGATTAAGAAGAAAGAGGGGTTTTGGTGTGATGTGATATTCAGACCATTTTTTGTTACCTGTATATTAATTCACCAGTTGTGTCTACTGCTGTCATAAATAGGTGAAGCATGAAATGGCTTTTCTCCTAGAGATTAACGAAGATAAGATATTAGTATGCTTTGCATCTGAGAGATACTGATATACTTTTATAAGCATTGGATCTTCTAAATTAACAAAATCAGAACAATAGAAAGAATAATGATATTAATATCGTTGAATTTCTTGTGCTCTCTCTTCCTCAAGAGTATCTAGAATTCAAACTCATTTACATTAAGCATTTTAATTTAATAAACATACAGAACAGGTTCTTTTAAAAATGAAAATGATCTGGTAGAAATAAATCTTTGTTTTTCTGTCTTGAAGTCTGCATCATTGTCCTAGTTCTTTAACATACCATGTATTTTAATGTACTAAGATGGTTATGCAGATCTCTCCATCCTACTATTTGAACACCTCCCACATGAACGAAGCAAATTAAAATTATGATGTTCATTTTACATCAACCCTCCTTCATTATTAGACTTTCTCTTTTTGGCATCAATAATAAAATATTTTGATTGGGGAATGCAATAACAAATTCTCTATAGAGCATACATGTCCAGAATTATAGAACTATAAAACTTTATTGTATAATTTAACTTCTATATTTATAATCCTTATGGGAGGAAAACTTCTTTTAAACTAAGGAAACAAAATCTTTTTACATATCATTTATGTTCTTGCAACTGTTTTGAGAGATATATTAAATACTGAAAAATACTTATTATAAACTTTTTTTTTTACTTTCTCATAACTACCTTAAATATTCATCTTTCAGCTGATATATTCTTTGCTTGTTTTTAGACAAGATTTTGAATAAAACTTCTTCAGTTTGGGGGGATTTTTTAAAATTTATTTTATTAATGTATTATTTATTAGTTTCAGGAATATTAGACAAAAAAACCTTTTCTTAACAAAAACTGACTGCAGTTAACATTTAAAATCAATGGGATTATATTCTGCTTTGGAATGTAACATGATGGCGTGTGAAGCACAGTTTTTCATTAAATTATCATGTATTGGTCAACACATAAGTACAAATTCAGAACATGAATGCTTTTAAAAGTGGAACCTCTTTGTTCCACACTCTCTTCACTGAAAATACTTTTTAGCATAAGGCTGTTAAATGGGAACTTATCAAAATTTACTGTCTCCGAGCATTTAGAAATAGCATCAAGTTGCTGCACATCAGTTTAGGGGCAATAACTGCTGATGTGGGCAGTCTCAGTCCATCATAACGTCTGCAAGGCTCTTAGTAGAACACTGTTCCCAGTCTGTTTCTGAACACTATTCCCAGTCTGGTTTGATTTCTGATATTCTTATTTGACCTTAAATATCATGCCTCCTATCATGCTTTAAAAATTGAATCTAATAGCTATTGTGTTTAACCTTTGACTCAGTTCCTTTTTGATGGTTCCACATATGAAACAGAAAGATTTTAAATCAAGTTGTCTTATAATTTGGCCCAACCAGTCTTGTAAGGGGAGAACTGGGAAACAGAGACAAAACAGAGTTCTTCTGCTATCCCTGACTTCTGATCAGCTTGAAAACTGATACTTATTCCAGGCTTAAAAATATGTTTGACATTTCCAGGTCATTTCCAGTCTTTACTGGTTGAAATATAGTAACATAGTTTGAAAAATGTTCTTGGAAACAGCATATGCAAAAATTCCTAGTCATATGCTATGGGGTGCTGTAGGGAAACCAAATTAATTTCCTTGAAGGCTGTTTTTTTCAAAATACACATTTCATAAACACTGGACACAGACTATGAAAGATCTGTCAACATTCTCACTTTTATTCAAATTGTTTTCGGATTCAGGAAAATTTATTCCTGCATAGAAGCATTTGTGGATTACATATGGATAGATTTTGTTGGGTCAAAACATGCTATTTAGTTAAAGAACACTTAAGGCATGTTTCCTATCAGAAAAGGTATTAGAAACTCTCATTTATTCAGACTCAGTTACACAAGGAAATGGAAGGATAAAACAATAATTTGAAAGAGATAAAGAGAAAAAAAGTCAAAGGGTGCTAAAATACTTAATTTTGTATTAAAGAAACAGATTACATTTACTTGTTATTGTAAGAAATCCTGATTCAAATCCATGATGCCAATTGTTTGATCACTCTGCTGTCAGTTTGTTCCACCTCAGAGTTGCCACAAACCCAACAGATTTTACATCCAGCAGATGACAGTATAAAACCCTCCTAAAGGAGTACATCCGGAAAAGGCAGTGGAGAAGGCCTGAATTTCATCTATAACATAGAAACAGAATCTTTTGCACTGGCTTCATGCCCCTTCCAAGGAACTGAAGCTGTGTGGAAAGACGGATCCTTTAGTTCCATGACTACACTCTTCCTGAGGCTATAGAAACTTCTGGCTGGAGGACAGGATCTTGCAATTATTTTTAGTAATCATCATTTCCTTGTTAAGAACCCTATCTGAGGGTACTAAAGAACTAAGTTCATATGCAGGGAGGTTAAATGACAAACTAGAAAAGCTTATAGGGATGTAAGGCACTGTGATTATATGCAGCCCTTGTTATGAACTTTATGTTACTTTACATACCTTGATAGATAAACAGCATAAGCACTAACTTCAATAATTCTATGCAGTATAATTATCATTAATAATGAGCTAGAATTGTTGTTGGTAAGTTTAGTAAGAACAGCTCTCTCTTTAATTTTATGCGATTTTATTTCTACAAATCGTCAAAATAGGATTTTTACTATTGGTGTGCTTTCTTTACTGACTTTGTGAACTATCGAATTGTCGAACTGTCTCTATTATTGCTTTTCTCATTTTTGAAAGTGTTACTTTTGGGGGTTGTATGCACACTGTGATGTTTCCATGTTATTCTAAGTTGCCCTATAATGTCTGAGAAAGAAAAAGATTTGTGTAGATGACCTGCACAAGGAAAATTCAGGAATGCCTGATTTTCATTCCTAGTGCTCCTATCTGCTTTTTTAGTGGTCTTGAAAGAAACTGCTTTGCTTAAATTCATCTTTAAACAGGCTCTTATCATCTCTGTCTCACAGGAACAATGAAAGCTAATTCATTAATGCCTTTAAGACATTTTAAAATAGAAAAAAACTGCTGGCTTGGAGATGTCACAAAGTCCTAGCATTTAAAGCAGAACTGTTCATCAAGTTTTAAACAATACAGAACAGTATTTCTAATGACAATTTTTAAGCTTAACTTTAGCTAACCATTGCAATAACCATTCTAAACACCACATTTCTAAGTAATTCACCTATTATATTAGTCGTATCCTGAAATTATATCCAAGGTTATCAACTTTTGAACTTTTTAAAAAATTCCACTTAAAATCATTAAGGAATATTATTCGCTTGAGAATATTATGAGTATTAATGGGAGTTTCATCAACGGATTAACAGGGTAAATATTCTTTTATGAGCTAGTATTTGTATTATGGTAATTTCCGTAATTTTGCTGTACCTTTACCTTAAGTAATTTCAAATACTAAAACCATCAAAGGTGAAAATAAATAGGGTTATGTTATTAATGTTATAAATGTTGTTGATGCCAGCATTTTTTGGAGGGCAGGGTGTTAACAAACAAAGTGTTTTGAATTTGTGCCCATTGTATAGCTTCTTTCAGTGCCTTCATTTTTGAAAGCAGGTTTCATAACTATCAGATGCTAATGCATGTAGCCCTCAGAAGGCTAGTCCAACACTGGGTACAATTCTCACTTTTCTTCCTTTACCTCCTTGGATCCTCTGCGAGTTGAGATTCTCAGATTAAGAGGTCAAACCTCTGAAGTATTAAGGTAAGAGATTCCAGCTCTCTGAATCTTTGTAAGAAAGAGATGACTTGTCTGAAGCAATACAAGATGATTAATGTTTGCCAGCGCCGAAAAATGTCTCTGCATCATTTTCTACTGGCTAGCTTAGACAGTTTTTTCTCTTCTTGCAAGTACTGAAAGAGTAGTTCTCTTGGGTTCCCCTGACCTGTGGTGAGGACAGGATTTCTCTCACTGTATGTGGGGGTACCTAAGTAGCCAGGTGTTTCTTCTGCTGCACTGTTCTATTCATAAAATTGCTTTATTGAGCTAACTCCAAAATACTTGCCTATACAAAGGATAATGTATCTTTTAAAATGGTTGTCATGTTTTTTGGCTTATTTGTTTGGGGTGGTTTTTGTGGTTTGTTTGCTGTGGTTTTGTGTTCTTTTTTTTTATTTTTGCCTTTGGGAAGCTGTTAATTCTCGCCTTGTACATTCTAAGGTTTCTTATTTTCTACAAAGAATTCTAGTATGAAACTTAAAATTAGATGAAGGCAAGTCACACAATTAAAATGAAACAGCATTCTGCTCAGGAAAGACTTTGAGTAGCACAACTTGACTTTAAAGCATTGAATTATATAACAACTCCTTGGGATTCATAGTTCCAATATTATTATTTGCATTTCTATTAGAGAAGTTTGTAGCAGTCAAAAGTAAGTACAAATTTTCTGTATTTTGCACTTTCTGGATAAACAGCAAGAAGCAGACTGTATCCAAAGAGCTTAAAAAGCAAACAAGCAAGACAGAGTAACAGAGATTAATTTTTAAAAGCCTTTTTGTTCCAAGTTTTATGGGCAGAAAAGGGGAAATAAGGTGATCTATGCTCTAGATCTTTATTTAACTACTTTGGTTAGCCTTGAAAGAAGCTTCCTTACTCTGCTTAGGATCTGCACCTGGGAAACTTGCCTTGAAGACAAGCAACTACTTAATTTTACTCAAAAACTGAAAAGGAACAGTCTTTTATTTTTAAACACAGCCACAGAAGCTGTTACCAGTAGGGAGAAGTTTGTAGCAGTCAAAAGTAAGTACAAATTTTCTGTATTTTGCACTTTCTGGATAAACAGCAAGAAGCAGACTGTATCCAAAGAGCTTAAAAAGCAAACAAGCAAGACAGAGTAACAGAGATTAATTTTTAAAAGCCTTTTTGTTCCAAGTTTTATGGGCAGAAAAGGGGAAATAAGGTGATCTATGCTCTAGATCTTTATTTAACTACTTTGGTTAGCCTTGAAAGAAGCTTCCTTACTCTGCTTAGGATCTGCACCTGGGAAACTTGCCTTGAAGACAAGCAACTACTTAATTTTACTCAAAAACTGAAAAGGAACAGTCTTTTATTTTTAAACACAGCCACAGAAGCTGTTACCAGTATGTAAGAAGATATTACATATAAGGCAATTCTCAAAGAAATGAATATCTGTGTGTGTACATGACTGGTTTTGAGAGGAAGATCAGCTAGCTCATAATAAAGACACTTAAACAGGAGGATGGACTCCTGTGCTTTAATTCCTGCTAATCGGGAAAGTATGTAACTCTCTAGTAAGAGAGTTGAATGCCAAGGAATGAATTTAACCTTTTCTTGCATAGCATGGATGAAAGGTGCCATCTCCTCCTCTGTATTTTATACAAAAGTCAGGGTAACCATTGTATTTTTGTACAGAATAATACACCTCAATACAAACAAAAACATGTTTAATATATTAAGATTTTAAGCTAGAAACAAGTTGTCTGTGACAGCAAAGTTTTTCAAGATCACAGGCTTGGGATCATAGCCATCCGGGCTGAAGTTTAGTTGCTTAATCTTAAGTGTCTAGTGACATTTAAGAAGTCTTTTTTATCTAAGGCATCTAGAAAAGTTATGACATGGAAACTGTGAGATTTCTCAATTGGGGGCCATTTATGTGGTCTTAGAACATCCAAATTGGCTTATTAACATCAGCATTTAGTGCCAATTTCCATGCCCAATATACATATAAGATCCCCAAAATACTTGCACTGTCCTTTAGGTTTTTATTTTCTCTTTTGTCTTGTCCTTAAATCTAAGGCTAAACAGAAGTCCTATAGCAAAACCAGGTGAAAATCAGAATTTCACTTTTGAATGCTGCTCAGAGAGTTAAAGCATAATGCAGTTTTTCTTGCTTTCTATTTTTTTCTTGTTGTGTTGTTGGTTGCATGGGTGCTAGAGAAGTCTCTTTTATTACGACTGCAAAACTGACCTTGAGATGACACAAGTAAAAGACATATAAAAATAAAAAAGGGGAAAGTTAAGTACAAAACTACCATTTTAAATTTGGGTAAGATGAAAGGATGGAACCATTGTTCCTTCTGAAATTGTTACAAAATATTTAACAATAAAATTGTTTATACTTTCTTTGGATTATCATTAAAATATGCACCAGCGTTAATGAAACAACATTTCATAAAACCTGATTTAACAGGTTAACATTGCTATAAATTGCAAATGAATCAAAAAGACCACTGCCTCTGACAGACGAGAGTGGAAAAATAAACCACAAAAAAGCCCCAACAAACCAAACAAAAACATTGAAACCCAATTATTATTAATCTTCACTACCAAATATTGCTTATTTGAATTTTTTCCAATTTTCAGTGTACATTAACATTATGCAACAGAACATAAAATGCTGATATATATATATATAATTAGAATTCCACCAATGAGAGTCTTGAAAAAGACGAGAGTGGAAAAATAAACCACAAAAAAGCCCCAACAAACCAAACAAAAACATTGAAACCCAATTATTATTAATCTTCACTACCAAATATTGCTTATTTGAATTTTTTCCAATTTTCAGTGTACATTAACATTATGCAACAGAACATAAAATGCTGATATATATATATATAATTAGAATTCCACCAATGAGAGTCTTGCTTTGTCCAAAGCAAATTATTTTAGTGGACATCCAATCTATTGAAAACAAAAATATTAATTTTTCTATAGATTGTTTTTACTAGGTCAGCAGATAATTAATTAAGCACAGATGTCTCACCAAAAAGATGAAATGGAATGCATTCAGGGAAGAGGGTAAGGAATAATTAGATACTGAAATACAACACATTAAATGAAGACAATAATGTAAAACTGTGCCTAATCACGTTCTGCATTATACAGATGCTCCAGGAGAGTATGTGGTCGGTTGTGCAGTTAGCAGTCAAATCTATAAAATTTTCCTCCACAGAATCTCCACAGACTCTAAGGAGAGCCCATTCAGCTGATTTGGGTGAATTTTATGTAGTAGAAGTACAGCATGTGCAGGCTGGAAACACTCACTTTTCCTAGTGGGTAAGAATTTCCCAGTAACTTCAGAGGAGGAAGTGCCCACAAAGTTTTAAAGGACTATTCAGGCACTCATTTCTTCTAATTGTGCCACTTTATTTCTTCTCCAGTTGGAAGCCACACAGTAGACCAATGCTAATCAAATGATGTCTCTACCATGTAGGGGATGCAACCACCTGATATTTCTTTAGCTCTCAGTCTCCTTCGCAATCCTCCCTCTTGCAGAATTTCATCAAAATCGAGGTAGAACTTAAGTATAGAAATTTGCTTTTTCAATTAACTTTAATGAATCAGAAATGGATGCAGAATGTTACAGACTGACAAATGGCTATTTTTTTATGTCAGAGAAGTCATAAATTCAGCATACCTCTAGTATCCTTAGGATTAAACGAAGCCTAGCAAAAGATTGTTAGTGAAATGAAGTGGGACAAGGATTCCAAAACAATTATGACCTCCATCAGAGCATATAGTTGTTACAGAGATACTTCTATGAGCACTGACCTGGGAATTGTGGACATTGAATATTGTATCACTAAGGACTGACTGAGATTCTAATTACATATGCTGCACCTTTATAATACTGGAAATAGTGCTTCTGATAGACTGCTACTGGAAATATAGCGAGTAACTGTATTAGTCATCGCTTTCCTTGCATTTGGGGTTTTTGGTATCAGTTTAGGAGGGAATCCAATTAATTTAGGACTGCAACATTTTTGCATATCTATTAAAAATTGTTTGTTAATGAAATTTGTACTGTAGTTCTAAATACTCGTCTTTGTGTCTGTGAAATTTCAAGTATTGTTTTATTTAAACGTGTAAAGAAACTATATTCAGATGTTGCATTTTAAGTGTTCTGTAATTGTTACAATCAAAATAAAAAAAATAGAGTTCATTTGATGATTACACAATTGTTTCTTTATAATTATATTAGGGACTGTTATTACCACTGTTACTGGACCTCTTCTTACACCACAGGCTAGCCGACTACATTTGCCAAGCAGATAATTATTTGGATATAAACAAAAATGTAAATGACAACAGAAGAAGAACCATATAAAATATGGATATTCTATGACTGTAGAGTTCATGTTATTTTGTAAATAATAAATACAAAATCTGTAAATTTCCATGTTGCACTGAAAGGAGTGGATTTATGGCAAGGTCTACCCCATAGAAATGAGCATACAATATTTGAAGAAAAATCATCTTCTTGTTCAGAGTGTTTACTGTGCTTCCAAATAGTTGTTCAACACGTAACTGAGTTCAAGAAAGATGTTGAAACTTAAGATGTTTGGAAAGCAAAATCTTTCCTTGCATTGGAAAATGAAATTTCATTCCTCATTTTTGATCAATACAATGAAAATGTTTTGATTCAAAAAATAATAAGAATAATCTCAAAAAGGAGACAGATTTTTCCATTATTAAAAGTAAATAGTTCAATATTATTTCCCATTGACTACAAATAAAGGTACTAGGAGCTTTGAATTCAGCTTTTGGCATGTTGGCCACTGAAGGCGGAAAAGGATAAAGAATGCACAAGAAAAACTGTTGGTTAATAAAGCTGGACTTTCTTGCTGGATGGGTGTGGAATGGGAGTAGCGAAAAACAAGGCTAGGAAAATTAAAAAAAAAAAAGAAAAAGATAAAGGAAAGACAATGAAAGAAGTGGAAGAAATATCCCAGTATTTACGAAGGAAGCCAGACTTGGTTGCATGACTTTGAAACAAGCGTGCACGTGCACTGAGGGCAGAGTTGCTTGTTTTTGTTTTGTTTTGTTTTATTACTCACAGGTGGGATAATAAAATATTTACTTTTAATTACATTTCCTAGGAAAATGAGAAAATGGTCATTCCCTGTGTTTCTATGAAATGCTCCCATTGGTTTTTTTCAATCAATTTCAACCATATTGGGGCGTAGAGGTCTTAAATAAAGGAAGTTTCTGCATGTTGTGTGACAAAAGGAAGCTGGGTGAAGGAGAGATATTGAAATGGGTGATCTTTGGGGACAGAGTTACAGGAACAACTTAGGTCCATTCTGAATCACAGCAGCCAGTTATTATGAACATGTTGGCAAGGGTTTGGCATAATTCACATTGCCACGAACACGACAAATAGCCTGAATTATTTTATTAGGTAAAAAACAAAACCAAACCACAACAAAAACGCCAAACAAACAAACAAAAAAAACCCCTACCCCTCCCCCCCAAAAATCTGTGTTTGCTCAAATATCATGGAAAAAATACAATTTTACTATTGCTCAGCAAGCTTTCGTGTTCTTTGTTTTTATTCAGACATTCATCTGGATGAACTTCTTTCTGGGGACATATACTTTAGTTCTTAATGTTTCATGTCTTATGTCAGTCTTATTATAGCACAGGTTTGTGCGATGCTTCAATGCTTAAGAGACCAGAGTGTGGACACATCCCAGTGTTAAAAGGCTATGGATTAATTGAATCGCAGTATGTAACTCAATGTTCTTTGAGGTCCCTTCCAACTCTAACTGTTCTATGATTCTATGAACTCACTGCCACTTTCTCCCCTTTTTACCTATGGGAGAGGAGGAAATTAGGTGAGGCAAAAAACCACTGAGGACCCATAGATAGCTGCTGAGGTCTACTTTAATGTCTTCAGCTTCAGGCTTTACATAGTTTAAAGTGCAGATTCAGCAGAGCTAGAAGGGGATAGAGTGACTCAATTTTTTTCCATTGTTCTTTTGTTCCATTTTGTTAATAATGTGGGTTCACAGCCGGACAATCCCAGGCCCAGTTTCAAATCTTCTGACTCAGGTAAGTCATGCAAAGAGATGCCACTCACTTCTGTCACATCAGTGACCTCAGAATCAAAGCATCCAAAGTAGCCTCACAATCAAACTCACTAAATGAAGAAAATTTAGGCAACGTGGCTGAACAAGCCTATACATAAAGTGGTTTTAAATGAAATTCTATCAAAGTGAACAAAATAAATGAGTTGAAATAAGATGCTCTGCTACATTTTTAATGGATTCTGTTCTGTTTATAAACTTTACATAATTTTTCACATTTTCTTTTGACAGATGGAATTCTCATTAAATATTTTGATTGAGATGAAACTGAATTTCTGAGAGAAAAAGTAGTTCATCAGAAATATTTATTCCCAATGGTTATGACAATTTGTTCCTAGTAGTTTTCAAGGTATTTTACAATCATCATTACATATTTAAATATGCTAGTGTTATGAGTTTGAAAATTCATTAACAGCAGTAGTATAATTCAGCGTACACAAACAATAAATCTGGTGCTCATGTGCCTTGATTTTACGAATTGTACAGTCCAATAAATATTGTAGAAAGACACTTCACACTGGCTTAATAGTGGCTGAAAAGCTGGTGTACTGGCTTGTCAAAGTTCCCCTGAGAAACCAATCTATTACCAGTTGCTGATTGCTGGATCTGGAAAGTAATGTTACCGGTATATAATGCTGATTACTTGGAAGTAATTGATTACAGATTACTTTTTCTTTGCTCAGTACAGCTGTTATCATGCTGGCTACTATGACTAAGTACAATGATATTGCACACAATCAAGACAGGAGTGGTAAAATTGCCAAGAAAAGTAACAGAGAGTAATTAGAGTTGCGTTTTCACTTGAAAAGTACACAGATAACATCTTAGAACAGCTTTTTTTTTTTTTTTTTTTTAAATCATTTCGCTTACTGTTCTCTATTCTGTCAAAGCTCCTGCAAGTAGTAGTCTGCCTTCTTCATCTCTGCTATTCTGGTGCTTTGGAAGGATTGCTGTTATAGAACTGAGTAATTTAGGTACCCTATTAGACGAGCATATCCCATATATTCATTCTTTTTTGATCTGCCCTAACTCATGCAGTCATTTCAGTTATTTTTATCTTTCAGGACTATCATATTTATCATTTCCCCGGGACTGGGTCTAGCCATATTGAAGAAGGGAGATGTGTGAAATGACACAGTGCCACTTCCCCCCTCTGAAATGAGGTGGAACATGTGACACTCTACACAGCACTGATTAGGAGACCACAGCATCCTGAATCACGCTCACTTACCATTATGTCTTCCATACCCCTTCAATCTCAGCTTTTCTCTCCCTAACATACATTAGTAGATGTCTGTATAGCCATGTGATCACTGACCTAAGAAAGCTTTTTTGTGGGTAGACCTTATGCTAAATGAACAAAAGATGGCCTGATCCTATTTTATGTGAATTATCATGATTAGTTATGAATACAGATTGCCCTTGCTAACTCCTTATTCTGATGAAATTGCTCACAGAAAAAGACGAGTCAGATAGCCCAAGGACATGTCAATTCTATTGATTTTGGCTCACTGATTTCCAAACGCTTGGTTTCTATCACACATAGAAATCTCTTTGCATTGTCAATACTGATGTATCACATAAAGAGAAAAGATAGCAAAATAAGATTAAGACTGAAATGAATAGACCAAACCAAGTACCTTCCCTCAGCATATGATGGGTCTACACTATATATAGGCTCAGAGAAGAGTCTACTTGAAGCTTTGTTTAGACTTAAAGAAGGCTCAAAGGCTCAAAGATTCTTTTTTTCCTGATTCTGTTCAACAGCATCAGTTCACCAGGACCTCTGTCTAGCTTTCATTCTTATTCCAGAACTGTATCAGAAGTGTTTTTTTTTCAAAAGAACCAATAATCCTATGCTGGAAAAGCTATACAGAACAAGGACTTCAGCCTCACCACCCTGATGTATCTCTCTCTCTTCTGTATCTCCAGCAAGGCACCTGCCCACACTCAGTATATTCACAGTGGAGTCTAACATAAGGCATGTAAATCTGACTCACATCCTACCTGGCTGGTGAAAAGTATATCATATAGTCTATTACATAATGGTATATTTATACTGCTAACTTTGAGCTTAATGTAGAATGTATTTCCAGAATAATTTAGATAACTTTCTTAAGGTGATTCTTACATTGAAAAGAAACACAATTTAACTACTTATATTTCAACTTAACAAATGAGGTAAAATGAGGTTCCTACTAATAATAGCAGCTAACCTTATAAAATAGGAAACAGAAAAAAAATAAGGTAAAAGCTTTCTGAATACGATGCTTTAGATTTCTAAGTAGAGGAAACGGAGGACTTCATTTTTATTTTTCTAAAAAGCCATCTAATTAACATACAGTAACTAATACAGTTTTTCAGTACATTACAAGCTGGCAACGTCCTCTTTCCCTGGTGTTTCATGTGTTTGTTTATTTTTGCCAAGTGAATTCTTTTAAAAGACATTTATTTAAAAAGACTCAGGAACTGTGTAAATAAATTCCGCTTTGGCACATGGATAATGTATCCTTTTTAACAATGAAAGTACTTGAAAAGAAGCTTTTATTCCATCTTACCATTGATGCAGAGGAGGCTTGCTTCTTTAATAGGCTTATTCCTTTTAATATATGCTCATTTAGCTGGACTACACTTTCCTTCAGTGCATTATAAAGCATACATGGTAATAGAAGTTGGCAAGATAGCATAAACATATTTTTCTTAATGTTAACTATGAATTGGTGGCAAATTCATGCAGTAGAACTTTTTCTTGTGACTTCATCCTAGATAGTGCTATATAAAGAAATGTCTGTGAATGTGTTCTCTGCTTTGCATTTCATTCTGCACGATAGATTCAGTGGAAGCTTACTACATGGTGTGTTAAAAAAACCCAAACATGCCAACAACAGTAGTTTACCATAGAATGGAATGATTGATAGAAAAAAAAGCAATGTGCAGATTGTACAGATAATACAGATGTAACAGGGAGAGAGTTTGAACACAGATAATGGTTAATAGTTTTGACATTGTTTTCATTAATCACTGATAACAAAACCAGTTCCTTGCTTTAGTGACACATACAAAGATAGGTAAATGTTCTGAGAATCATTGCATTTAGTAATAAAATTTTAGTAAAGGGTAGTCAAAGTTAATATATGATACTACACCATGCATTAGGATATTAAACAACTAAAATTCAAAATTGATGTCCATGATTTGAAATACCTGATTGACTAAAATCAATAGTACCTTTTCAGAAAAGTACTTCAGGAAGGGGAAAGAAGCACTATAACAAGAAATAATAATTTTGTGAAGCTAATGCAGAGATCACTAAAGATATGGCTAATGGCTGGGCCAGTGATAATCAAAATATGGGAGTCTGGAACAAAAAGGAGATGATAACTTCTCCAACTGACATTATAACCACTGTTCTTCAGGAATTTCAAGGCAGAGCTATAAAATGTATTTTTTCTCGTCTGTGCAAAGATTCTGTTGCCTTTGCTGGGGCTGTGAATCTCACGTGTTGAGTGTTGCAACTGATTACATGTAACACATAGGAAATTAGAGTTTGTTGGGATGAGAGTCTTAGAAGACTGAAACCAGTTTTTGTGGGAGAACAGGATGTTAACAGGATTGTGGAAGAAGCAGAGACCAGAAGAAGAAGAAGAAGCAGGAACAATGGCAGGGGATGGCCCATGAGCATCTCCAGACGACCTGGAAACAATGCCTGGCACCCCGACTGATGGAGGGGAATTCCACCCACCTGGAAGTTGGGGGTTGCAGGGGCGTGTGGGTTGGGCAAGAAGATGCCCTGGTACTATATAAGCTGCCTGGTGGTTACAATAAACGGTTCTGATTGCATCACCCACCGGGGGCCGTGCCTTCAGACGCTACAAATGGCACCCAACGTGGGGCATTAACCAGGAGACTAAAGGCGTCCGGAGCGGGGGTGTCACCTGATGGAACCAGGGATTGTCTCCAGGACTGACCCCACCGCCGGCCCATCGCCTTCTGCAGGAGAGAGGTGAGCGATGGGGAAATTCTAGATGACTCTAGAAGTGCTACACTATATTTTAAAAATGCAGAATCGATCTGTACCTGCCCTGTCTACTAATTTTCTCAGACTGGGTACGAAAGGATGTCCCGGACTTTCCAAAGCCCGGCCCCTTTGCCTGGGGTGTGTGGGACAGGAGAGGACTTGGACTTTGGGATGCAGCCACGGGAACAGACCCAGCAGCCCCCGACCATGTGCCCGTGTGGGGCCAGGGGGCAGGAGCCTTGGCACAGATTGAGAAAGAGGCAAAACCTGATCCCCCTGAACCCCCAGAGCGTTCCCCTGCTCCCCCGCTGCCCCCTCCCTGTAACGCTGCGGCGCCAAAATCAGCCCCCGAGATGACCCCTCCTTTTGCCCCCGGGCCTGGGGACCTTGAGAAGGAGCCGGATCTGTGCCCCCTGATGGAGAACCGGGGGGGGTGGTTGGGGCTCAGACTGTGTGTGATGGTGATCAGAACAGGGTAGAAAAGAAGCCAGAGCCCAGGGAGATACAGAATTCCTACAAGGTTTCCCTGTGACTTCCCAAAGGTGGCCAGGAGTCCCGCTGGGAATCTCTACTTTATAATCCGGTAAAAGAATTGAGAAAATCGGTGAAGGACTATGGTCTTTGATGGGCACATACCTTCAGCTCCTTGGTGACCACTGGTGATGGACGTGTTATGGCTCCTCATGAGTGGAAACTGTTGTTGGGTGTGATTTTGTGGCTGTGCCATGTGCTGTGTCGGTGACCGAGCACCGGGATCTGGCGGCTGCTGAAGCACCGGGGAACTTCCCGGGGGATTTCAATGCTCTGGGTGGGAATGAGCTCCTCGGGGAGGGGCTGGGGCTGCTCCCCCCGCACAAGCCCAGCCGGACAGATGGGGTTTGGGGCGAGTCAAAGCCATTGCCCTGCGCGGGGAGACGGGGCCCTGGCACAGCCGCTCCAGGAGCTCCCTGGGCTGCTCTCACACCAGCGCCTGGAGAACCCCAGAGAAAGTTCCTTGATGGGCTCCAAAATGCAGTAGAGACACAAGCAGATAACCGTGCAGCTCGTGATGGTCTCATCAAACAATTAGCGCTTGAAAACGCTAATTTTGGCTGCTCAAAAGGCCCAACTGCCCCATTTGCATGACTTAGGCCAGGAAGGACCGGCCCCATTGTCCAAAGACAAAGCCCTGCAGACAGTGTCTGCCCAGTCTGCCTTGCTGTCCTGGGAGCAGCCTGGCAGATACCTGAGGGAAAGGTCCAACGTGACCCACACTGGAAATATCTAGGATGGAAAATCACAACTCACACCATCCAGCCACAAGCCCTGCAGCTGGTGTTGCAAATAAAGACTCTCAATGATCTGCAAAAATTGTTAGGAACCAAGATACAAAACGTGTGGATGGATCACCCCAAGTTGTTGAGCTTGCAGCTGTTGCATGTGATTTTCAGCTTTTTTCTGATGTAAATCTCAATATCATCACAGATTCGTTATATGGGACAGGAATTGTTCAGCGTATAGAAGGCGCTTTCCTAAAGGAAGTCAACAACCCAGAGTTATTCGGACAACTTAAAAAATTATGGCATTATATTTTCTATCATAAATTCCCCTATTATATCACGCATATACAGTCACGCACCTCTCTGCCAGGACCCCTGGCCAAGGGCAACCGTGCTGCTGACAAAGCCACAGTTGCCCTCCTTACACAGCAATTATTTCACCAAGCACAGCTCTCACATAACTTCTTTCACCAAAACAGGAAGGCACTACAAAAGCAATCTCAGCTAACCACTGACCAAGCACATGCCCTGAATGCCAATCTATAGCCCCGTTGCCACAATTGGGAGTTAACCCACGTGGCACCTCACCACTGCAAATTTGGCAAAGAGATATTACACATTTTGGAGATTTTGGTTGCCTAAAGTATGTACATGTCACTGTTGATACTTTTTCTAATTATATTAAAATATAATAAGGGATTGCAGGGGCTGTGAGTTAGGAAAGAAGATACATTAGTACTATATAAGCTGCCTGTTTGTTATAATAAACGATTCTGGTTGCATCACCGACCAGGGTCTGTGCCTTTATATGCTACAAGCTTTGATCTTTAAAATCAAACTTAACTAGACTGGCATTCATTAATGACACGCTACATGCTTATAGCTCTTACATTTTATTTATCATTACCACTACTTATTCCAAAGAGTCAGTTCATAATAATCACATCCTATATTAGCTGTGAGAATGCAACAAGTATGCACAGCTAACGGTTACAGCCCTTTGTAAGTCTTAGCTATCAAGGTCGTCAGCCTTCAGAGCTGGATAAGACGAGCTGGAAATGCAGTAGTTGCTGGGGTTTTTTCCTATCCCGCCAGCTTCTCAAATTTGGTATCTCTTCCTTTTGTAAGATAATTGAGTTTCTAGAGAATTGCGAGCCCTTAGCCTCCCCTCCCTCTGGACTGTGCACTCTGCAATCCTGAGGCAGGATTATTTTCCCAGGCCATAATATGTGCCTTCTCCTGCTGCTCTGCCCTTTTTTGACTTTGCTCAGCTGGTGCTCCTTTTCTATAACGCGATGGGCCACGAGTGAATTGTTTATCATTCTGGGCCCTCTGCTTTCAACTTGTGCGCATATTTTCAAGGCCTTTGTTGTTATCCCATGATACAATTGTACATCATAAGAAGAGGCAGCAGACACAAAGCTCTTGTTCACACAGCAAGTTCTCGTAACTAGCTGCTAACAAGCCTGTTAGGCCTTGACTAGGGCCTTGCACAAGCAGTACAGTTAACATGAAGCCTCTGGCCCTCAATAAGAATGGATATTCTATTTTTACTGTAGCACTGTGCACAAAAATGCTTATACAATCATGATATACTAGTTTGCTTAATGTTTAAATTCAAAATAAGCTGGTGTTAAAGTCTACTTAAAGCAATTCTGCTTTTACAGATGCATAAGGCCTGTGGTTTAGTGACATACATTTAATCTTTCCAAATGCCATCAATTTACTACTGGCAATGTCTATGGTAGTTTCTTAGGGAGCATAATGTAAGTTCTTTCTTAGGATACATTTTACTATCAGAAGATCTTTGGATACACAGCTGTGAGTCAAAGTGTCCATTCTCACAAGCAGATAACCGTGCAGCTCGTGATGGTCTCATCAAACAATTAGCGCTTGAAAACGCTAATTTTGGCTGCTCAAAAGGCCCAACTGCCCCATTTGCATGACTTAGGCCAGGAAGGACCGGCCCCATTGTCCAAAGACAAAGCCCTGCAGACAGTGTCTGCCCAGTCTGCCTTGCTGTCCTGGGAGCAGCCTGGCAGATACCTGAGGGAAAGGTCCAACGTGACCCACACTGGAAATATCTAGGATGGAAAATCACAACTCACACCATCCAGCCACAAGCCCTGCAGCTGGTGTTGCAAATAAAGACTCTCAATGATCTGCAAAAATTGTTAGGAACCAAGATACAAAACGTGTGGATGGATCACCCCAAGTTGTTGAGCTTGCAGCTGTTGCATGTGATTTTCAGCTTTTTTCTGATGTAAATCTCAATATCATCACAGATTCGTTATATGGGACAGGAATTGTTCAGCGTATAGAAGGCGCTTTCCTAAAGGAAGTCAACAACCCAGAGTTATTCGGACAACTTAAAAAATTATGGCATTATATTTTCTATCATAAATTCCCCTATTATATCACGCATATACAGTCACGCACCTCTCTGCCAGGACCCCTGGCCAAGGGCAACCGTGCTGCTGACAAAGCCACAGTTGCCCTCCTTACACAGCAATTATTTCACCAAGCACAGCTCTCACATAACTTCTTTCACCAAAACAGGAAGGCACTACAAAAGCAATCTCAGCTAACCACTGACCAAGCACATGCCCTGAATGCCAATCTATAGCCCCGTTGCCACAATTGGGAGTTAACCCACGTGGCACCTCACCACTGCAAATTTGGCAAAGAGATATTACACATTTTGGAGATTTTGGTTGCCTAAAGTATGTACATGTCACTGTTGATACTTTTTCTAATTATATTAAAATATAATAAGGGATTGCAGGGGCTGTGAGTTAGGAAAGAAGATACATTAGTACTATATAAGCTGCCTGTTTGTTATAATAAACGATTCTGGTTGCATCACCGACCAGGGTCTGTGCCTTTATATGCTACAAGCTTTGATCTTTAAAATCAAACTTAACTAGACTGGCATTCATTAATGACACGCTACATGCTTATAGCTCTTACATTTTATTTATCATTACCACTACTTATTCCAAAGAGTCAGTTCATAATAATCACATCCTATATTAGCTGTGAGAATGCAACAAGTATGCACAGCTAACGGTTACAGCCCTTTGTAAGTCTTAGCTATCAAGGTCGTCAGCCTTCAGAGCTGGATAAGACGAGCTGGAAATGCAGTAGTTGCTGGGGTTTTTTCCTATCCCGCCAGCTTCTCAAATTTGGTATCTCTTCCTTTTGTAAGATAATTGAGTTTCTAGAGAATTGCGAGCCCTTAGCCTCCCCTCCCTCTGGACTGTGCACTCTGCAATCCTGAGGCAGGATTATTTTCCCAGGCCATAATATGTGCCTTCTCCTGCTGCTCTGCCCTTTTTTGACTTTGCTCAGCTGGTGCTCCTTTTCTATAACGCGATGGGCCACGAGTGAATTGTTTATCATTCTGGGCCCTCTGCTTTCAACTTGTGCGCATATTTTCAAGGCCTTTGTTGTTATCCCATGATACAATTGTACATCATAAGAAGAGGCAGCAGACACAAAGCTCTTGTTCACACAGCAAGTTCTCGTAACTAGCTGCTAACAAGCCCGTTAGGCCTTGACTAGGGCCTTGCACAAGCAGTACAGTTAACATGAAGCCTCTGGCCCTCAATAAGAATGGATATTCTATTTTTACTGTAGCACTGTGCACAAAAATGCTTATACAATTATGATACACTAGTGTGCTTAATGTTTAAATTCAAAATAAGCTGGTGTTAAAGTCTACTTAAGGCAATTCTGCTTTTACAGATGCATAAGGCCTCTGGTTTAGTGACATGCATTTAATCTTTCCAAATGCCATCAATTTACTAATGTCTATGGTAGTTTCTTAGCAAGCATAATGTAAGTTCTTTCTTAGGATACATTTTACTATCAGAAGATCTTTGGATACACAGCTGTGAGTCAAAGTGTCCATTCTGTAGCCAGCTAACCCAGCTCATTTTGGCCAGGGAATTCCATGAGCCCTTGAAATTTCGTGTAATACTCATGCTTCGAATTACACTGACAGAACAGCTAGAGATCTAGGTCCTGCATAAACCACATGAGTGTTTAAACAATAGTCAGATTAGTCTATTGAATGGCCCAATCCATGAGGAGTGCAAACTTACTGTTACGTTGAAACACTCCTGTTTGAAATCATGGACCTAACGTCTTATTAGTTCAAATGTATAATCTGTTCTGGAATAAACTGAACAGTATAACCTGCTTAATATCTTACTGCATGGGTGTGTTATTATGATTTCCATGAAATATGGGCAGGAAATGTATCAACTAGTTGTGCTTTAAAATGTCTTTGATAAGTGGAGTATTACATGACATCACGTTATTCACAGGATCTGTTCACATACAAAGGTCTATCATGTGTTCCAACCACAACCTAAAGTCACCAAACCTGTTATGACAAGGAAAATGACCATCCTGTTTCTTATGGAAGATGCTGTTTAGTTGGATCACTGTGCAGTACATCCAAACAATGAATATCTAACATGAATCTGTCTAGCAAAAGACTGCATATTATCAAAGGAGACATTTACTTCCACTACTGCCTTTGACCATAATTTGAAAGAAAGGCATCATTCTTTCCTTTCAGAATTATGTCAGTATTCTAATTCTTGCTAACAACAGTAGAACAGTAGAAAACATTCCAGAAGCAAATGTCATACAGAAATGCAGTAAAATAATGAAAGCACTTTGTGAAATGCATCACCACAGGAAGAAGGAAATAGCTTTTATGTTTATAGTGTTTATGTATGTCTGCTTGCATCTAGTCTCCAGTAATATATTTCTCCAAAGCCTCAATTTATATGGTCTGCTTTTTCACTTGGTGACAAACTATATGCTTTCTCTGAGTCCTGTCTTTCAGAGCTTTGACATCAGTAGGAGACCATGTAACAGCAATCTGAATAGTTTGTTACAAAATATGGTCTCTTTCCCATGGAGGAAAGAAATGCATTTCTTTTAGCTGTAGTTTACTGATTTCCATTTATTTTCTGCATTTACTTTCACAGATTACAGGTATTACTGATTAATACATAAGGGTGAATAAAGTCCACATACAGCCATAAAAATAATAAAATAAAAAATCTAACATTTTAGAGTTTTCTTTCTGCGACTTCAGAGCAATTTGAGATTTCTCTTATGCTTGTGGTTATTCCCTCATGTTGTCATTATGTGCAGCTGACAAACTTTGGAGAGAAATTCAAGACATGAAATGACATCTTAAATGATAATATTACAATAATTCTTAGTAGATTATTGAGAAATTGAAGTAATGAAACCTCTCTTCATAAAGATTGATACCTCAGAACTGATCTCTTACTCTGATCTTTTAAAATCTACTAAATGGTGAGTCCATTCTCAGTTTTCTCTTGTGGAGGGATCCCATGACCAAGCTCACCCCCTGCTCTGGGTTATTCTGCAGTATAAATGTAGCTAATAAACTTTGTCTCCTCTAATGTGGCCATCTATTTTAAAATACACATATGACAATAGAGTATTCTTGAAACCTCCTCTGTCCATTAGAATAAAAGTTATTTAACAAGCTGATTTATTATATTACATTCCATCAGGACTATGTCAACATAGATTGAATTTAATGCCATTTTGGGAACAGCTAAGGGTATGTTGTGGTCTTCCATAGTATACTGCGTTCAATATTGTGCAAACACACCATGTGCTATATACATACAGTGAGTATTTCAAACTAAAAGTGGTGTTTTCATATAGTATGTTCACAAAAACTGGTTATGTGGTAGGCTATGCTCATCTAATGTCATATTATCGCTAAACAAAGCAGCCTTTTTCTTCATTGTATCCCTCTACTTTTCCTGTTCCCTTATAACTGCCATTTATCTCGTAATAAAGCCGGAACCCAACAGATTTCTTCCATTGACTAGTTTAAACTATTTGCTTTCTTCTCTCTGTACCACCAGAATGAGTAACGTTCTTCTGAGTCAATGAGTTACCTAGTAGGGGTATAAAGAAGAGAAGGAAAATGTCTTGTCAGAACAAGTGTAATGAGAGGATCAAGACTTCTTTGAAACAACTACCTGAAAGGAGGCTGTAGAGATGTGGGTGTTGGCTTTTTCTCCCAAGGGAATAATGACAGGAAAAGAGGAATTGGTCTAAACTGGGGGCAGGGAAGGATTAGATTAGATATTAGGAAGAATTACTTTACTGAGAGAGTGGTCAGGCACTGGAACAGCCTGCCCAGGGAGGTGGTGGGGTCGCCATCCCTGGAGGTATTTAAGAAACGTGTAGACATAGCACTTCAGGGCACGGTCTAGTGCCCAAAATTGTTGGGTTGCGTCTGTCTGTGGGTGAGTGTGGTGTGGTTTGGTTTTTTGTGGTTTTGTTTTGTTTTTCGTTTTGTTATTGGACTCAATGATCTCAAAGGTCCCTTCCAACCATGAAGATTCTGTGAAAATGAGTAAATATTCCATAGATATATGTTGAAAAATGTGGTCCCATGGTCTAAGGCCTAGGTTATTCATAACGAGGAATGACTATATCCTTCCCTACTAGCTGTTACTGTTCTCTTTTTCTGCTCAATTTTTCCAGTTTGTTCTGAAGATGCTAGCTGCACATGATGAGGATGATGGGCTTCATGGTGATTCTGTGATTCTATGAAGCACTTTCTGTGTGAGGAGAAACAAAGTAGATTGAGGAAAAGTCAGCTGAAAGGAAAAATCATTAATAGATGGAAAGGAACCATTTTTTGTAAAACTATGAATGAATGCAGACATTTAAGATTCATTTTAATCTGAACAAGTATTACACTCTTGTTTTATTCTTCTCTGGGAGAATTTATAATGAAGAAGTAGAGTTGCATTGATATGTTTCAGTCTGTGTTTATATACATAATCATGTACAGTTTTCAATTAAAACACCAAAGATAGTAAACCTGATTTCAGGATTACTAGAAAGGAAAACTGCATCTAGACCAAAGGCAACTGAAAATGCAGAATTAGAAACAGATTCAGGTCTTCCTATGACCCAACCACGAGACCACTTTTTCCTCAGTTTCTTTTGATTTACAAATCTGAAACAAATATTTTTTTTTCCTTACTTAAAACAAAAATAAACAAAACAATTCCAAATATTCCAGTCAAACACTTTGACTTGGGAGGGAGAAGCATTTGCTGTCACAGAATTTTCCACTTGTCATTGT
The DNA here is from genome assembly GCF_001431845.1 of Calidris pugnax. Lineage (NCBI taxonomy): Eukaryota > Metazoa > Chordata > Aves > Charadriiformes > Scolopacidae > Calidris > Calidris pugnax. The sequence goes on from NW_015090891.1 coordinate 1,166,945, forward strand.
CCCACTATCTTCTCCCTCACATTTACAGGTATTCTGGTGATTTGAAAAATGGGCAACAGTGTATTTTCACAATGAGCCTACCACGTTATGTACTCTTTAACAGTTATAAAATGTAATTTTACTGTGTAATCCAAAGTATTTCAGTTGCAAAGCAGTTAAAATATCTTGCATGATCTCATCAACCTGTGGTTTAGTGATCAATTAGTAAGCTCTTGATTAGCAGCTATTGAAGTTTTTAAAAGTCTATCACTTCCCAGAAGTCTTTGCCTGGCTTTCCAGGTCCTTGAAGACAAATGAGAATCTCAGACTAAACAAAAGCAATAAATCATTGGGCTTTTTGCTGATTGGGAATCATGTCTTCTACTTTTCAGGTTGGTTGTCAGCTAATATCCTACTGAAACATCTGATGTCTCTCAAGGGGGTTTCTATAAAAAGTGTTGAAGAAAAAAAACTGGTCTGCTGAGGAAAAAAAAAAAAGAAAATAAATTGGTGGTTAGAAATCAGTAAGAGAATTATATTTTGTGTTTACACGTATCCATGCCCAAATTAGACTAATTTTACATTGTTTGCTAACACTAATTAATTGAATTACAGCTACTAATTTAAATGGAAATTATTTATTTTACATTAAAACAGATTTCAGGCTTTTATATGGCCAGACACTATGTAATCTACTTCAGTGAATGCAAGTTAAAGCCCTAGACGTAACCATATTCCAGTATTTAAATATGTATGAAAGATTAGGTACAGCTTTTAAGGATTTCCTGGTATTACTTAAATTCCAGACAGCATCTGACTGCTGAGTTTTTCACATACAATAAACCTCTCGTATTGACAGACAAACAAAAGTAACGGTTACAAAACAGGTGTTAATCTGTAGCAGAAGATATGGATGAGCTAGATATGCTTTGCCATTAATGAATAATGCATTTTTAAATGATGGCTTTCAAATGTCTACTATTTGAAATATGTCAAGGAAATTTTAAGATGTAAAAACGAATCTTTGGAAAGCAGCTGATTAATAGTTCAGGTTTCGGTAAGGAACATGAACATAAATAATAAGCATTCATTATTTCTACATATTGAAAAGTATAGAGGGACTGAGTTTTCATAGACTATCTGTTTAGATCTGTAGTTCTCAGAGCTGAATCCTGTGTCATATAATGCAGCTTAAAATGCATTGATCTGTGACCTTCTCCAACTCACCTCTCTCTTAAACACAGTGATGTTCACCTCTGGCTGAAAGAAAGGGGGGGCACATAATATTCTAAAAGAGAGATGTAATTTGAAGGTTAAAAACATTTTTAATACAGGCAAAGCCAGCTTACATTATATTAAACGAATTAATGAGGGTGAAGATAAGTAGGAACAACAATTACAGAATATTTTAGTGTTTTATTTTAGCTGTTACATAGATATAGTTTATCTATTATCTGTGAGTCACATTAGCATCCACAACCTTCTTTTCTTGAACTTCCACCCATCTTATGCAACTCCACTCACTTTATACCTAAATTAAAAGTACAAACTGGAAGACAAAACATGAAATAATCAAATGGATACACCACAACAACCAGTGAACATCAGGAGGAAAATTAGAAACCTAAACGACATATTTGTTTTTCCTCAAAACCCAAAATCTTTGGAGCTGTACTTATAACGCTAAATCATCTTTGAGGATCTATGTCAGACTTGTTAACATCAAGATGCTATAAATTTTAATTTTCACTGGCTAAAATTTTTCTACAGCTGCTTTATAGGATTTTATTCTTTTGTGTAGTTCATAACTTTGTTTTTCTTGAGTGCAAATATGGAAGATTCATCACTAATTGATACAAATACTTGGAAGAAAATAAGACCTCTATTTTAAGAAGTTCTATGGAAAACTAATTAACTATCTAATCATATTAATCTTGTCAATGTTTTAATTTTTCTTTCATTTATTACTGTTTTATTTTTACTACGATGATTATTGTGAGTATTGATTATGATGGGTATAATTAAAAAATAATTGGTTTCTTTCTTTGCTGCATTTGATATTCATTTTCTTGTCTCTCCTGACTTCAAGAATTCGATAGACTGTTTTTCATTCTAATTGCATGTGGGCATGGTCACAAACATTCTCTCTCTCTGCTGTCCTTTTCACCATTTTGTATTCTGAGTAACGAAAATAGGTTATCCTTCTTTGACCTGTTATCTTTAGGTTGGCTGCTAGTTATATTGGTATTTTTAAACTGCATGTGACTCCGTTAATGCACATTCTACCTATGAGATACTGTTTGTCTCTGTACATTTCGTGTTTCCATATGTTTCCAAATGTTCCAAGACCCGCAACATTTCAGAGGACTCATTCAGGGTTATAATAAAACAGGCAAAAGGGCCTTAAAGCTCTAAAAAAGGTTTCATCTTTAGAGAGAAAACATTTCTTTCATCTTGATTTGTTCAATTAATAGCAGGCAGTGGTCACAAAGGACCACTGAAAATCAGGAAACCTTTTTCCACTATATGAATAGAAAGAAGGTGTCATAAGAAGAGATCCAAAAAGCCAGGAGAATGTTACATACTTTAATAAATTTACTGACCTACATGTGCTTCCTTTATTATAAACCAGGTAGTTTTCACTGAAAAACAAGTTTAGATAGATCTTTTCTTTTCCTAATAAGTCTGAAAGATTGCATTTTATTTATCAAACTGCTGTTTTACCTATTTATAGTTGAATTTCAATTTCCTTTTTAAGGAAAGTGTCAAAAATAATGAGTAGAATTGAACCATCATTTAGGTATAATTTAGATCTTAATTTCTTACTTGCGAACAAGAAGTTCAGAAGTATTTACATAAATGCATATTAAATTACGTAATTGCTTAAAAAAAGTATGAAGCATAAAGTTGGTCACAACATATGTCAGCTTGTGTGAAACAGCATTTCTTTGGGAAATACCTATATTATTATTTAAATCAAAATTCACTTCTTTCTTACTTAAGTCAATCCACTCCACAGAGACCTTCAGAGAAACAAAAACTCCTTCCCAATAAGCTGTTGCAACCAGTAGCTTTAGGATCAGAAGTGACTTCCATACATTTCTATTCATAAACAAATAAAAGATCAGTAAAGCTTTCTGTTGGGAATTTATTTTAAGGGACAAAGGAAGGAAGAAAGTGATTTTGTGGTGTTTTTGTTTCCTTTTTTATTTCCCTGAGCAGATATTTTAGTGACATTGGGCACAAGAGGAATTGTAAAGATTTCTAGGACATAACATAGGACTGCAGCAGTTGCGAAGTAATTTACCATATGAAAGTATAAAGACACACAATAAGTTAAAGGTATTCAGTCTCTTTACAAGGTAATGACAAAAATAATATTTGTACATACATGGTAGAAAAATACTGTAACCTTACTGGAAGGTTGTGATTTCGATGGTAGACAAATTGTACAGGGAACAGGAAGATGTTTCTTTTCATCCTGTAACTTGATGCAAAATAATGTTTAGTGGAATTGAAGTTTTTTTTTTAAAACATTATGTACAGGATGCTATCTGAGACAAGCTTAAGTTATGTGTAGTTAGAGATGATACACAAATTTTTCTGTGTATATTTCCTTCTACCAAGCACAATTAAAGAATACCATAACACACACACAAGTGCTGTTGGTAATATCTGCCTTTTAAGCTTTTTCACTGTCTTAATTTTTGTCCTTTAAACCAATGGTCAGAAAGCAAACCACTTCGAATTTTTCAAGAAAAAAAAAATCAAAACATTTATTTGGTGTACTTTTCCCCCCCACACACTTTCACAATCACACTCATTCAGCTTTGAGAAAGCCCACTTACTTAGTTTTTCCTTAATCAAGAGTGAACAGTCCTGATAAAAGTGTTTCTGCTAGAAACAAAAATGATAGAAAATGTACGTTCACACTGCTACTCTGTAACTGTCTGGCAAATGAAAATCTAAAACACAGAATCTCCTGCTAGGACTGAGGAAAGAATTTCAAATGTCAGCATGTCACAGTACAAGCTGATGAAGTATTATTAGATAAGAAATACCCATGATGCCTAAATGCGCCTGAGAAATGTAGCTCTCATGTTACAGAACTTATGTCTATAAATCAGATATATTTAAAGTGATTGAATTTTATTATAACAAGATATTTTTACACAATGGACAAGGAGACACTATTCTTTTTTAAATTTACATTTACGTAAATTCATGAGAAGCTGAAATAAACTTTTAAAAAAATAGAAAAAAAACCCAAGAAAAAACAACTCAAGAGATTGTTAGAAAGTCTCTTATTTTGAGGTAGGATGAATTATAGGTATAGTATGTTACAAAGACTGTTAAGTGCCTCAGTTATTTTCTTCTGTCAAAAGGAGCTCTAGATGAGATGAAATTGCAAATGCTGAGTCCTGTCTTATGACATCTAAAGTTAATAGCAACAGCTTCAAAGTCTTATGCACAGTAATATGTCTGATCTATAAGGATTAAAATGATTGGATAAATTAAGTGATGATGCAAGCCTGTATATACTACAAAACTTACACATCCATTTATGGCCATCTTTACAATTTCTTGAGGATGAATTAAAAAAAGAGAATTGTCATCTAAGTGCAAAGAATAAAGTTCACCTTGTGCAAAAGGGCAGTGCAAATACTTTTCTTTTTCTATTCTCAAGATGGAGAAAAGAGAAAATCAAATGTTGAGCACGTAGGAAATATTAACTTGCTGAATTTTTTTCTGAACTGCTGGATTTTTAAATATCCCCTCGTGTACCTATTCATCATTGCTTACTTTAGCAAATGCGTTCATTACTAAGGAGTAACTACTGAATGTACACGAAAAATCTGAAAAATGATAGAAGCTAAACGTTACTCACAAAAACATCATCTGAGTTAGACAGATTCATAAAAACCTTTGCTAAGCATCTTAACTTTGGGAAGATTATCCAAAACTCAAAACTTTGAGCTTCATTTGTCCCTAATTATAGGGTGAAGATTCTACATCATTTGGTTTAGACAGATTCTGTAGCAAATTTCATTTTAGTAGCGCAGTGAAAAAAGGGGAAGTGCAGAAGTTAATTTATATGAAAACATTTTTTTTCTAAAGAATACCATAGTTAAGCAAAATAAAACAAAAACGGCTAACTACTTAAATAATTTAATCTTATTTGTTCCTACCTTAAATCTGAGCCATAACAAATACCTGTTAGCAAAGGCGATCAGTTGACAGCACTTACAAAATCGTAACAACTATGGAATGTGCAATATAAATGAAAACTCCTTTCATTGATACCTCAGAGGAATCATGAGGTCTTGACTTAGATTGCCATATCTTGCTGCTACTGCAGGTTTTGAATGATTTGTCATCTACACATCTGAGAGATCCTCATAGACAGTACGGTGTCCATGTTACTCAGAGACATCTCACTAAGGATAATGGAAAGGTCTTGCTAAGGAGTTAGAATAGAGAACTTGCCTGAGAATTTGACATTTCCCTAACACATTATTCTTTTGTTCGAGGTAGGTAGTTAAGCAACAAGAAGTGTGAAAAGCTTCCTATTACAAGTTTAGAGTGTTCCAGAGGACATGCTGGGGTTACCTGTGCAACCAGCATAGACTAACATGAAGTCTTAGCAAAGGGAGGGTTTATATGATCTTAACAGTTCATCTGTCAAGCAGCCTGAGTAATGGAAGTTTGTGTTTCACCAGATTCAACTTTGCAAAGATAAAATCACAGATATAACCAGGCTGAGAGTGTTCCTATCACTCGGCGAAGTTTTCTCCTTCCCTTGCACATGTTTTTTTTTGTCAAAAGTTAAAACAATCTAGTTTTAGAGAGCTAAAGATTAATCACAAGATTTATCACAATAATCAAGATTTTAAGCTAAGTGATTGATGACAAATCCAGTTTTCAAATGTTCCTTCATTTGTAAAAATATGATTACTTTAAGAAAATACAAACAACTAAACCATAAAAAATGTATTTCAGTTTACCTTTTATAAGGAATAAAATACTACAATAAAGACAAAGGTTGCTTCAAAATTAATGAAAATTTATATCAATTTAATAAAATCACTAAGCTAGTCTCATTTAAGTATTAGATCAGGATATTAATAATATTAACAAGACACCTAGGAAATTCTTAGGATATGTTTCACAAAATTGCAATCACTTTTTCTGCAAAACCCAACTAATGATTTTTTTCTGTTGTTGATTTTCTCTAAGTCAATCAAATACAGTTACACTTCTCACCCCAAAGAGCAAATTATTTTCTAATGCTTGTGTCTTAACTGCAATACCAATTATAAAGATTCACCTGGAGATTTAAAATTCTCTTTCCGTATATAGTATAGGCTTCCACAGAATCCTCTTATTGAGTACAAATTTGGCACAAGTTAGTTACACTGCAAATCTAGCTAAGCCATTATACATGAGAGTCTCCAGACTCAAGATTTTCAAAATAAAACTCAGAGCACACTGAAGAAAAAAATTAAGAAATGATTTTTTACTGTTGCGCGGAAATACTTATAGTGAAAAAAAAAATTGCACATTGGGAAATCTTTGTGAAACCCATATCTTTCTCTCTCTACAGACTTAGAAATTCACATTGGGTTTTACTGTTAGTATATAAATATATAAATATTTTCCTGTACGCAACTGCCAATTTATTAAACAATATATAATTTATTAAACAACCTCAACACACAATTTAATATACTGTTAAAAATTTGGTCTCAAAGCTTTTGGTTATATCTTGTACGTATATTTTTACATATACTTTAAATATTAATTTGTTTGAGTACAGAACAAACTTTTATGTAAGCATGAGAATTATTTTATATTTTCTTTAATAAACAGAAACCTTTTTTTTTTTTTTTTCCTGGGGGACTTGGAGAAGTGGGCTACCAGAATATAACTCCTTAGTAAGTTTGTAGTAGTAATGGGCCTTTAGATGCATTTAGCCAATAAATGATACTACCTTTAAAACTCCTGTTCATAATAAATGCATCCGTATGCATGTATTTATGTATATGCTAACAAATATATATATAGTAGTACTTATGATACTCTGGAAAAAGTGGGTTTAGTCTTTGAAGAACATGCATGTAAGTAGCAGCACAAATTTGGAGTGCATGTGAACTTTACAGCGATGCTCTCCATCCAATTCCTCATCCAGATTATCAAAACAAATTACTCACAGATTTACTTAAAAGGTCTCATGGATATAATTTGCAGCTTTTCTACTGCTCTGTAGAGTTCTTTAATAAAGAGATAATATAATAATAATAATATGTAATCTGAGTGCTTAAGGCATGTATGATTTGAGCTTTAGTTAACAACCACATCTTTGTTAAGGTCCATTAGACGCTTTTCCCCTCTACTACCACCCAAAGAAAATTAAATTTGGATCATACCAAAATGCACACTTAAATTTTTGCCACCCTACAAAGTATTGAGGTAAAGTAATTAGTTACCAACTTGCTTTATTGCATCTTTCATCTTCTCAGAGTCCTTAATATTCACCATATACTTGTCCTTAAATCTACCATGATCTTAAAGGTCTTTTCCGACCTAATTGATTCTATGATTCTATTTGGCTGTTCCTTCTCTAATCGAGAGGTGTCTTGCTCAGCCAGAGCTAATCTGATTCTGTGATTCTATTTGGCTGTTCCTTTTGTAATCGAGAGGTGTCTTGCTCAGCCAGAGCTGTTGCAAGCAGCCAACTTGTTGGAAACATAAAATATTCTTCGTGCTTTGTCTGACAGGTTTTCATGCCTATTGAGTCATTTATCTGATCTGATATTAGTTTAGATGTTCAAGGCTTCTTATACAAGCAGGTAGGCTACAATTAATGTTAGTGAGAACTGAGTTGATCAAGTCAGATGTGCTCTGACCTGAATAGTTTCATCGAATTAATTTTCAGAGACAAAACTTCCTAATAACTTAAGAACAAGTAATTCCACCAAATGTGATGCAGTGGATCTTGATTCCTGCATTGATTATAACAGCAAAGCCTGGCTTCCTTCTTGGGTTTCCTCTAAAGTTTCTCCTAGATATAGATGGCAGGTATTTTAAATTGTACGATCTAATCTTAGAATGAACTGTTAACACCAGTTTTGTCCTTTCTATGTGAGGATGCAGGATGTCTGAATCTGGTACCCTAATACAATGTGCAGAGTTCAGCGTACCTTTTTCAGATCAGTTTACAAATGAAAAATTGTGCAGATGTGCCAAAACTATTCTGAACTTTTAATAGCATCCTTTTGAGGAAGTGAATTTTAAAAGATTGCTTCTTTTATTTTTTTTTCTTTTTGGTAAGGTGCGTGTGGATTCACAGTAGCTATACCTGGGGGTCTATAATGACTAATGCTGTCCTTAAATCTATAACCATACATTTTATAGTTCAATAACTCTCTTGATTGCAGGGTAAGTGACACAAGGATAGAATTAGCAACATAACACACCCTCTAACTACTACCTCAGTGCTGTTGACATTAGCTTTTATTAATAGCAAATATTTTTTCAGAGACTTTATTTACGGCCTTATTTATTGACTACAAAACCGAAGATATCTCCGTTACTCTGAAGTGTTCCCATCTCTCAGTCACCTGTGCATATACCCTATAAGGTGCTTTACCTTTGTGAACAGATACTGCCTGACAGCACTTTTAGCTGCATGACATGCTAAGCCTTGTCACATTGTAGCTGCCTCTTTTGAGTTTCAGTTTCACAGAATAAAATCAAAATGGAATCACCACTTTTCACACAATTTTCAAGTGAGCAGAAAGCTTCAAAATCACACCAAAACACTATATATGTGATGAGGCCGTGCTGTCCTTCTCTTACAAATATCTACTCTGCTGTTGGGATGAAACAAAGCCAGATGACAGACCTCAGGATCAAAGCAAATCTGTAATAACAGTTTGCTGGGAAACTTTCACCAAAACCCTATTTTCTTAAAAGCTGTTAGGCTATATTTATATTTCAGGGCAATCCTCAATAACTTCCACTTGACTTTTCAACACTGTTTAGAGTGAAAATAGGCCAACTGGCTTCACTTGAATATCTCAACAAAGGAGGATAACGATACCTTCTAGAGTTAATGATAATTTTTATAAGCATATCTGTTAGTATGTGGGCAGTACTTAATTAGTAAAAGGCATCATGACAGTGCGTAAACAATTATACTGTTTACATCCCCTTGCCCCTTCATGGCTCACACACGCTCACATGATTTCACATAAATAAGGGAAACAGCCCTAGCTTATTTCTCTCCTTTATTTGAAGACTCATAATAAGGGAGTGTTGAGCAAATCAGCAGCAAAAGCTTTTGAATTGTGTGGAAATCGTTCATCATTCACACCAAGTAGTCAAAACAAGGCTTTGTTATCATTTGTTGGCTTGTTCCATAATCTGTCTCTACCACCCGGCATGCAAATTTATTAAAAGAAATAGAGTAAGTAAAGCAAACATCCGTGAATCATAGTATAGTACCACGTGGTGTTTAGGAGCTGTCCCAGTTATATTCATCAAAACACAGATCTTGACAGTTCCAGTGAAGTTACCCCAGGAGAGCTGTTCCTTCTAAGTGCAGACCTATCACATTTTTTACACCATATGGCAAGTCAATATTAAATCCTAGAGGAAAGCAGCTCGTAAAGACTTCCTTTGTTCACCCCATTTCAACTCATATTTCAGGAACGTCTTTGGTAGGTTCCTTCTTAGTTCTTCAGTCTGGTAGTTTAAATCCTTTTAGCAAGTTATGTGAAAATTACTGCCTGGTCAGTAGAAACTTTTAAATGTCAAGCCTCCCACTCCATCACCATCTAGATCTACTTAAAAATATTCCTTTTCATAGCAATAACTTGTTTCAAAAAAAAAGCTGTTCTTCGCAGCTATAAAAAAAAGATTTGTAAAGGCAAAAAAGGCAACCTTCTCTAACAGTTATTGCATATTGAAAAAAGATGCATCTGTGGTAATTTTGCATATCAATACAGACCACTTCAGAGCAGAAAACACCTAGTTTTCTGTGTACTCACAGAATGAATTGAGCTGATTGCATCTTATACACTACTTAAGTTTTAATTATTTGATGTCTTGCTGGGCTACTCTAACTGCTTTGAGAAAAAAATATATATAGTAACCATCATCCTCACACTCTAATTATGGTTCTATAATAGTAAATTTGTTCATAACGTTAATTGTAGAATAAGTGATTTAAAAATGATGGAAAGAATTCCTTTCTGCACGAACACAAAAATTTTAGCATATTTAATATCTCAGTTCATTTTAGGTCCCTATGTGAGTAACATCCACAAAGCGCTAGTTGTTGTTATTAATATGATGATAATATTTTTCTGTGGGTGCATGAAAAGGGGAAAGATATTAGGTATAGTTATTGTTCAAATGTTTTTAGAATTTAGAGGGAAAAATATAAAACTAGTAGTAAAATTAAGTGGGGAAGAAACTGCTTTTAATATTTTCATATTTCTAATTAAAACATTTAATGGTGTTCAAATTAATTCATTTGTGTGTGTGTGTTGCAGTCTTTGGGCTATCTAGGAGCTGTTGCACTGTTTTTTTGTTCTCAAGAATAAGTGATATAGCCAGGATCTAGACCTCTTATAGTCTGTCTTTCCTGCATTTTTCTGCACTGTTTCTCTTTTTTACTTCAAGAACAATTTGTTGAAAGATAAAAATAATCCTTTGGTGCAGAGACTGCAGCCAAGCTGTTCACTTCCATATGTGAGTAGTACTAGACACCAGACTGATGCTCCTCCACCTTGCTCATCATCCTTCTCATCACACCAGTCTAGAGTTGCTGGTTATGGAGATGGAAGTTCCCTCAGCCTGAATGTCTTATGGACATTAACTTCAGAAGTGACGTGGAAGATTAATTCCTTTGTACTGTGTGGTGTACCCAGATCTTCTTTGGCATTTGTCGAAGCATATGCCATTCTGCAAAAGCAGAACAGAATTGCTGATGGTTTTATTTGGCCTGCTTTCCTAAGGAAAAAAAGCAATAAGGTTCAACTACTGGTAGTGAGACTCGTGCACTCTCCTGCTCAGCATGACTGCAAATTTTCTAAAGAGATAAAGATCTCAAATGAGAATTTTGTTGCCTTACTCCCGAATTAGTACCCACCTAGGACTGAGCTTAAAGATCTTGGAGCAGGATCCTTTCTAAAAAAATACATCAACTATTTGTTAGCCATCTGCCTAAGACATATTTTAAGAGTTGTCGTCATTAAAAATTAGTTGTCATTATTAGACTTCCTTCCTAAACCCTTCTCTGACTGAAGATTAAATTGCATAGAATTCAACCAAAATCTCTTAAATATTTTTAAATTAATTACAAGACCCTGTAGTCACATTTGAAGTCTTTATCACTAAAAGATATTCTATTTCTGTACATGTCTACATGTTTGTGTCAAAAGACAAAAATATTTTATGTAAAAATAAAAATGCCCTGTAATTAATAATTTATGCCTTCCTATTTTATCTTGTTTCAGCATCCATCACAAACACCCTCTTTATTGACGGCAATGCTGTCATCTCTGTATGTCACATACCTTGATTTGGTTTTTGTTTCTCCTAAATCAAGTGAAGACAAAATTCACCAGCTTGCAACTCCAAGCGTCCAATGCTCCATAAAGCTCTAGTCTTTATTTTTGTTCTGTATCCCTTTTATTATGTGGGAGGTTTTGTTTGGTTGCTTGGTTGCTTGTTTGGGGTTCTTTTTCCAATGCTTTTATTTACTTTCTTAGAATATTATGTGTAATATCACCTTTCAGTGATGTGAAGGGGCACATGAAGATTCTTTTCCACATGACTTTCAGAACTGCTTCAGTTTGTTATATAGTTTCTTCGTTTGCAGTACTCATTCCCTGAAAAAAAATAGTTAACACTTGAAATAAAAAAGGGAACTTAAATCAAAACTACATGAAGATTCTTTTCCACATGACTTACAGAACTGCTTCAGCTTGTTATATTGTTTCTTTGTTTGCAGTAGTCATTCCCTGAAAAAAAACAGTTAACACTTAAAATTGAAATAAAAAAGGGAACTTAAATCAAAACTATTGGACACTGAATTATATTTTGTGAACTTTTCTGAACATAGTTCTGTCCAGTTCATACTAAAGGTTCTTGTATAAAATTGACCATCTTACATTGTTTCTAATTTGCTAAAAACAACTCTGCCTAAATCTGTGTATGCATTAGTTTCTGGTCAGCTATTTCATAGCACAGTCTAATTTTTCACTGAGCTGCACATTTCTCATGCTATGCTAACGTGTATTACTTAAAACACATGCTCTGTAAATCAAGCAGAGGGTTTGAGGCAGGGTAGCCAAAAATCCATACAGCCTAAGAAGGCTTGTGTTTCTTTTTTGTTAGTTGGTGGAGACATTGTTATTTTATTGATCACAACCATTGGGTTATGACAATGCCCATCTTGCCATTTTATTTTTAAAAACTGGATCTCCTGTATAGGTCCTTTGACTTAAAATTGGTTTATGACAAAAGCAGCTTTCAGAAGGATCTGGATTATTCTTTTCCCCTTTCTCAAACGTTTCCTTTGCTGCGTTGTGCTGCACAATGATGTTACCAAAATATTGCAGGTGTTAAGGAACCTCACCCTGTTCCAGTGCAGTCTGTATCAGCCTGTGGCAAATGGTGTGGCTATGTTTCCACCCCTTGTGCAGCCGATTCTAGGTGTACTGGACACCACACCAACTGGTCTGCACTCAGTTGCCAAAAGGGGTCCATCCAGGAAAATCATGGCTCCAGTTGCTATTTGACGGTTCCCTAGAGAGAGCAGAAGGACTGATCTTATTTCTGACCCTAATTAAGGGTCTTCTGGTTTGCAGTTACAAGAACTGAGTCATAAAGACTCTGACTTTTTTGGTGCCCCACATTGGGCACTGAAAATCTTCTCGTTTGCAGTTACAAGAACTGAGTCATAAATACTCTGACTTTTTTTGGTGCCCCAGATTGGGCACTGAAAAAATTTCACCTTCTGCTGGGCAGCTCAGCAGCACACAGCGGCTTGCTCAGCCATCCCCAGGGGGGTGGGGAAAGAGAATTGAAATGGTAAAAGAGAGAAAACTTGTGAGTTGAGTGAGATAAAGACAATTTAACAGTTAAAGCAAAAGCTGCATGTGTGAGCAAAGCAAAACAAGGAGGTCATTTGCTGTTTCCTATCAACAGGCAGGTGTTTAGTCATTCCAGGAAAGCGGGACTCCCTCACGCGTAATTGTTGCTTGGGAAGAGAAATGCCATAGCCCGTTTATGTCCCCCGCTTCCTCCTTCTTCCTCCAGGTTCTATTGCTCAGCTTGAGATTACATGCTGTGGGATATCCATTCGGTGGGTTGGGGTCAGCTCTCCTGGCTTTGTCCCCTCCCAATGTCTTCAGTGTGGGAAGCAGAGAAGGTTTTGATGCTGTGCAAACACTGTTCAGCAAGAGTTAAAACACCACTGTGTTATCAACTCTCTTTTGGTTTCAAATCCAAAAAATAGTCCCCTACAAGCTACTATGAAGGAATTTAACTCTATCCCAGCCAAAACCAAGACAGTAGCCAACCACTATTTTTCCTTTCAATACACGTCATATTTTATCGTGTAATTTTTTGTTGCCTGGAGACCAGTGATTTACCATCGTGTCTTTTCTTTCCCTATTATCCAAAGCTTCCTTCCTCAATGATATATCATCCTTACGTATATTTATAGAGAAAATTTCATTCAGCACCACTGCAGAATATCCACCACAGTGCACCACAGATGACTCGAGAAGAAACATACAAATTTACACAAACTTGTATTAGTAGAATATACAGAACACAATATTTATATTATATTACTAGTAACTTTATTCCATCAGCATCGACTGAGAAATAGTTGATGCAGTACATGCTTCAGTGGAAAAGGTTCTCCTGAAAAATTGCTTAGCATTGATATTTGACTATTTAATAGGTGATTCAGAATTTGCAACCGATATATAATGGTTCTTTGTCTATTACTAGCAAGCATAACTACATTTTCTGTGCTGCAGTTTGAGTTCTGTGTTTTCCTCATGTACAAATATTTTGTTTTAAAATATTTTTTGGTATTTCTTCTCTAACTACAGAACAGCATTATTAAAGCAGAGTGGTTAAGAGTGTGGATTGCTTCACTGCCTTAAAACTAGCTTGTTGGCATTAATCAGAAAGTACTATATGATCCATTAGCTGTGAAAGGCTTTAAATAATTGATTTGCAGCATGGGGGATTAACATGGAATCTCATTAACCAGGAAAGTTTGCTATAGTTTTCATTTAAGTAGAACTTACACTTTGGAAATTGCTTGATAGGGGGAAAAAGCTACAGCTGCCTCAACAGAAACTCATTACTGTTAATATTACAAAACCTCTGTTGTATTATGTATCTATGATTTTCTTTTTTTTTAATTGAACATAAGTCTGGCATCATAACAAACCTATGATGCACCCTGGACATATATTATCTAATCAAAATATTTTATTGAGGCTTATAATTTTTATTTCTTCCTTTTTTTGGGGGGGGAGGGGGATGTGTGCTAAAGGTTATGTAGGTTAGATAAGTTTTACTGTAAAGATCACAATTTTTTAAAAACCATGGTAAGATTAAGCCACATGGATTAAACTGCTCTGAGGTCCTGGATATTTTACTAACAAATGAGAGAGAGAAGGGTTTGGAGGGAATGTAGTGAAGACATTTTGAAAGCATTGTTCCTCCCTTAGACAGCAAGGCCCTTCTTCTTAATAGCAGCTTTCTGACCATTACAGGGCAGTTTCCTGAGGAGAAGAAATCAATTGCTTAGATGCTGCAAATATTCTAGAGGTTTCTTCTTCTATTCAGGTGTAACACCAATGACCTGGAAGAGAGTTAGTTGAGTAGACTTTTCTATACCTATAGTTGAGCCATAGCAGAGACGTTCTAGAAACTGATTACCCTGATCCTTGCACAGACCTGGTTTTATCATTAAATAAATGTACGTGATATCAAAATTATTAAGCAAAAGCACTAATACTGTGTTACAGCATCCCTCCAGGGCAAACTGGAAGACTGGGCAGCTCAGCAGCACACAGCGGCTTGCTCAGCCATCCCCAGGGGGGTGGGGAAAGAGAATTGAAATGGTAAAAGAGAGAAAACTTGTGAGTTGAGTGAGATAAAGACAATTTAACAGTTAAAGCAAAAGCTGCATGTGTGAGCAAAGCAAAACAAGGAGGTCATTTGCTGTTTCCTATCAACAGGCAGGTGTTTAGTCATTCCAGGAAAGCGGGACTCCCTCACGCGTAATTGTTGCTTGGGAAGAGAAATGCCATAGCCCGTTTATGTCCCCCGCTTCCTCCTTCTTCCTCCAGGTTCTATTGCTCAGCATGAGATTACATGCTGTGGGATATCCATTCAGTGGGTTGGCTTTGTCCCCTCCCAATGTCTTCAGTGTGGGAAGCAGAGAAGGTTTTGATGCTGTGCAAACACTGTTCAGCAAGAGTTAAAACACCACTGTGTTATCAACTCTCTTTTGGTTTCAAATCCAAAAAATAGTCCCCTACAAGCTACTATGAAGGAATTTAACTCTATCCCAGCCAAAACCAAGACAGTAGCCAACCACTATTTTTCCTTTCAATACACGTCATATTTTATCGTGTAATTTTTTGTTGCCTGGAGACCAGTGATTTACCATCGTGTCTTTTCTTTCCCTGTTATCCAAAGCTTCCTTCCTCAATGATATATCATCCTTACGTATATTTATAGAGGAAATTTCATTCAGCACCACTGCAGAATATCCACCACAGTGCACCACAGATGACTCGAGAAGAAACATACAAATTTACACAAACTTGTATTAGTAGAATATACAGAACACAATATTTATATTATATTACTAGTAACTTTATTCCATCAGCATCGACTGAGAAATAGTTGATGCAGTACATGCTTCAGTGGAAAAGGTTCTCCTGAAAAATTGCTTAGCATTGATATTTGACTATTTAATAGGTGATTCAGAATTTGCAACCGATATATAATGGTTCTTTGTCTATTACTAGCAAGCATAACTACATTTTCTGTGCTGCAGTTTGAGTTCTGTGTTTTCCTCATGTACAAATATTTTGTTTTAAAATATTTTTTGGTATTTCTTCTCTAACTACAGAACAGCATTATTAAAGCAGAGTGGTTAAGAGTGTGGATTGCTTCACTGCCTTAAAACTAGCTTGTTGGCATTAATCAGAAAGTACTATATGATCCATTAGCTGTGAAAGGCTTTAAATAATTGATTTGCAGCATGGGGGATTAACATGGAATCTCATTAACCAGGAAAGTTTGCTATAGTTTTCATTTAAGTAGAACTTACACTTTGGAAATTGCTTGATAGGGGGAAAAAGCTACAGCTGCCTCAACAGAAACTCATTACTGTTAATATTACAAAACCTCTGTTGTATTATGTATCTATGATTTTCTTTTTTTTTAATTGAACATAAGTCTGGCATCATAACAAACCTATGATGCACCCTGGACATATATTATCTAATCAAAATATTTTATTGAGGCTTATAATTTTTATTTCTTCCTTTTTTTGGGGGGGGAGGGGGATGTGTGCTAAAGGTTATGTAGGTTAGATAAGTTTTACTGTAAAGATCACAATTTTTTAAAAACCATGGTAAGATTAAGCCACATGGATTAAACTGCTCTGAGGTCCTGGATATTTTACTAACAAATGAGAGAGAGAAGGGTTTGGAGGGAATGTAGTGAAGACATTTTGAAAGCATTGTTCCTCCCTTAGACAGCAAGGCCCTTCTTCTTAATAGCAGCTTTCTGACCATTACAGGGCAGTTTCCTGAGGAGAAGAAATCAATTGCTTAGATGCTGCAAATATTCTAGAGGTTTCTTCTTCTATTCAGGTGTAACACCAATGACCTGGAAGAGAGTTAGTTGAGTAGACTTTTCTATACCTATAGTTGAGCCATAGCAGAGACGTTCTAGAAACTGATTACCCTGATCCTTGCACAGACCTGGTTTTATCATTAAATAAATGTACGTGATATCAAAATTATTAAGCAAAAGCACTAATACTGTGTTACAGCATCCCTCCAGGGCAAACTGGAAGAGCAAAAATACCTTTTTTTCAGAAAGACTAATATTGTTACAACAAATAATTTATCAAAAATTGCTTTCAATTTTATCAATACCTTCTATCAAAAGATTACAAAAGGTGCCAAATACATCAGATCAGTTTCGGTCCAACCTTCCTTTTTGTTTCTGATATCTGACATTATTAGGTCCCTTATATGGGCAATGTTACTCCACCACCTTTAAAATTTACCATATCCTTTATTCATTCTTTAAACCTTAATTCAGGAGTAAACTGCTAGTGTGGAAAACAGGATGGTAACAGGATTGTGGAAGAAGCAGAGACCAGAAGAAGGAATAGAGGAAGCAGGAACACTGGCAGGGGAAGGCCCCTGAGCAAGTCCTAATGGCCCATAAACAGCGCCTGGCAGCCCCACTGATGAAGGGGAATTCCTCCGCCCATAAACAGCACCTGGCAGCCCCACTGATGAAGGGGAATTCCTCCCACCTGGCAGCTGGGGGTTGCAGGGGTGTGTTTGGGAAAGAAGATACATTAGTACTATATAAGCTGCCTGTTTGTTATAATAAATGATTCTGGTTGCATCACCAACTGGGGTCTGTGCCTTCATATGCTACATGCTAGGAGTTTTTTAGCTCCTCTGAATCAAGTTGCAGTCAAGAATGAACTACCTCTTCCATTGAAATTATTTTATTTTTAATTTTTTTCACTTAAATGATGGATGGTCACAGTTTTTCTTTGTGTGTGTGAGAGTTTGTTTTGCATTTGCCCAGGTGTATATTGATTTAATGGTGTATTTGACCTCTAAATTTAAATTTCTTTTCTCTGTCTGTTTCTATTACCTCATCCATTCCCTCTATTTTAGCTACCTTATTTTTTTCCATCTGTGTCTGTAATATTTTTGATTTTTCTGGTATAGACTGCCAGCGTCTATACTGAAATAGATGCTTTTCAATGCTTCCTTCAGCTCCCTGTTTAAAAAGAAATCTCCTCAAACATTGTGCATTTTTGGTGCCAGCAGACAAGTAAAACTTTGGTTTAAGACACAGACAATCCTCTAGCTGTTAGATAAAGCAAAAACACTATAAATCCTCAGTGCACTGTAAATTTTAAAATCTGTTCCCAATACCACCTTCCAAATCACTCAATAAAACTCTCAAGTTGCTTATGCCTACCTACTTCTGCATAATAAGCCAGAAACTTTTTAGAAAAATACTATGAGAATTTGTAATTTCTATCTTTTTTCTGTTAATCTAATTGTATAATCTTAAATGATGGGATTCAATCCTAATTTGATGATCCGAGGGCTGGAGCACCTCTGCTAGGAAGACAGGCTGAGAGTTGGGGTTGTTCAGCCTGGAGAAGAGAAGGCTCCGGGGAGACCTTAGAGCCCCTTTCAGTCCCTAAATGGGGCTACAGGAGACATGGGGAGGGACTCTTTAACAGTGAGTGGAGCAACAGGATAAGAGGTAATGGTTTTAAACTGAAAGAGAGGAGATCTAGATTAGATTCTAGGAAGAAATTCTTTCCTGTGAGGGTGGTGAGACACTGGAACAGGTTGCCCAGAGAAGCTGGAGGTGTTGGACAGGGCTTTGAGCAGCCTGGTGTAGTGGAACGTGTCCCTGCCCATGGCAGGGGGGTTGGAAATTGGTGATCTTGAAGGTCCCTTCCAACCCAAACCATTCTATGATTCTATGAAATGTTTATTATGCCATTCTAGGTGTAATTCTCTATTAAGTGTCTATTTTAAGGAGCAGCATACTAAACAGTGTGGGCAAAAGTGTTAACTACGAATATTTTATTATTCATGCCATCCGTTCAAGTTTAGTTCCAGCATAACACTTACTGTGTTTTTTTTATCTTTTTCTGGGAGGATCTCATGTCCTAAATTGGCAGGTTTGATCCACTGCCCTCCTAATGTGTAGTATGACTACTTTAAAAGAGAGAT
Organism: Calidris pugnax; assembly: GCF_001431845.1. Classification (NCBI taxonomy): domain Eukaryota; kingdom Metazoa; phylum Chordata; class Aves; order Charadriiformes; family Scolopacidae; genus Calidris; species Calidris pugnax. The sequence goes on from NW_015090891.1 coordinate 1,185,991, forward strand.
GACTTAAAACTATTGTCAGCAGGCTTGAAAATAAAATAAGAATAATCTAAAAAAAAAACCAAACAGGAATGGTTATGAACATAAAATGATCTCCCTTCACTGGGTAATCTCTAATAGAGGTGAGGTTCCTTAGAACAGAGGCAAGGATCTGGCACTGCTGCCATAAAATACATGCTTCTAGTGCTATTAGTCTGACAGCTTCAGTAAGCAATGGTTTCATTCTGTTTCTCAAAAAAGGCATTGCTGGAAATTCAGTTGTTAAATCTAAATAAAAAAATTCAATAATCCACAAAAATGTAACATTATATTGCTAGCTTACTCCTTTCCTTATAAACTTTAGCAAAATAATTGTCTTCAAGAGCTTACACCAAGTGAATGAACATGACTTTAACTTTGTGACACTATACAACAGATTGTGATGTAGCTACACGTTTAAAGAGGATGAACTGTAGAAAATTGTACATCTATGTTGGACTTGTGTCTGTACCACGTAATACATGCTTCTAGTGTTATTAGTCTGACAGCTTCAGTAAGCAATGATTTAATTCTATTTCTCAAAAAGGGCATTGCTGGAAATTCAGTTGTTAAATCTAAATAAAAAAATTCAATAATCCACAAAAATGTAACATTATATTGCTAGATTACTCCTTTCCTTATAAACTTTAGCAAAATAATTGTCTTCAAGAGCTTACACCAAGTGAATGAACATGACTTTAACATTGTGACACTATACAACAGATTGTGATGTAGCTACACGTTTAAAGAGGATGAACTGTAGAAAATTGTACATCTATGTTGGACTTGTGTCTGTACTATCTACTTCTGTAGCACAGAAAATATATTAATAAAATTCATAAAATAAACAAATATAATTGTTTTCTGAAATATTCTGAAGGTTTAAGAAGTATTTCTCCCTATTAAACTAGAAGTCAGTAGAATTAAACCCCTTTAATGGAGTTAAATAATAACATTAAATAATAGTAGAGTATATATTTTTTTTTCTCTATCAAGCACCAAATCTTATCTAAAGCTTACTGGAATCAGATTGAAACATCTCCCATTATCTTCAGTTAAAATTGGGTAAGGATCAGAAGAGCATTGCGTCTTATGCCCATATTCAAATTAGGAGCAAAAATATCGAATTTATGTTAATTTTCATGGAGTTGGCTATACATTTACTTCAATAAATTGGTTCAGAACTTGTTTTATTAATTACTCTTTGGGCTTAATACCTTAACATAGCCTTGATGTTTTAGTATTATTTGCAGAGCAATGGTATCATTATGCTGTTATGCTGTTCTATTGTGACATAATAGTATGGTTTTAGGATTTTTATTTTGTGATTATGATTCTTTTCTACCCTTTTATTTCTAATACATTGTTTGTATAAAGAAGAAAGGAAAAAAAGGGAAGTTGGAAGGGACATAGAGAACACACTTGCCATGAAAAAATTAAGGCACAGAAAGGGAATCGATGAATGAAGGGGCATAGGAGAAAGGCACCCAGATAGTGGTGAAGGGTAGGGGAAAGAAGTGTTGGAAGTATTTGTAAAGTGAAGTGGTTTTAACTCTGAAAACTTAATAATTCTCCCCTTTCATTTCTTTTTCTTAATATCTTAGCTATCTCAGACACTGAACATGCAACCAATAAACAGAACTCTGTTTAATCTGTCTTGGGGTAAGGAAGAAATGTTATTAATGTTGATCCTTCTATAGAAGTGTTACATTTCACTTCTGTTCTTGAAGCCACCACTGCCCAAAACAAGGTAAATGCCGTTGCCCTCGTATGTTCAAATCTACTATCTTAATTACTTAATAATACCTAATGAAACCACAGCTCATAATAAAAATATAGCTAAGTCACTTGCGCAAGTTCCAAAGTAATTGATGTGAAAGGAGAATCACCCTACTCATCTTATTATATAACATCATAAAAATCAGTGAATTTAAAGTAGCTATTGACTGAGTTTCAGGCAGAAAAACTGATTGCCAAAATGCATGCAAATTACACTTCCTCCCTGGCACAAACTCACAAGCTGTGCATCTGCCTGAAAGTTTACTACTACAGTGAAACAAGCCATTTTCAGCTTACACACTTTCAATATTATGCTTACACACGTTCCCTACAGATACCCCTGAAGTGCTAAGATAGAGGTTAACTCAATATAGAACAATGTCAGCTTCTTCATTCTCCACTTTTCGACTTATATACAAACCCCACATATTATTCAATTCAAACTGGCATTTGCTATAACACTGCCCTTCTCTCTTCTTTTCTCCCAAATTTTCACTTTGAAAAACTAAACATAAACTTTGAAAATAAGATAAACTTTTTTATGAGACTTTGATTTTCATTAATAGTAATAAAAAATGTAAGAGAAAAAACCTTGATTTTTTTTTTTTTTTAACCTAGATGTGTCAACAGCCATGGTAATGAGAAAATAGCACAGGGATAAACCCCTTCATTATATGAGCTTCTCAACCCTCCTCCCCAGATATCAGATGGGAAACAGAAGCATCCAGAGAAACTTAGATCTCAAAATAATACATTTCAGTCACAATTTTAAGATACAATATTTTCCTTAAAATTATAATCACCCAATAAAATAAGGAAGAGTCAGAGAATGAAATTAAGAGAAAAGGTGATCGTGTTATGCAAATATGGAATTTTAGACTATGGGAAAAATAAAGGGAGAAAAAAACTTCCTGTGTCTGAATTAATATTTTACTTCAAAGGATACTACTAAGTAGTCAGTCTGTTTGGAATAAAATTGCACTTATCTAACTTAAGCTGAGAAACAGTATTTAAAACAAAAATTATGGAAACCCTAAGATGAACACAAGTTCTTTACTAGAATCCATTTTATTTTTTTTTTACATTATTTCATCACAAATACAAAATGACTGATACTACTAAAATTAAATTATCTTAATAACTCTAAGACATGTATATACATATATATATTCTGCGACTATAAATTTATACCTAAGGTAACAATTATACTGCCCAATGTTCAAACGTAGCAGTTTTCTACCGTTTATCGCTCAGAGGAACCTGGCCTATTTATTTATTTCCAAATTTTTTTCAATTCTTATGTTCAATGGTCATTGTAGTTACTCTGAAAAGGATTAAAGCTGAGTGGGGAGTATTTTGGTGATTGTCAGTCGTGTTTACTAACCTTTTACTGATGTCATTTTATCAAATGGCCATTTGACACCACTTCTTGTGCTAAGTAATAGATACAGGCATAGTGAAAGAGTTAAAATCTTGTTAGGCCTCCAAACAGTTTTGTTTGCCTAGTAATGTTGCATAATTGACTAAATTCAGACTTCTGAAAACAGAGACAAGTAATGTCCCTCAAATTGAAACTACTTCAATGAAGCAAACACAGCAGCCAGGAAGAGCTCTTTCACTGTTGTCTTTATGAAGACATTGGATACATTGCAAAGCTATCATTGTGTTCCTCCCAGTCTTTTCTCACCTAACTAAATCTGATTGTTTCTCAGAGATTGTGTTTTCTCATCATCTTAGCATTTGTGATATCCTCTGTGAATGAGGGATTTTGGCAGAAAACCAATCGGTTTGGGTTTTTTTGCAGATTCGATACGTGCTCAGGCCACCGGCATAACTGGGGATTTTAGTTATGTTACGTTATGTACTGCTATGCACAACACAGAAACATTTTCATTAGTACTAGGAATGACAGATAAATTAAACTGTCCTTTCTGCTATATCTAATTACTTACCATGCCAGAATCTAGTGGGAGTCATGATAACATAGAAACATACTGAGATAAATATATTATGACATGTAACACTGGTTGGCTTTAAGATGAAAACTGTACTCCTGAAGCCTTATTTTTCCTTATTTCAGAGATTTGGGATCTTTGGCCAGATTCCTTTTCTTATTCTTCAGTCGTTTGTGCAGGTTTTCTCTTTCTACAGGCAAAAAGAAGCAGCAACCAGCGTGGGGCAACTTGCCAGGTCTCTGCAGACCACAGTTGAGAACTGCAGTTCTTGGTGCTTCAGCCTTTGGTCATTCTAAAGTCTAATGCAAGCAACCAACTTGTACAGTGCTCCATGCCTATATCACATCTCATACCTCCTTGTTCCATATTTCCTCAGGAGTTCCTGGTTTTGTTGTTATTAGTTGTGCTGCTCATAGTGCCAAAGGAATCCTAAGCAAAGGCACAGCCATTTCAGCAGCAGAAAGAAAATCTAATATCTCATTTCTGAATTCTTTTAAGCTTTGTGATGCCTGACTGTAGTGTTGTGGTTTTGGTTTTTTATTTTTTAATACTGCAAGTACTATAGGAATGAATGACTAAATTATAATCCTGTGTTGGAGTTGTTTGAAGAATAGCATAACAATTGCAGCTGGTTTTCGTGTTTGGCTCCCAGAACTAACTCCATGGTCACCCTTTTTATTTCCAGATGGAATACAGTCATTCAATGCAGAGAAAAGAGAGACATTAAAAAAAAAAAATCACACAAATTTGTATTCTAAAATTTTATTATATAAGCTTAAACAGCTGTAATAATGCCCTGAGGAATACCTGTTCAAATTTATTTTTCCAACATTTTGTTTCTTTACAAATTCCTTCACATTTACTTAAATTGTGAATTAATCTTTAACATCACAATTTATTTATTTTCTTACATATAAGGCCTGTTGTCACTGAAGTATTATTCTTACAAAAATTAGGTTTTGGTACAATCTGTTGAATATAAGTACATACAAATTTGCTGTAGTGATATATTATCTGATTAACAGTATATAGCTAGATTCTAAAGACATTCTTTTTTCTCAGAAGAGGACTATTTTACTGTATATTAATATAATTTTCCTACTGCAATACATAGTCACTCATATATAAAATAATTGAAAGCTTACCAAAACATCCTTTATCATTTCTGTTACATCTTTGAGTAAATGCTCAACACTCCAGAAATTTTTAGGTATTTGCTGGCAATAAGATAAAAATATATTCGTGCATACGTATTTGTTAACAAGAATGATGTGGAAAAATAAAGTTTAATACCAGGTGAAACTTAAACTGTGTTTTAACAACTGACTGCTGCTGTTTTACGAGATTTTTAGTTCGTTAACGTGGATATAGTCTTTATGGTTTTGTTTACTAATCTTTAGTAGAGTATCTATATAATTCTGTATTTTGCATCTGGAAATACATAGGCCTTACTTATATTCACGTGAAACTCAGTAAAAAGTAGACATTGCAACCCTTGTTGCAACTACGCTTTTTTCCCTAAATCATCTAATTTTGAATTAATTTCATCTATTGAAGCACCAATCTGATGTCTAGCTCATTAGATCTCTATGTAACCTTTCCATTCAACCCAAGCAAAAAACACTAAGTAGGCTGACTTTTCTTTGAGAAATGTCTATTTCTCCCCATAAGTGATGCAGAGAACAGCTGAAGTTAATCCATTTAAGTTTTCCACATCTGAATTTAGACAAGATAATACCACTTCCAGTGGCCTCAGTAACATGCACTGAAATATGAATTTTAAAATCCTCTCAGTAGATGACTGTGAAGCGAAAAGAATGGTGTTAAATGAGGAAAGAAAGATTGACTATTGTTGTTAATCAACACGTTATGAAGATAAGACTAATCACAATTATTGACAAACTATAAGCAATAAGGATATTGTAACCAACAGAAAATATGACTTAGAGTATACCTAGTTCAAGTTAAAAAACAAATAAAATTATCATTAGGTCGATGGAATAGTTTTATGATTCAGAACTGAAGAAAGAAAACAAAATTTTATGTAGCTTCTAGTAGATTTACAGCAAGATTAAAATCACCATGGCAACACTTCTCATATTAAAAAAGTAGGATAATAGATTTTGACTAGTTTATCGTCTCCATCTTTATTTTCTCAGAAAAAAATGTTACTGCATTAACTCATCAATGTTTGCAATGTCACATTTTTGCCTTTATTAATAATTATTAAATTAAGTTTTATATTTTGCATAAATATATGGAATCTTAAAGATAAAAATCTTACAAAAGGTGTGACTGAAGTGTACTGCAAAATAATAGAAATAAACAAATTCCTAATTGCTATCTCTTTCATTTAAACACTCCCGTTCCTTAAAATTCCATCAAATACTATTCATCCATCTTATTCCAACCAATTTAACTATGTAGAGTAGTGCTTTCCTCCTTGAGGTAGTGCATTAACTTCAGAGGCGATCACTCACTCAGCCTTGTAGACAAAGCTATCAGAATATTAATGCTTATCATTGAGTGAGTTTGTGTTTAATTACTGTTAAAGTGGAATCCTCACTATATTCTCATGATTGAGATAGCATCAGGTAGTGATTCTTGCCAGACTTGCTGGTCCTGTCCCTTTCTTATATTTTTCTTGTGGAAATACTTACTGGAATACTTTCTTACTGGAAATAAAGACCTCATGCACCTCTAAAATACCAAAACAGCACAGATTTTCTTACAGGTTGAATCCCTTTACCTGGAATACTACTTATAAATGTATGTGTTTGTTTGGTTTTAAGTCTAATAATTATGTTTGTAACATAGTAAATTTTGGAAAATATTTTAAAATGGAAAACTTAATACCATCTTGGTAGCTGGTCTCACAATGAATCATTATAGATGAGAAATGACTCCACAAACTAGAATTAAGAAATAATAATTTTTTGTAGGGGTCTTCTTCATGAAAGTGAAAACAATTCCATTAATAATTACTATTTCATAAATAATAATTAATAGATAACTAATAAATAATTAATAAACGTGTGCCTTTTTTGTTTTGCTTTTTTATTATTTTTCTTACCCAATGTTGGCTTTCCTCCTTTCTCATCCTCTTGCTTGAATTTTCCAAGACTTTTTTTTAAGTAGCTCATGACCACACAAAGAATAAAAAAGTTACTGCTGGGGGAGCACATCTCAGACTATGTTCCTTGCAGCTGATTACAACCTATGTGACTACTGTGATCACAGTTATCCTGATTCTTTAACCCTATGTAGGACAATTCATTTGCTCACTGATGAAGGCATTCACATTTCATTTGTTTAAATGCTTTTTCTGTATCTTTTCTTCTCATAAATGACACTGAGCAACTTCTTTGAAAATAAATTTTATATGTTAGCAGCTTTAAATGAAAAGCTTGAATATACTACCAGATTTCATGTGTATTACAGAATTTATGACTCTTTAGAATTACATCATAGCTGCCTCCTCATTGTTTTCTAGCATTAAGAGTTTTTTCTTTTCTAGCATTAAGAGGTTTTTCTTTCATTTCCTTCTAAGCCATGCAATGGACCTTTGCCAAAGTCCTGATGAAACCTAGGTATTACCATGGTTGTTCAGTGAGTTTATAACAACTCAGTGTCTCTTTTCCTCACATGAGAACAGCTGTCATAGGTCTTATTTACCAGGATTATAATTTCAATGCAATTAAAATGCTCAAGGCCACCCCTCCAAGTACAATGCTTTTCAGAGTGTGATAAAAGTCTGGTTTTGTTTCAGTTCTGTGTCTCTTCTGTCCTTAAAATAAGTAACAGGTTAATTTTTTTCCCTTTTCCCCAAAATGTGATATATGAACATTGTAGATCTAGCAAATCTTAAATTCTAGATAATAATTTTGTCAATATTCATTACGTATTCATAGTAAAACATTTCCTTTGCCGTCAATATTTACAGATGTCCTGTTAATACAACAATTCATAATTACAAGCTTCTGGACAGTTGCATATCCCCTTTGACTTCTGAGTATTCATTGTCATACTAAATGTGAAATATTCTGATCCAACTTCCTTTTTATGAGGAAAGTTCCACAAATTATTTTCATATCAAATTTCATTGTAAATAATGGTTGAATTTTCTTACTTGACATATACCAAATATTTCTTCAATATCTACTTTAAAAACATATTTACACGTGATCTTTGCAATCAATCTACACTCGCACTGTTTTTCAGTCTTTTTTAAAATCTAAAAATTTTGTAGTGGTTTCCTAATCTTCCTAGCTCCATGTCACTGTGTTACTTTATACTATAGAGTAGTATTTGGTAGCTACTATAGCATGGGATGGGAGCCAAGAATGCAGGGGGATCCCTTTCTGTACTATTTTTCAGTATTGCTACAGAAAAGCAGAGAGACCGGTTCTAATTTTAAAGGGTACTGTAAAGGACTCAAGGCAGAGATAAGCTCTAACAAATAATTAATAATCAAAGAAGATAGATGACGTTAAAAGCTGTGGAAGCTAAATAAAGGCACATAGATAGGTACGAGCTTCAATAACTATAACTAGAAATAGAAGCCCATATCCTTTTAGCTGATGATAAATCAAAGAATTCCTGTTTAGATTGAAAAGTTAAAGTCATGGATTGACAGCTATCATTGTGTTGGGGGTTGAGTGGAAAAGAAAATAAAAACTACACATCTGGTTTTGCTGCTGAGAAAATAAAGGATAGATGAGTAAGATTATGAAATTCAATACACCAAATAAAATTGTTATTAACATAGGACATTTGGAACACTCTGTAAAATCTATTTCATGATCTGTTGTAAGCGGGGAAACAGTCATAGCCATGAAGTAGTCATAGTAATTTTTCATAATAAAGAATAATTAAAAATATTTCTGTCATATCAGAACCAGAATTACGGAGGTAGTTGAAGCAATGGTTGGTAGAAACACTTAAATAAAATAAATAAAATCCTATCTAATTAAGATATGTGAAAAATTATTTAAAAATTTGAAACAGATGGTGCAAAGAGAGGAGGAAATCAGGAGGAAGAAAAATGAAAAGATCAGTAAGGTTGAAAAAACATAAGAAACACATTCAGTGGTCCTCATGTGTTCTTTTCATTTCCGTTTTATAAAGGTAACTGCCTTTTTTAAACCATCACAAATCCACGAGCAAGCAGGGCGCTAATGTGTAGACAACGGGTTAAAAATAACTCACTTCTCCTGTGATCGAGCCATACATACAGAGTAGGAAAGTTAGCAGAGGGATGTCTCAAAGTCAGAAAGGAAGTGGGTGGTGAGAAAATAGAAAAGGAAGAGCTGATGCTGAGCAAGACCGGGATGCACAATTCTTGGTAAAAAGAGGTATCAATGGGAAAAAGTGAAGTTTGCTGAAGGTAGATTTTAACAGCTTCTTGTGCAGCTGAAGAAAACTGGCAGATCGGCGCAACCAAGAACGTACGTGGAGCTATGCAGCCTGAGATGCTTTACATATTCTAATATTCACACAAATATTTGTGTTGTGAAGTATATTGCTGCTTCAAATATTCTCTGCTGAAATATTTCCAGCTTATTTGTCAGGACTGTGTAATCATTTTGGCAAATAATAGAGCTCAGTCTCTAATGATGACAGCAATCTGTCATCATTAGGATTTCACAGTGTGGAGGAATATACTTTACAATCTGTTTTTCTCAATCACTTCACATTCTCTATTTTACTACACAGAACATTCTTTGGCAACATCCATTCACTGTTAAAAACCGTGTGCAAAAAATTGTTCCTGTTAAAAAGTTAATTACAGCACCGCAAAAGCAGATAGAAAATAAAAAAAAACCTGTCCATTCACCTTTCCTCAGATTTGGAATTAGCAGTTTACAAGAGCAGATTAGGTTTATTGTTTGTACTTTATTGAAAATACAGCTCAGTTATTAGGTCAATATGTTATTTGTTAAGTACATTAGCAAATTAGGAGATATTATGGTAACTGTAAAGACAACATTTTGCTTTTTCCTCCTAATCCGTTAGTGTCTGTTTTCAGTTTAAAATAAAGTGCCAAACTTTTGTGTTTAACCCTGATCTGAGTTCTACTACGTGTTTGTGGATATGTTCTTTTCTAGCTACAATTGTTTTCCAAATAGTGAAGAGGAGGATTCAGCTGCTAACCCAGTATTTCTGCTCAAACTGTGAAAAGGTTGGCTTGGACAGGCCAGTACCCAAGAAAGAACCCAAGCAAAGGGTTAGTTTATATATTTCAGACCAGCAGCACTTTGTTGTACGTGTGCCTTTCTCTGTATGTGAAATCTATCCGGCATCTATTAGAGATCAGCTACAGAATTTATAGTGGGTCTCCTCTATTTGGCATAATGAAGTGCCTGCACACAAACTTGGGTCTGTCTGGCCACCATGTCTACAGTGCAGGAACAAACCCTTCTGTCCTAGGATTTTCCCTCTCTCTTAATTTCATTGAGTAAAAGAACTAATTCCAATCTGAATTAGCAGGAATAGTTTCGGAAAGTTTTAATACAGATTTATAAACACCACTTTATAATTCTTCTAGTACTAACTCTATATTTATTAACATCACTCAGTATAACTAAAATGGGTATTTTATTTTAAAAAAAGAAAAAGTAATGTTTCTTAACACTAGTTAGAAGCTTGGTAAAGATTAACCTGTTGCAATAAAATACATATTTTTAAATAGGAAGCAAAATTTAAATCATAAGTGTATGTTCATAGTTGTCACTTGACTAAGACTAGTTTAATACCTTACAGTCTTTCATTTGCCAGTGCACATCCAGCTTCTGCCAAGCAGCTCTCAGACTATTAACAATAGTTCATTGTCTTTAGAGATTACTTATGAACCTATCAGGATAGCTGAAACAATGTCATTGACAGCACCATTACTCTGTTATTTATGGATAGAGATTACTTATGAAACTATCAGGATATCCTGACCATAGCTGAAACAATGTCACTGACAGCACCATTACTCTGTTATTTATGGATTTTTTCCTGTTCTGACTTTTATCAGCTATTTACAGAATTGCAAAAGCTGGATGAGAAATGAGTGACAATGGACTTGATTTAAGAATATTGAAATATTCTAAAATCTTCTCTAAAATCTTCTGCAAGCTTTGTAAAAGAATAGCATAAATAATAATTAAAAAAAAAGGAAAAAAAATGGTTAAAAAAAAATTTAAATGTTTTACTCTCTTTCCAGCTGTGGTAGCTTCTGCTTAAATAATAATAAAAAAATGGTAAAAAAAAATGGTAAAAAAAAAATTAAATCCATTTTACTCTCTTTCCAGCTGTGGTAGCTTCTGCATCCATTTCTGGTTTTTCCAATTTTCTCTGTATGAAACTATAGATATGTCGTGTATGTTCTTACTTAAGGCTATATATAAATAGGTAGGTGTTGATTCTGAAATGTACAGTGACATTGATACTGATGATAGAAGTGTTCGGTTTTTGTATTTTATGCAAAATACTTGTCTTGATATTTTCAGTGAAGCTTCTGGAAATAGTAAGATGGATCACTGTTTCTTTTAACTCTGTCATAACAACTAGGAAGAACTGCACTATCACAGTGCTTGTTAGTAAGCATGAGGATAAACTAAACCAAAATGTAACACAATATTAACGTAGGCTTTTGAGATTTTTAACATTTGGTATATAAGCAAGCTGACAACCACAGGATCTTCTTCTATACAATTATCTTTACAAGATTACAATGCAAATCTTAGAAGAAGGAATATTTTTCCAACAAAATACTTACATACAGTAGGCAAGAGCTGAATTGACCTTGAAAGCCTAAAATATGCATATAAGCACGTTTACATTTGTGTACATTTTAAAAAATGATAGTTTTGGTCTTCTTCAAATATGTTTAGCATCAGGTGCTACTTAACACTTTTGACTGTCCTTTAAAGGCAAATTACAGATGCTGTAGGTAGCACCTTTTCCACTAGAAGTATGTGTGTTCCTTAACATGGTTATAATTTTCCTGCAAAATGAGATGGTTTGGGCTAATCAGCTTACTTCCTCAAAATCAAATTCTCAAGAAGCAACAAATTTGAAGCCGGGGGATATTTCAACTACTGAATAGAAGTCTTTGTGTTCTTGTTTCCCTTCTTTGTCTAAAAGAACACTGAAAGATTAATTCAGTGAATTCAGCAATGAATGCAGGAAACTCCTTTTGCCTGATACTCTGAGGTAGGTGACCAGGAGAATCTTAATCCTAAATCTTAACCAATTCTTAAAACACCTTGCTCCAGAAAAGAGGTAGCTGCACTAACTTGTCAATACTTAAGCTAAAATCATCTGCTTTTTGAAGGAAGGTGGTGTCTGTGATCTGTTTCAGGAAAATAAAGAATGTGGGTTTTTACTAACTCTCTTCTTTATGTGCTTGCTTAGCAAAGTGCTAAGAAAGGTTTTCATCCAAGAGACCCTTCTAGTACTTTGGAAACTTATGTATCGAATAAGATAAATTCCCAAAGTCTAAAAAGGGAAGTGAATTTTCATCTCTTAATGTCACGAAAAGGAACCTAAGTTGTCTATAATTGGGAGATATGATGGCCAGCAATGACTGCAGGCATCTGTCTTCAGACTATATACTAGTGATTCTGTTACTTTGAGAAAAGCATGCAAATTCTTATTTCAAGCAACATGTTCTCAGCTAACTTATTAACTAGCCATATGTACATTTACTTTCTGCTTCAAAGTGCCTACAGACGTAATTCTCAGGATACAGTTAATGTTTAATATCTAGCCTTTAGCTGTGTGTGACTATGTGGCGAGTTGACCCCGGATGGACGCCAGGTGCCCACCAAAGCCACTCTGTCACTCCCCTCCTCAGCTGGACAGGAGACAGAAAATATAATGAAAGGCTCATGTGTCAAGATAAGGACAGGAAAAGATCATTCAGCAATTACTGTCACAGGTGAAACAGATTAAACTTGAGAAAATTAATTTAATTATTACCAATTGGAGTAGAGTAATGAGAAATAAAAACCAAATCTTAAAACACCTTCTCCCCACCTCTCCATTTTCCTGGCCTCAACTTCACTTTCCCCAACAGTGGTGCAGGGGGACATGGAATGGGGGTTGCAGCCAGTTCATCATGCATTGTCTCTGCCATTCTTTGCTCTCTTCCCCTGCTCCAACATGGTCCTCCACAGGGTCATAAGTCCTGCCAGAAAATCTGCTCCAGCATGAACTCTTCCCTCCAGGGGTCCACAGGTCCTGCCAGGAGCCTGCTGCAGCATGGGCTTCCCCCATGGTTACATACTCCCTCAGACTTCCACCTGCTCCAATGTAGGGTCCTCCATGGCTGCAGGCCGACAGCCCACTTCACTGTGGTCTGCACCACAGGCTACAGGGGAATCACTGCTCTGGCACATGGAGCACCTCCTTCCCCTTCTTCTTCACTGACCTTGGTGTCTGAAGAGCTGTTTCTCTCACATATTCTCACTCGTCTCTCCAGCTGTTTTTGCACACTATTTTTTCACCCTCTTAAATATGCTATCCCATGGGTGCTACCACCAATTGGGTTGGTCCATGTTAGCACACAATTACACAGCTTTAAAATCAGACGGTCAAGTTCTTCTTAAGTTTAAGCATCTCCTAATTGAGAATTTCTCTTTGGACTGCAGTATCTTATTTAGTTCAAGTTCTGCTAGAGTCCAAGTACCAGCGATAGCTGGGAGTAAAGCAGTCCCATCCAGAAGTGGACAACCTGAAAAGTGCCTAGACTTGCTGGCCAGAGGGAATGCAATGAAGTAACTATTGTCTACGCCTAATGCAAAAGATTACATAAATATTTGTAGTCTCTCTGTACCAGACAACAGAAACCCAAGTATCATCCTAGAGTGCTCAGAAGGTGGGATTTAGATGAGTGATAAATGCTCTCACAGTCAGACAGGGGCCGGGGAGGACTGACAGCATGAGTGAATAAGTTAGTAGCTACACGTGGCTGCCACTGAGAATTGATTTCCCTCTTCATTAAGCTCCTTATACACAGAGCCAAGGGAACCGACTAAGATGGTATGATCCTCGATGAAGCAGGAAATTGAGTAATCCCAGTCAGTCTCCTTCTAAAGAAACCTTTCTATTGGGAACTGGCTGCATAAGTAAAGTGACTAGTTCACTTGCCTCTTGCCTCAGTCTTTTTTTACTTAATACCTTTGAGAACAGCAGTAAATGTCTTCTAAACAAGATAAAAAAAAACGTAAATAGAATTATGATAAACTAACATCAATAAGAGATACTAAAAAAGTGCTCAATTATGAAGTTTCCGGGGTGATGTTACAGATATCTTACCCTTAAATGCAGTATTTTAGTCCAGTATCAGAAAGACACTCCAGCATAGCTTTTTATAAGGACAGTACTGTACTGGGAAAAGTAACACTCAAAAAGAAAAGTTTTCAAGAAAGTGATAGGGGTTATGGTGGGTATTGGTTTAGCCTGACATTACGCTTCTACCATGTTACAGTGATCCATTATTTCTGGGAAATTTGATGTTGCTTAGCTTTTAAGTGAAATTATTCTGGAAAGTTTTTAAATGTTTTAATAAAGACAAGACATTTGGCTGATACCACAGCTGAAGGCTATCAAAATACAAGTTACTCCTTCAAAAAAGACAATCAAAACAAGTGACCTCGGGTGCTGTGTAAATCTGCTAGATACACAGTACTTTAAAAGATGCAGAATTGCGCTATTTTAAAAAACTTTATGAAATGGTCAGTTTCTAATTGTCCTCAGCTCATCAAATTCCCAGGAGAGCTGAGGAAATTCCACGCGTGTGTAAAGAATCCAAGGAATTAGGAGCAAAAAATGTGTGTTCTCAAACCCTGACAATCCTTCAGTTCACCGAAATTCAACTGACGTTACTATTGATTTCGCAGCGTCTCACAGACGTGACGGCGACTCTCAGAGCACTGGGGATGGGTCAGCATAGATCTGCAGCAAAACCCACTTAACCATCTGGCCTACCTTCTGGAGATCTCTTCCCTCGGTCTGGCATAAACTGAATAAATATCTTCATTTATAATAATTTCCATAATGACTTACAATGTTGACAGTGAATACTCATTATATTTCCCTATGTACGACCCAGCTAACACAACCCCCGAAGAGTGTATACAATTAATCTTTTCTGCTTTAATTTTTCTCCTAAATAATATCTCTGTAATTAGCAGTAATCGCTTATGGTTTGTATTATCTAATATTTTTAGAGTGCGAGCTACACACTCAATCAACAGGTTCCACTTTTTAAAAAAAAAATAAAATCAGGACTTCAACACAAGGTATATATCAAGTCCAAATATGTAAAACTAATCCAAAAAAAATTTCCCATTTACCTCTTTGTCAATACGACTTCAGCTGCAACCCTAAGTAAAAAGAAATTTTGCATTCTGCTCCGAAAAGAATTTCACAGGTGGGGTGTGTCAAAGTAAAGAAATCGCTTTCTTCTTATATTTTGTGTAGGATTTTAAAACATTTTTTACAACAATTTATAGGTATAATAATTAAAATGTCTTATTATTGACTGAACTCTCCTTTACCCTTTGCTTATTGTACTTCTAAAGCAAAATGAGGGTAATAAATTTTATGCTAGTGGTAAATATTAACATAAGCAACAATAACGTGAAATGCCTTCCAAATAACTTTTTCTCTCATAGGTATTTGAAAATCAGTCACAGATATTGTTTTCTGTAGAAAAGAAGAGATTCTGGTACTGACAGGACGTGGTAGTTGTAAATCCCTAACTTCATAATGAAGATTACAGTATTATGATTGTCACCCAACACAGTAATCACCACTTCTTGCCTTGACATAAAGCACAGATTAAATATAGGAAAATTAGAAACAGCTCTGTTAGATGTACAACGAAATCAGTGGATTAACAGTTTCAAATTCCAGTAATTATCTCTTATTAAACTATATTTTTTTTATTTCCTAGTAAAAGATTCCTATATAAAAACCCTTTAGGAAATTATTTTTCTTTGCCCTGTTATATGATAATATAAGACAGAAAGCTAATTAAAAAATCGCAGAAAAATAACAAATCCTGTAGGAAAACACCAACAACAATAAAACCTAAATCAAGGTCAGTTGATTCTGATTTTTTTAAGTGCTGATTACATCTGCAATAACATCTAGATGGACCCACAAACACGCATACATGTAGACATTTACATGTGTATATATATTTGCTTTTGTTTCTACTTTTTTAAAGGAAAGGCAATAATAATTTTTTTTTTCATGAATGGAAATTGGTTCCCCATCTATTTTAATAAAGGCCTTACTAATGACAATAATATTTTCAGTTTTTCTCCATCCAAAAATAAAATGAAATTTTATAATAATATAGCCATTTTAAGCACAACATATTAATGTTACAAAAATATCATTTAAATATCCTTTAATATTAAAGAAAGAAATCAAATACATTATCAATTAAAAACAAACAAGCAACACAACCCACAAACAAGGGGTACAAGGGAAGAAGAAAAGAAGCTGGAACAGATATTAAGAAAAAAAAAGCAAGAAAAGGGAGAAAAACCTGGATCAACTAGCTATTATTCTCAAATTTAAGGTTAAAAGTAAATGCAGTACACATATTTTGTCTAGTTTTATGATGTTAAATTCTCATAGAAGTCACATTAGCATGCTTTGCATTACATAATCTAAAGCTTCTAAAATATATATATTTCAGAATTTATTTTTTCTTCTGGTTCATTATCTCTCAAAAGCCTAAATTAATATTTCAATATTTTTGAGCATTTATTTATATCAGTCAAATATCTTTGTAAGCTAAAAGTAGTATTCTGTATACACTATAAATAATCTGGTGTACAATGTAAAGAAAGGAAAATGGCAAAAACTCTGCAGTGAACCATATTAAAGCTTTGAGGTTTTTTGCTATCTGATAGTTCCACTCTTTTTTTTCTTAATCCACAGTAGTTACTGATGTTAGGTCTGATGCATTTGCTAACTCGATGAGACTTTTTGAACCCAGAACCTTGGATGACTTGTAAGCAAGAGAGATATTTTTAAACACAGGTTTTATTTAAATTATTGTGAAAGTAGCTCATCTGATCATTAAAATTGTTCATTCATGTAGGCAAGTATACAAGTTCATTTGATGTAAGCACTTTACCTGGGAATCCAAATATAAAGACACTGTCATCATTCACTTAATTTTTTTTTCTTTTTTTTTTCAGTTGTTCTTCCAAAGACGCTGTCATCATTCACTTAATTTTTTTTTTCTTTTTTTTTTCAGTTGTTCTAAATATGTTCACTAACAATATCATTCTTTTGGATTTTTTTTGCTATCTATTTCATACATACAGGCTAACGCTACTTGAATTCATGAAACTGTTCTGAAAGATTATAGAGTCTCTTTCACTAAAATCACCAGCTAACTCATTTACACACCCCACCCACCCCCAAAAATGGGTTACTGGATAGTAATAATGAGTTTAAATCTATATATCAAACAATTAATGATAACTCCACAGGAAGTAGGAAACATTGGTTAGAGCATGTCTAACCTAGAAGGACAAAGTTTCATATGATGTCTTTAACTATTCAAAAACTGAAATAAACTCAACTTTCTTTGATTCTGGAATTTTTGCCCCTAATCTGTATAGCAGAATATTCCAGTTTCAGACAGGCACTAGCATATATTTTTCTGTCTGGCAGCAACTCACTTCTCAACTGTCTTACTGCATACAAAACTAATGCTCTTATTCAAGATGCTGTTCATGGTCTCATAATCCTCTTCAAGACATTTCCAGAATAAAAATTAATGAAAACTAGGAGTCTCCCATTTTTACTGAAACCTATACGCATTCAAGTAACAGCAGACTTGAGCAGAGAGTTAAAGAGAGAAAGAAGAAAGTATTTTAAATCAAACGGAAAGTTCTGGTCCTACTGACCTTCAAGAATTTGAATTTAGTTACATCGTCAGAGTGGCATTTTCACAGTGTATAATGGAACAGTCAGTAGCAAACTAATCTCATTTGTGTAGTTTAAAATATGAAGAAACTGGCACATTCACAACTAAACTGACATGATTGATTGCCACATGGTTTAGAAGTTGGGTACAGCCCAAATTATGCTTAATCTAATGCCATCCCAAATTATGGGTTTTGAGGAAGATAAACAGGAGGCTTTTTTTAACTTAAGAAAGCAGAGAGAAATTCAGCATAACAGACACCTCTAGGTAGAAGCTAAAATGGTCAGAAAAGACAAGGAAATGTAGCTGGAGATCTAGCTGAGGGAAGTTTTTTGAATAAAATCAACCGTAGTGACATGCAATAGGGCAAAAGAAACAGGAAGATGTTCCAGTAAATTACAGGTAATTTGTTATGAAGCATATGTCTATCTAGCTTAAATAAAGCAAAATATTGGACCTTGGCCTCTGCTGTTGACTATATTGCAGTTTCTCCACTTTAAAAGCTAAATCCAACAAAACTTACCTAAGAATGAAAACAGTTAAAAAGCTTGTTTGCAATTTTGGGGGGAAGGGAAAACTGTTTCTGCTCTATCACCATTCATATTTTTTTTGGCCATTCGTGAGATCTGAAAGAAAACATTTCTTACGCAGTCTCAAATAGAAAAAGCCTTACAGTTTCCTACTAAATGGTCATTTAAGTACCATACAGAAAACATCACAAATGAGATGTGGAAATATTTTCCTAACTTTTAGATCCAAGTTGTTAGGAAGTTCTATACATTCAGTCTTTTGTTAATTACCTAAATGAAGAATTTTATCATAATGTTAATCCTTTTAATTCTGCTCACAGATATAGCCACGAAACATCTGATTTTCTACCACAGATATTTTCCTAATCTTTATAGCGTACTCACAATGTGTCCAGCTGGGCTCTTCAGAACTTGAGAGGAATTTCAGGATGTTCATTCTTTTGCAGCCCCCCTAGATGCTAGGAGTAATTGGTAATCCAGAATCACAGGTAATAGTTTTCTATCCAGAAAATATTTGGCTAACTGACGGTCAATGCTATAGAAGCAGGTTTTAGGCTTTGTATATTACAATAAAATATCTTGGACATCTTATCAAATGTCTTTAACTGATGGTCTATGCTAGAGAAGCAGAAGGTTTTAGCCTTTGTATATTACAGTAAAATATCTTGGACATCTTATCAAATGTCTTGCTCTAGGAATTGCACTTCTTGTATCAATAACTTTTCCTTGCTAATTCAGAAAATTCAAGTAAATAATGTATGAAAATCACATCAGCTTTTTGTCTAACTGGGAAGAATCCCAGTTAAAAGCAGCGTAGTAATGAATAAGGATAATTAACCATAGGGTATATATATCCCTTTAGGTGACAATTGCTTCTCTCTTAGCTTATCTTCTGCATCTATAAAACACACTCCTGTGGACTACACATTATAATTATGGAGGGCTTCTGGAGTATGTAAAATTAGAATAATATTTATGATGTATCCAAGCAGCTACAGTTTATTTGCCTCTGTTAGTAGCCAGAGGATCATAATTTCCAGTGTTAATTCTTTGGCACAGCATTTGAAGAAACAGAAGGGAAATTAATATCTTATGAGGGGAAATCAGAAATATGTAAACTGAAAAATAGACCCCAATATTTTGACAAAAAGAAAGAAGAACTGTCAGAGGAATGGATCAATTTCCTGGTTAATGATTTCTCTAATTGATTATTTAATGTGGGAAAAAGATGGACAACCTTCTATTCATATAATTATGCTAATTAGATAATGGTCATGTGTTTTGAAATCCAACATCTGAATGCAAAAATATGCTAAGACAGATGTGAATAAATGCTGTTTGACAAATTCTGAGAAGTACTTTATATGAGTTTAGTTACATGCTGTAAATTGTATAGAGAAAAAGAGAATTAAACTGTGAATAGTAATAAATAAGAGTACTTATGTTGGATTATGTTATGACTAAATATACCATAAATCTATTGCTTACATTGATTGAGCCTTGAATGTCTGTTATCATAAATGAGCCCATAAAAAATACTTCACACATTAAGAGTAAATTACTCACTGATTAAACAGTTGCCGCGCTTTAAGCACCATTTCCTTCACTTAATTCAAATATTTCATAAATACAAATCTGCCATCAGCTTTAGTAGACAAAATGAATTCTTACATTGAGTTAGATGTGCAAAACATTTGCTGGAGTGCATAATTTAGCTTGGTTCCCATTGAAAAATATACACAAGTAGGAACATTGTGCTTTCTCCTATCAAAACCTGACTCTCTGCGTTCATAGTATTCAATTAAAAATACATGGTAGTCTGTGAAAATGGAGCAAATAGTTTAAGAATAATTCTTGTGCTTAAGTTTTTTAGTTGCATTCGGCTAAAAAACTCAACAGTGATACCTGATCTTGGAATCACAGAGTAATTTGGGTTGGGAAGGGGTTGTCAAGATCGTTTAGTCTAAACCCCTGCTTGGAGCCCGGACAATTAAATAAGAATGGTCAGTGCCTTCACCAGTTAAGGTCTGTATATCACCAGAGATGGAGACTCCATAACCTTTCTGAGCCTCTCTTCCAATAACTGAGAACTTAGGAAGCCTGCATGGTATTAATATGATCCATGTCAAGATCATTTAGTCCAAACCCCTGCTTGGAGCCTGGACAATTAAATAAGAATGGTCAGTGCCTTCACCAGTTAAGGTCTGTATATCACCAGAGATGGAGACTCCATAACCTTTCTGAGCCTCTCTTCCAATAACTGAGAACTTAGGAAGCCTGCATGGTATTAATATGATCCATAATTCATAACATGTCTTTAGGAAAGATAAAATGTATGTGGATCAAGGCATGAAATGCATTGACCCTGACCATAAGACCACTGCATGTTTAGGAGTTAGTGAACCACACAGCAGTTAACCTGAGCAGTTCCAGGCCTGTGCTGTGTTGCTCATCCACCATGGTCGTCAACCTGTGCTGTGCTGCACATAGTCCTTGGCTGCAGGATAAACTTGGACAATAGGAAACGGCCTCAAGTTGTACCAGGGGAGGTTTAGATTGGATATTAGGAAACAATTCTTCACGAAAAGGCTTATTAAGCACTGGAACAGGTTGCCCAGGGAAAGGGTGGAGTCACCATCCCTGGAGGTATTTAAAAGATGGGTAGATGTAGTGCTGAGGGACATGGGGTAGTGACGTTTTTTGTCAGTGTTAGGTTGATGGTTGGACTTAGATGATCTGAAAGGTCCCTTCTAACCTCAGCAATTCTATGATTCTATCTCATTGTAACAGAGCAGAGCAAGTAATATTCTTGCTGTGGATGAGGGAAAATGTTTATGCAGCTAAGGAATTGCTATACAGATAGTCATTAGATTCAGTAATATTACTGCATTGTTAACAACTGAATCCAAAGACAGTTGCATGAACAGACCCTTATTCTCTTTGTTCCTTGAAGTCAACTTTAAACATCTTGCTGATGTCTGTGAGGTCACCTTTCCATTTCCTTTTCACTGCATCTGGCCAGTTTCCAGCAAACCCACAAAAATGTCTTATATCTTTTTGACAGAAGAGCTGATGGAAAGGAATGTGAATTTCAACTTGAAGGCACTGAAAGGACTCCATAGCTAAGAATGTAAATAAGGTATTTCATAATAATTGATTCTTTCCATCCCTAGATCTGCTATTTATGTGCTCTCTTTTTCTTTCCATGCTGCAACATTTGAATATTCAGTTTATGTCACAGATATCTACCTGTTCAAAGTGATTTCAAACTGAGAATCCTCATCTATCATAAGAATTTCCTGCTTGAGGGAGAGGAACTCCTTTAGCTGTGTTTGATTTCTTTCCATTAGCATTTGCTGTCATTATTGTTCTGGGACAATTTAGTGGACCTTTTGCCTAAAAATTGTTAGACAAAAGGACAAAAGAAAGAAAAAGTATTTTTGGAATAATGTGACTCTTTTCCTTTCCTGTCTTAATGTTGGAAGGCATTTAAACATGCTGTATTCACAGGGATTGGAGTTAAAAATACATAAATCTGAAACTGCCTGTATATTCTAAGACATATTTGTTATGGGAGAAACTCATAAATTTGTAGAAATTACAGATTACAGAATCTCTAAACTGCTATTGACATGCCATGAATGTAAAAACTTACAAAGATGATGATAAATTCAGCTGAGTTAATTTAAATTATAAATCTCATGGAGAATTTTGAAATTTATATTGTCTAGTCCTACAGACTTTGCCAATTCCTCAGGAAGAAGCACATCCAAAACTAGGATTTCTTTCTGCAAAGCATTTCTTTATTTTGTTAGTCTGTCCACATTTTTATATCAGAGGACAATACTGAAACAGATAAACAAACAAGAAACCCCAAATCCAGTGTTCAGTGGTGCCTATAGCTGTATTCTGAGATTATTTTAATTCATTTAATTAATTTCTTATTAAATATTGATCAAGTTTATTTCAGATTTTGAAAGTAGGATTTGTAGAAGTGCCCATCAATAAATCAGTTACATGAGTTACGGTGATTCTGACTACATACAAAAATTTCTCACTATATACAGATTTTAACAGCATACATATAAGCATACATATGTGTGTGCATATGTGTGTGTTGACATACATGTGTGTGCTAAAAATACTGGAATTACATACAAAATAAGTTTACAGTACAGGGAGAAAATGTGGAAAAATAACTCACTCTAGTATATTGTGTGTCTTCTTGACTACTTCTTGACTATCTTAGTTGTAAAATATAAATACTTTTTCTCAGTTTGTGAAAAAAATCTGATAAATAAGTCATCATAAATAATTAGGGAAATCGTCCAAAATACTTTTGCAAAAAATCTACCAAATAAGCAACATAAAATTCCATTTGTGACATTGCAAAGACCTTTGTTACTCTGACAGCCTATAATGGAGTCTCATAGATTGGTGATATGAAATCTTAGGACACTTGGATGTGTTTTTTGGAATGTTAACATTTGGAATATATTTTCTATTACCTTTATTCCAAAAATGAAAGGTCAGAGGCAAGGAGGAGGAAGTACATTAACATTTTTGTGTGTTAAGTCAAAAGACAAAAGTCTAAGTCCTAGGTTTTCAGTCATAAGAAACTGCATTGATACATACTTGTGTAGAAAATTACAGAATAGAAGCTCTTAAGTTTTTTTGTCCACCCATTGGTGTAATGTCTTTGTGGTGTTTTCTGTGATAAAAGTTGAAGAAGTTTATCAATTCAAAGTGGAAAAAAATGCTCCCTACATCTACATTCAAAGAGCAGCTCTTTTCCATAAGGAAATATTATTTTCTTGGTCACTCTTCACATTAGGATTCACTTTATCAAAGTGATTTTGCCCTGTCATCTAATGTCAGTGGGGTGCACTGCCTTTTGGAGATACCTTTCAAAAGTGATCTACGGTGTCAAGTGTCCCTTTTCCCCTTGAAAAAATTCCCATAAAGAGAACCTTTAATCGTCAACCAAACTCACTATATCATCTATTAATGCATTAGATAAGAATTAACCTTGCTTCACATTTGGGCTTCCTTTACAATGGGCATCTTCAGAATCATAAGAACTAGTGCTAATCCATGCATGCAACAAAGATCACACCACAATTTTTACAAATATTTTCTTCTTTTAATATTTTGTAAGCTGATCCATAGTCCTATTTATAGAAACAAACAATTTCTTCTGTGAGTTGATTCCTGCTGAATCTGTATATACACGTACCAAAAAAAATGGAACAATGCAAAGTCTATTTTATAGGCAGTTATTAGGCATTTTAATTTTAAACTATGAAATTTCCTTGCTTTTCTTGATACATATATCAGAGAACAAAGTTATTATCAGATAAAAATACATCATGGAGTAAATAATCTACACTAATATTTAAAAAATGTTATTATCTTTTCTAAAAAACACATGAAACATTTTAGTTCAGAAAACTTATCCAAATAAGTCATAGGAAGACTTGTCAAATTATTTTAAAAAAAAAAGTGATAAAATTCTATTACAATATAGCAAGGAATTTACCTATAGAATTAAAACTTACAGACATCAACTACTTGACTCACTAAAAGCCAAAATAATACATTTTGAAATTTAAAATTTGCTGCTAATATCTCAAGATATGAGTAAATTGACAAATGCTCTGTAAATTTTAATCTAACTTTAATCTATGAAGCTAGGGCTCAAGTCCAAAATTAAGAAATTAGTTCAGAAAGAATATAGATCTGAACACTAACAATATTTCACGTTAAAATTTCATTGAGTCCTTTAATAATTCTAGAATATTTGCTGAAAAAGGAGAAGTCACTAGTTAAGTGAAGGAGAGCAGAGCAATGCAAGGCAATGCAAAAAATAGAATTTCCTGAGGCACCGATATTATGCTGAGAAATCATGCACTTACAACCATTCTTTTCCCAACATTAGAAAACAAGAAAATTTTTTCATGAATGTTGTGTTTAATGGAAGTAGTAAAATAATTATTCTTTGATTTCTGCTGGTTAAAAATTAAGCAACATAAAGATTATTGTTTTAAGGGGTATGCTAGAAATCATAGATGAAGTCAGTAAAGCGATAGGCAGAACAGATATGGCCTTTTTTATTGTAGCATTAACTCCTGGTGTTCTATCTTCTCACTTTTGCTTAATTATAAGTCAAATTCAAGTTTCAAACAACCCAAAAATACCTGGCACCTTGACCATGCTGCAGTCATTTAATCTGACATTTCTACCTATCCATACTTTTTTTTATTTTTAAATTAATTCAATTTAAATCTTTCTCCATGTATATTTTAGGACTGCTTTCATTTTCAGCACTGTGAACTATCTTGTCCTAGTTCTGCCATTTAGAAAAGTGAACAACAAACTGTGGACTTAAAGGAGATTTTCAGGAGCACTTAAGTTGCTTAAGAACAGAAGAGGGTGTGAAAGCTACTTGGATTGAATTCAAGAAAGTACTTTTTAAAAAGGACAAGAACCTTCTGTTCCATTTGGTTATTTTTCTTTGTAAATATGTCATTATTATATTTTATGGAAAAAAAAATCAAATTGGCTGAACTCCGGAGTAAATTTAATTAACATAGCTGGACTGACTTCAGCAGTCCATGTCACCTCAACAGACAAACTGATCCTATTATATTAGATATTTTATGTTCTCTCTCTTTATAGAGTATTTTGGGTAACTAAATGACATTCACATCAGACTCTGGCAGTTTGAATTTTCACTGAAATGTAAGACACATTTATTTTGCCATTCTGTGAAAGCAAACTCCTATGATACAAGACTACCTACATGATGACTTCTTTAGGGTTCTCGAAGAAGTTTCAGGCAGAAAAAGCTAAATTTCCAAGGCTAAGATGCATACAGCAGATTATGCTAGATTACTGTCAAGGAAGAACAAAGCTGATGTCAGGTAAATATAGCACTAAGAAAGAGCCGGATTAAAATTTTCCCTTTAGGCATTCTGGATTCAGTGCCTTCTCCTTTTTGACAAGATAATGCATTTAAGGAGGGAAAGTATGGGATTTTTATGACAAAGTGCAAGTAAAAGTCATATTCTTTGATAACTGTCCTATTGCATGTATTAGCATATGCATATGCATAACCCCTGACAGATAGGTATAACATATTTAATATAGTCATGGTTTTGGCAAAGCACATGAAGTGCCATTTGTCTTGGGGAGCTCCCCATTACTGGTCTGACAGCTTTAGAGTTCTGTTGGGAAATGAAGTATAACATCAGGTTACTAAGCAACTCTGCAGCTTTTTTAAAATACTTCTTGGAACTCACTTGTTTCTCCTAATTGATTCAGTCCACATCATTTTGAACATAAATGGGACATCATGTTTAGAAATATGCTGCATAACTACTTTTAGCTAACATGTCTTACTACCTCTGCATATCTAAATCAAGCACTGGCATATAAATGTCATATTGAAAGCAAATTTTTATCTTCTTCCTGAGTTGCATTGACATTTAATATATATAAATTATTTTGACAGTTCAAGCTAGTCTGAAGTTGTCTGCTGACTGTCAGAAAACAACATGAAAGGCTGAGCAGCAATTTCATTTTTCAAGTTTTACACAGAACGAAGTTTTAATTAGTCAATTTGACTTCTTTTGTGAATTCATGTGCTATAGTACATCAGAATTAATAGGAGAACTATCTCTCTACATTGTAATCATGTTGATATTTTCTTAAGCAAGATAGCATCTTATACCGTCTCTGAATATTAGTGATAAATATGCTTGTATATCACAATTTATGAAGCATAAACTGTCCTTTTATCATTTCTGCCTTCTCTCCCCATTATAATGGTGGTGAATAGTAAATAATGAAACACTATAGACTTGCTGGCTTTGGTGTTCTTTCCTCAAGCTAACCTATGTGTTTCTTTCTTTATAGCCTTCCCTATTTTTCAAAATTTTTAATACTTTTAGAATGAGTTTTTCAAAGTAATACTTTTAAATTTACTGGAGAAAAAGCTAGAGAGAGACTGAATATCAAATAACAACATGTCTATCTCCTAATATTACGATTTTTTAACCTTCTTTTGTTAGCTTGCTTATCATTTTGCTGTTTGGCCATCTTCTGTGCCTTTTGCCATCCAGTATTCCTAATATTTTTTTTACTGTATTTTTTTTTATTATTAATTTATGTAGGAGACAGCTTTCCTGCAACTGTGACTGGAAAAAGAATATTATTATATCTTGATGATCACTTAGATCTGTAATCTTTTTACTGTTCTCTGTCAATTGTAATACTGTTGGAGGCTGAAATGTAGGATGAGCCATTACTGATTTGATTTAGTAAACTAACACAATCCAAGATTATAGGTTTGAATTATAAGTTAAGACATAGAAGATATTTTTAAACTGCTGAAATGGCATTCTTCCCCTCTCATGGAAGTATATGTTACCCTTATGGGAAATGTTTTTTGCTTACTGCAACTAATGTCAGCTTCTCAGTTTTATGGAGAAGGTCATATATGCATTTTATGTAAATTTATACATGCACTAGATGATGAGATATCCCCTGTAATGGAGTAAACCTTTTTATATGTCTCTTATATGAACAATTTATTGGGCCACCCGCAGGATACACTCCAATTTGAGTCACAAAGTTGTAGCATTCCAGTTCAGAATGAATCCTCATCCAGTGCTTTGTTGAGGAGGAGGACTTCACAGTGCCTCTGCAAGCTCCTGGAAGCATATACTCCATCACCAGTCAGAGGACCTCTCATTTCACGGTCTGTGGAAGAACCTAGCATCTTGCAAAAATTCAGGATACCAGAACTGTGGTGAGAGAATGGGAAGAGGGGATCATATAAGCAATCTTCACAAAGTGTGTGTGAGACTTGTCAGGTTGTATATTGTTTTTATAAGAATTAAGATGGAGGAACAAGAAAAAAGTCCACTGAAAAGTGCAACAAAAGAATGAGGTAGGACTTTGAGGAGACAGTGAAAATCAAAATCTGTTACATAATATATAATATGAGTTTATATTTTGCATTTATTTTATAACTTTTAAGCATTGGTCTTAGGAAAAAATCCCATGAAGCACCAAAGAGGTTATGAATGGAAAATATTCCCAACAATGGTCAGGTCATGGAAGACAGAATCAGCATTCATACAATGCCAGGAACCAGAAAGTACTCAACTTGTAGTTATTGAAAGGGATCTTTCAACCCAAAGAACAACGTGCAGTTTTCACTCATTTGGATTACAATATTTCTTTCAGTAAAATTATTAGGAAAAGTAGGATACAAACAACAGAACACTTTGATATTTAGGAAATCACACAATCCACATGTTCTTACAGGGTGAGGGACATAACATGTATAAATTCAGAGTTAAAAAAAATATTAAGAATTCTTTAAATCAGGTTACAACCATTATGCTTACTCTCACACAAACATCTATACCAAGGAAGAGGGAGTGCCATAGCTAGGTATCTTGAGGAACCCCTCCAGGAGTCTATATGCCTTTGAATAATTTGGGACATGAATCACTACAGCTTACCATGCAATAGTTGCCTCTTAGCCAGATATGCGTTCCTCTCCCCTAGAGCAAATATCTGTCTTTTAAATACACCATTTTTTGGGGATATCAGCTGCCACAGGCTTTTTTTCTCTTCTTCCCTCCTTCCCCCACCACCCCTGACATTTATAGCTATGACAGTCCAACCAAGCAGTGAACAAGATTTGTCCAGATCCGAAAATAACTTTCAGTCCAGCTAGTAAAGAATGAACTACAACGAATAATTCTGTAGAAGGCAGAGTAGATCAAATAAAAGGAAGTAACTTATGAAGTGTTCAGAGAAGCTGCATCCTCTTATGTTTGTAATTCAACAATGTGGCATATGGGCTCAGAATTAATATTGGAGATATATGGAGCTGCTCTTTGCTGGAAATAGTCAAGAATGAGGTAATGAAAATGTGACAAAGAAAAAGATAAGAGGTTAGGAAAGTCTGGCCATATTTATAGTCCTGCCAAATTTGAAATGTGACCATAGACAAAGCACTTAGGATGTAGTGAGATGTTAAAAGGTGACTGCATCCACAAAAATACAGCAATTCAACTCTTAAGAGTGGTGAACAGATCCGTTACCTACAAAATTAGAGAGAAACTGCTTTTGTTTTCTACCCTTTCTAAGGGTAGGATTCATTACATATATAACTTCCCACTGGCAATCAAGAGCATAGCAGATAAGATTTTGATCACAAAGAACTTCTTAATTCTACTGAAACATAAGGGGATGGTTAAACTGGGCATTCCATTGCTTTTCATTGTTTTAGTAGGAATTCCCAGATGTGCTTGCTATACTAGGCCTTGTGTATGAGGTAGTCATATCCACTTGATATCTGAGCAAAGTCTTTTGTTTGCAAAGGCCCATTTTTAAACTCTAAACTTTCTAAGACTAAGGCTAATCCAAATTTCTCATTACCATTTGCAATTTTGGGGGGAAGGGAAAACTGTTTCTGCTCTATCACCATTCATATTTTTTTTGGCCATTCGTGAGATCTGAAAGAAAACATTTCTTACGCAGTCTCAAATAGAAAAAGCCTTACAGTTTCCTACTAAATGGTCATTTAAGTACCATACAGAAAACATCACAAATGAGATGTGGAAATATTTTCCTAACTTTTAGATCCAAGTTGTTAGGAAGTTCTATACATTCAGTCTTTTGTTAATTACCTAAACGAAGAATTTTATCATAATGTTAATCCTTTTAATTCTGCTCACAGATATAGCCACAAAACATCTGATTTTCTACCACAGATATTTTCCTAATCTTTATAGCGTAGTCACAATGTGTCCAGCTGGGCTCTTCAGAACTTGAGAGGAATTTCAGGATGTTCATTCTTTTGCAGCCCCCCTAGATGCTAGGAGTAATTGGTAATCCAGAATCACAGGTAATAGTTTTCTATCCAGAAAATATTTGGTTAACTGATGGTCTATGCTAGAGAAGCAGAAGGTTTTAGCCTTTGTATATTACAGTAAAATATCTTGGACATCTTATCAAATGTCTTGCTCTAGGAATTGCACTTCTTGTATCAATAACTTTTCCTTGCTAATTCAGAAAATTCAAGTCAATGATGTGTGAAAATCACATCAGCTTTTTGTCTAACTGGGAAGGATCCCAGTTAAAAGCAGCGTAGTAACGAATAAGGATAATTAACCATAGGGTATATATCCCTTTAGGTGACAATTGCTTCTCTCTTAGCTTATCTTCTGCATCTATAAAACACACTCCTGTGGACTACACATTATAATTATGGAGGGCTTCTGGAGTATGTAAAATTAGAATAATATTTATGATGTATCCAAGCAGCTACAGTTTATTTGCCTCTGTTAGTAGCCAGAGGATCATAATTTCCAGTGTTAATTCTTTGGCACAGCATTTGAAGAAACAGAAGGGAAATTAATATCTTATGAGGGGAAATCAGAAATATGTAAACTGAAAAATAGACCCCAATATTTTGACAAAAAGAAAGAAGAACTGTCAGAGGAATGGATCAATTTCCTGGTTAATGATTTCTCTAATTGATTATTTAATGTGGGAAAAAGACGGACAACCTTCTATTCATATAATTATGCTAATTAGATAATGGTCATGTGTTTTGAAATCCAACATCTGAATGCAAAAATATGCTAAGACAGATGTGAATAAATGCTGTTTGACAAATTCTGAGAAGTACTTTATATGAGTTTAGTTACATGCTGTAAATTGTATAGAGAAAAAGAGAATTAAACTGTGAATAGTAATAAATAAGAGTACTTATGTTGGATTATGTTATGACTAAATATACCATAAATCTATTGCTTACATTGATTGAGCCTTGAATGTCTGTTATCATAAATGAGCCCATAAAAAATACTTCACACATTAAGAGTAAATTACTCACTGATTAAACAGTTGCCGCGCTTTAAGCACCATTTCCTTCACTTAATTCAAATATTTCATAAATACAAATCTGCCATCAGCTTTAGTAGACAAAATGAATTCTTACATTGAGTTAGATGTGCAAAACATTTGCTGGAGTGCATAATTTAGCTTGGTTCCCATTGAAAAATATACATAAGTAGGAACATTGTGCTTTCTCCTATCAAAACCTGACTCTCTGCGTTCATAGTATTCAATTAAAAATACATGGTAGTCTGTGAAAATGGAGCAAATAGTTTAAGAATAATTCTTGTGCTTAAGTTTTTTAGTTGCATTCGGCTAAAAAACTCAACAGTGATACCTGATCTTGGAATCACAGAGTAATTTGGGTTGGGAAGGGGTTGTCAAGATCGTTTAGTCTAAACCCCTGCTTGGAGCCCGGACAATTAAATAAGAATGGTCAGTGCCTTCACCAGTTAAGGTCTGTATATCACCAGAGATGGAGACTCCATAACCTTTCTGAGCCTCTCTTCCAATAACTGAGAACTTAGGAAGCCTGCATGGTATTAATATGATCCATAATTCATAACATGTCTTTAGGAAAGATAAAATGTATGTGGATCAAGGCATGAAATGCATTGACCCTGACCATAAGACCACTGCATGTTTAGGAGTTAGTGAACCACACAGCAGTTAACCTGAGCAGTTCCAGGCCTGTGCTGTGTTGCTCATCCACCATGGTCGTCAACCTGTGCTGTGCTGCACATAGTCCTTGGCTGCAGGATAAACTTGGACAATAGGAAACGGCCTCAAGTTGTACCAGGGGAGGTTTAGATTGGATATTAGGAAACAATTCTTCACGAAAAGGCTTATTAAGCACTGGAACAGGTTGCCCAGGGAAAGGGTGGAGTCACCATCCCTGGAGGTATTTAAAAGATGGGTACAGGTAGTGCTGAGGGACATGGGGTAGTGACGTTTTTTGTCAGTGTTAGGTTGATGGTTGGACTTAGATGATCTGAAAGGTCCCTTCTAACCTCAGCAATTCTATGATTCTATCTCATTGTAACAGAGCAGAGCAAGTAATATTCTTGCTGTGGATGAGGGAAAATGTTTATGCAGCTAAGGAATTGCTATACAGATAGTCATTAGATTCAGTAATATTACTGCATTGTTAACAACTGAATCCAAAGACAGTTGCATGAACAGACCCTTATTCTCTTTGTTCCTTGAAGTCAACTTTAAACATCTTGCTGATGTCTGTGAGGTCACCTTTCCATTTCCTTTTCACTGCATCTGGCCAGTTTCCAGCAAACCCACAAAAATGTCTTATATCTTTTTGACAGAAGAGCTGATGGAAAGGAATGTGAATTTCAACTTGAAGGCACTGAAAGGACTCCATAGCTAAGAATGTAAATAAGGTATTTCATAATAATTGATTCTTTCCATCCCTAGATCTGCTATTTATGTGCTCTCTTTTTCTTTCCATGCTGCAACATTTGAATATTCAGTTTATGTCACAGATATCTACCTGTTCAAAGTGATTTCAAACTGAGAATCCTCATCTATCATAAGAATTTCCTGCTTGAGGGAGAGGAACTCCTTTAGCTGTGTTTGATTTCTTTCCATTAGCATTTGCTGTCATTATTGTTCTGGGACAATTTAGTGGACCTTTTGCCTAAAAATTGTTAGACAAAAGGACAAAAGAAAGAAAAAGTATTTTTGGAATAATGTGACTCTTTTCCTTTCCTGTCTTAATGTTGGAAGGCATTTAAACATGCTGTATTCACAGGGATTGGAGTTAAAAATACATAAATCTGAAACTGCCTGTATATTCTAAGACATATTTGTTATGGGAGAAACTAATAAATTTGTAGAAATTACAGATTACAGAATCTCTAAACTGCTATTGACATGCCATGAATGTAAAAACTTACAAAGATGATGATAAACTCAGCTGAGTTAATTTAAATTATAAATCTCATGGAGAATTTTGAAATCTGTTATATTGTCTAGTCCTACAGACTTTGCCAATTCCTCAGGAAGAAGGACATCCAAAACTAGGACTTCTTTCTGCAAAACATTTCTTTATTTTGTTAGTCTGTCTACATTTTTATATCAGAGGACAATACTGAAAGAGACAGACAAAGAAACAGAAAACCCCAAATCCAGTCTTCAGTGGAGCCTATAGCTGTATTCTAAGATTATTTTCATTAATTTACTTAATTTCTTATTAAATATTGATCAAGTTTATTTAAGATTTTGAAAGTAGGATTTGTAGAAGTGCCCATCAATAAATCAGTTACATGAGTTACGGTGATTCTGACTACATACAAAAATTTCTCACTATATACAGATTTTAACCACATCCAAAACTAGGATTTCTTTCTGCAAAGCATTTCTTTATTTTGTTAGTCTGTCCACATTTTTATATCAGAGGACAATACTGAAACAGATAAACAAACAAGCATCAGCCTGTGCTGCACATAGTCGTTGGCTGTAGGATAAACTCGGACAAGAGGAAACGGCCTCAAGTTGCACCAGGGGAGGTTTAGATTGGATATTAGGAAATCTGATAAATAAGTCATCTTAAATAATTAGGGAAATCCTCCAAAATACTTATGCAAAAAATCTACCAAATAAACAACATAAAATTCCATTTGTGACATTGCAAAGACCTTTGTTACTCTGACAGCCTATAATGGAGTCTCATAGATGGGTGATATGAAATCTTAGGACACTTGGATGTGTTTTTTGGAATGTTAACATTTGGGATCTATTTTCTTTTACCTTTATTCCAAAAATGAAAGGTCAAAGGCCAGGAGGAGGAAGAAATACATTTTTGTGTGTTAAGTCAAAAGACAAAAAAGACCTTTGTTACTCTGACAGCCTATAATGGAGTCTCATAGATTGGTGATATGAAATCTTAGGACACTTGGATGTGTTTTTTGGAATGTTAACATTTGGAATATATTTTCTATTACCTTTATTCCAAAAATGAAAGGTCAAAGGCCAGGAGGAGGAAGAAATACATTTTTGTGTGTTAAGTCAAAAGACAAAAGTCTAAGTCCTAGGTTTCCAGTCATAAGCAACTGCGTTGATACATACTTGTGTAGAAAATGACAGAATAGAAGCTCTTAAGTTTTTTTGTCCACCCATTGGTGTAATGTCTTTGTGGTGTTTTCTGTGATAAAAGTTGAACAAGAAGTTTATCAATTCAAAGTGGGAAAAAATGCTCCCTACATCTACATTCAAAGAGCAGCTCTTTTCCATAAGGAAATATTATTTTCTTGGTCACTCTTCACATTAGGATTCACTTTATCAAAGTGATTTTGCCCTGTCATCTAATGTCAGTGGGGTGCACTGCCTTTTGGAGATACCTTTCAAAAGTGATCTACGGTGTCAAGTGTCCCTTTTCCCCTTGAAAAAATTCCCATAAAGAGAACCTTTAATCGTCAACCAAACTCACTATATCATCTATTAATGCATTAGATAAGAATTAACCTTGCTTCACATTTGGGCTTCCTTTACAATGGGCATCTTCAGAATCATAAGAACTAGTGCTAATCCATGCATGCAACAAAGATCACACCACAATTTTTACAAATATTTTCTTCTTTTAATATTTTGTAAGCTGATCCATAGTCCTATTTATAGAAACAAACAATTTCTTCTGTGAGTTGATTCCTGCTGAATCTGTATATACACGTACCAAAAAAAATGGAACAATGCAAAGTCTATTTTATAGGCAGTTATTAGGCATTTTAATTTTAAACTATGAAATTTCCTTGCTTTTCTTGATACATATATCAGAGAACAAAGTTATTATCAGATAAAAATACATCATGGAGTAAATAATCTACACTAATATTTAAAAAATGTTATTATCTTTTCTAAAAAACACATGAAACATTTTAGTTCAGAAAACTTATCCAAATAAGTCATAGGAAGACTTGTCAAATTATTTTAAAAAAAAAAGTGATAAAATTCTATTACATTATAGCAAGGAATTTACCTATAGAATTAAAACTTACAGACATCAACTACTTGACTCACTAAAAGCCAAAATAATACATTTTGAAATTTAAAATTTGCTGCTAATATCTCAAGATATGAGTAAATTGACAAATGCTCTGTAAATTTTAATCTAACTTTAATCTATGAAGCTAGGGCTCAAGTCCAAAATTAAGAAATTAGTTCAGAAAGAATATAGATCTGAACATTAACAATATTTCATGTTAAAGTTTCATTGAGTCCTTTAATAATTCTAGAATATTTGCTGAAAAAGGAGAAGTCACTAGTTAAGTGAAGGAGAGCAGAGCAATGCAAGGCAATGCAAAAAATAGAATTTCCTGAGGCACCGATATTATGCTGAGAAATCATGCACTTACAACCATTCTTTTCCCAACATTAGAAAACAAGAAAATTTTTTCATGAATGTTGTGTTTAATGGAAGTAGTAAAATAATTATTCTTTGATTTCTGCTGGTTAAAAATTAAGCAACATAAAGATTATTGTTTTAAGGGGTATGCTAGAAATCATAGATGAAGTCAGTAAAGCGATAGGCAGAACAGATATGGCCTTTTTTATTGTAGCATTAACTCCTGGTGTTCTATCTTCTCACTTTTGCTTAATTATAAGTCAAATTCAAGTTTCAAACAACCCAAAAATACCTGGCACCTTGACCATGCTGCAGTCATTTAATCTGACATTTCTACCTATCCATACTTTTTTTTATTTTTAAATTAATTCAATTTAAATCTTTCTCCATGTATATTTTAGGACTGCTTTCATTTTCAGCACTGTGAACTATCTTGTCCTAGTTCTGCCATTTAGAAAAGTGAACAACAAACTGTGGACTTAAAGGAGATTTTCAGGAGCACTTAAGTTGCTTAAGAACAGAAGAGGGTGTGAAAGCTACTTGGATTGAATTCAAGAAAGTACTTTTTAAAAAGGACAAGAACCTTCTGTTCCATTTGGTTATTTTTCTTTGTAAATATGTCATTATTATATTTTATGGAAAAAAAAAAATCAAATTGGCTGAACTCCGGAATAAATTTAATTAACATAGCTGGACTGACTTCAGCAGTCCATGTCACCTCAACAGACAAACTGATCCTATTATATTAGATATTTTATGTTCTCTCTCTTTATAGAGTATTTTGGGTAACTAAATGACATTCACATCAGACTCTGGCAGTTTGAATTTTCACTGAAATGTAAGACACATCTATTTTGCCATTCTGTGAAAGCAAACTCCTATGATACAAGACTACCTACATGATGACTTCTTTAGGGTTCTCGAAGAAGTTTCAGGCAGAAAAAGCTAAATTTCCAAGGCTAAGATGCATACAGCAGATTATGCTAGATTACTGTCAAGGAAGAACAAAGCTGATGTCAGGTAAATATAGCACTAAAAAGAGCCGGATTAAAATTTTCCCTTTAGGCATTCTGGATTCAGTGCCTTCTCCTTTTTGACAAGATAATGCATTTAAGGAGGGAAAGTATGGGATTTTTATGACAAAGTGCAAGTAAAAGTCATATTCTTTGATAACTGTCCTATTGCATGTATTAGCATATGCATATGCATAACCCCTGACAGATAGGTATAACATATTTAATATAGTCATGGTTTTGGCAAAGCACATGAAGTGCCATTTGTCTTGGGGAGCTCCCCATTACTGGTCTGACAGCTTTAGAGTTCTGTTGGGAAATGAAGTATAACATCAGGTTACTAAGCAACTCTGCAGCTTTTTTAAAATACTTCTTGGAACTCACTTGTTTCTCCTAATTGATTCAGTCCACATCATTTTGAACATAAATGGGACATCATGTTTAGAAATATGCTGCATAACTACTTTTAGCTAACATGTCTTACTACCTCTGCATATCTAAATCAAGCACTGGCATATAAATGTCATATTGAAAGCAAATTTTTATCTTCTTCCTGAGTTGCATTGACATTTAATATATATAAATTATTTTGACAGTTCAAGCTAGTCTGAAGTTGTCTGCTGACTGTCAGAAAACAACATGAAAGGCTGAGCAGCAATTTCATTTTTCAAGTTTTACACAGAACGAAGTTTTAATTAGTCAATTTGACTTCTTTTGTGAATTCATGTGCTATAGTACATCAGAATTAATAGGAGAACTATCTCTCTACATTGTAATCATGATGATATTTTCTTAAGCAAGATAGCATCTTATACCGTCTCTGAATATTAGTGATAAATATGCTTGTATATCACAATTTATGAAGCATAAACTGTCCTTTTATCATTTCTGCCTTCTCTCCCCATTATAATGGTGGTGAATAGTAAATAATGAAACACTATAGACTTGCTGGCTTTGGTGTTCTTTCCTCAAGCTAACCTATGTGTTTCTTTCTTTATAGCCTTCCCTATTTTTCAAAATTTTTAATACTTTTAGAATGAGTTTTTCAAAGTAATACTTTTAAATTTACTGGAGAAAAAGCTAGAGAGAGACTGAATATCAAATAACAACATGTCTATCTCCTAATATTACGATTTTTTAACCTTCTTTTGTTAGCTTGCTTATCATTTTGCTGTTTGGCCATCTTCTGTGCCTTTTGCCATCCAGTATTCCTAATATTTTTTTTACTGTATTTTTTTTTATTATTAATTTATGTAGGAGACAGCTTTCCTGCAACTGTGACTGGAAAAAGAATATTATTATATCTTGATGATCACTTAGATCTGTAATCTTTTTACTGTTCTCTGTCAATTGTAATACTGTTGGAGGCTGAAATGTAGGATGAGCCATTACTGATTTGATTTAGTAAACTAACACAATCCAAGATTATAGGTTTGAATTATAAGTTAAGACATAGAAGGTATTTTTAAACTGCTGAAATGACATTCTTCCCCTCTCATGGTAGTATATGTTACCCTTATGGGAAATGTTTTTTGCTTACTGCAACTAATGTCAGCTTCTCAGTTTTATGGAGAAGGTCATATATGCATTTTATGTAAATTTATACATGCACTAGATGATGAGATATCCCCTGTAATGGAGTAAACCTTTTTATATGTCTCTTATATGAACAATTTATTGGGCCACCCGCAGGATACACTCCAATTTGAGTCACAAAGTTGTAGCATTCCAGTTCAGAATGAATCCTCATCCAGTGCTTTGTTGAGGAGGAGGACTTCACAGTGCCTCTGCAAGCTCCTGGAAGCATATACTCCATCACCAGTCAGAGGACCTCTCATTTCACGGTCTGTGGAAGAACCTAGCATCTTGCAAAAATTCAGGATACCAGAACTGTGGTGAGAGAATGGGAAGAGGGGATCATATAAGCAATCTTCACAAAGTGTGTGTGAGACTTGTCAGGTTGTATATTGTTTTTATAAGAATTAAGATGGAGGAACAAGAAAAAAGTCCACTGAAAAGTGCAACAAAAGAATGAGGTAGGACTTTGAGGAGACAGTGAAAATCAAAATCTGTTACATAATATATAATATGAGTTTATATTTTGCATTTATTTTATAACTTTTAAGCATTGGTCTTAGGAAAAAATCCCATGAAGCACCAAAGAGGTTATGAATGGAAAATATTCCCAACAATGGTCAGGTCATGGAAGACAGAATCAGCATTCATACAATGCCAGGAACCAGAAAGTACTCAACTTGTAGTTATTGAAAGGGATCTTTCAACCCAAAGAACAACGTGCAGTCAGTGAAAATCAGAATCTGTTACATAATATATGAGTTTATATTTTGCATTTATTTTATAGACAGTGAAAATCAAAATCTGTTACATAATATATAATATGAGTTTATATTTTGCATTTATTTTATAACTTTTAAGCATTGGTCTTAGGAAAAAATCCCATGAAGCACCAAAGAGGTTATGAATGGAAAATATTCCCAACAATGGTCAGGTCATGGAAGACAGAATCAGCATTCATACAATGCCAGGAACCAGAAAGTACTCAACATGCAATTATTGAAAGGGATCTTTCAACCCAAAGAACAACGTGCAGTTTTCACTCATTTGGATTACAATATTTCTTTCAGTAAAATTATTAGGAAAAGTAGGATACAAACAACAGAACACTTTGATATTTAGGAAATCACACAATCCACATGTTCTTACAGGGTGAGGGACATAACATGTATAAATTCAGAGTTAAAAAAAATATTAAGAATTCTTTAAATCAGGTTACAACCATTATGCTTACTCTCACACAAACATCTATACCAAGGAAGAGGGAGTGCCATAGCTAGGTATCTCGAGGAACCCCTCCAGGTGTCTATATGCCTTTGAATAATTTGGGACATGAATCACTACAGCTTACCATGCAATAGTTGCCTCTTAGCCAGATATGCGTTCCTCTCCCCTAGAGCAAATATCTGTCTTTTAAATACACCATTTTTTGGGGATATCAGCTGCCACAGGCTTTTTTTCTCTTCTTCCCTCCTTCCCCCACCACCCCTGACATTTATAGCTATGACAGTCCAACCAAGCAGTGAACAAGATTTGTCCAGATCCGAAAATAACTTTCAGTCCAGCTAGTAAAGAATGAACTACAACGAATAATTCTGTAGAAGGCAGAGTAGATCAAATAAAAGGAAGTAACTTATGAAGTGTTCAGAGAAGCTGCATCCTCTTATGTTTGTAATTCAACAATGTGGCATATGGGCTCAGAATTAATATTGGAGATATATGGAGCTGCTCTTTGCTGGAACTAGTCAAGAATGAGGTAATGAAAATGTGACAAAGAAAAAGATAAGAGGTTAGGAAAGTCTGGCCATATTTATAGTCCTGCCAAATTTGAAATGTGACCATAGACAAAGCACTTAGGATGTAGTGAGATGTTAAAAGGTGACTGCATCCACAAAAATACAGCAATTCAACTCTTAAGTGTGGTGAACAGATCAGTTACCTACAAAATTAGAGAGAAACTGCTTTTGTTTTCTACCCTTTCTAAGGGTAGGATTCATTACATATATAACTTCCCACTGGCAATCAAGAGCATAGCAGATAAGATTTTGATCACAAAGAACTTCTTAATTCTACTGAAACATAAGGGGATGGTTAAACTGGGCATTCCATTGCTTTTCATTGTTTTAGTAGGAATTCCCAGATGTGCTTGTTATACTAGGCCTTGTGTATGATGTAGTCATATCCACTTGATATCTGAGCAAAGTCTTTTGTTTGCAAAGGCCCATTTTTAAACTCTAAACTTTCTAAGACTAAGGCTAATCCAAATTTCTCATTACCATTTAAAAAAAAAAAAAAAAATTAACCAAAAGAAGTTAACCATCATTCTCAATGTCCTGGAAATAAAATATATACTAAAAACAAAAAAAAAAGTTAACCAAAAGAAGTTAACCATAATTCTCAATGTCCTGGAAATAAAATATATAAAAGTAACACACCACACATATTATTTATATAATATATAAAAGGAACAAACATTTATTTTGTGGTTATGGCTCTGTTGGTTCCAGGAGATGGGCTGTCCACAGATAGTAAGAGGCAAGATATGAAAACCAGTAAGTTTTCAGAAGATTGAGAATTACTGCAGGTACTTCTCTCTCTGCGTGCCCAGCCCAGGGCTCTGGTACTCACATGTCTTGACTTGAACTCCCCTCTTCTTTTTCCCCAAAGCACGGACATACTTTCAGCAAATACTTTCTTTCCTCCCTGCATGTTTTCTCCTCTATTTAAAAAGCCCTCTCCCTTTCTCCTTTCTGCTTTACAATTTTTTTCTAATCACTGTCTTGCATCTTCTTGGCTATTGGGAGAAGGCAAAGGGTCAAAATCTTTTCCACTACAGAAAGGAAAGAGACCAAAGATGTGACATTGCCATTTTTATCTTGTGGTGCCATGAAAATTTATGGTTGTTAATCTTAGGAATAATTTACCAACGTGCCACAAAGCTTGTATCTTATAGTTAGCACTGATGGCTCAGTCATCGAGGTCTGGGCGATTGGTCTTGAAAGCTGTTTGATGAGAGACATCAAAGCCAAAGTGAGCTCGTCTTCTTTCTTCTCTAATTTTCCTTCTTTATACCTGATGCTTTTATGCTATCGCTCTCCATCCCCAAAGGGGGAGTGGGAGGTGGAGTCTCATCTGCT
The DNA here is from genome assembly GCF_001431845.1 of Calidris pugnax. NCBI lineage: Eukaryota > Metazoa > Chordata > Aves > Charadriiformes > Scolopacidae > Calidris > Calidris pugnax. The sequence continues at coordinate 1,226,222 of NW_015090891.1, forward strand.
CCCAATATTGCTTGTCTTGTTTTCCTTTTCTCTCGGTAGTCATTCTTCTTGCATATTCATGAGGACATTCTGCCTATTTGCAGTTCCTTGTGTTTATCATGTTCTTTATCTGGAAATTTTTGTTTACTTTGATGCCTTTTGTATGCAATTACAGCTCTCTTTGACGTTTTGGTGGTCACATTGCTCACTATTCACACAGTAAAGTTATGTCTGGCTATACAATCACAGAGTTGCAAAGTGTTTATATGCTGTTGTTAATTGGACTATTTCAGTACGCTACACTCATGAGCAAGGCAAGCTAATATTAATGATATCCTAATTAGGATATTTATTATTTACAGGTGTCACAGGTCTCCACTTTGGCTACAGATAATTTACTGGCAGAGGACTTACGCTAGCAGCAAGATAGCTTCTATTTCTTTCCATGTCCTGCTTCGAAAGGAGTGCTAGTTGAAAAGTTATTTTCCAGGTCAGCTGAGGGTTTTCTTTCAAGTATATGATACAGGGACCTACATTCTAGTACTGTTAATGGTAATGGTAATGTAATATTTCAGAAAACCCTCAATGTTTTGTTCCTGAGAAAATCCCCAAGAGAACTATCTTTCCCTTGAAAAGAAATTTGTTTTCATCCCATCCCAGAACACTGAATAATTGGATGTTAATTACACTTTGTTCCAGTAGTGCTTTCCTAACCCAGACAAATAGAAAACAGAAGGAAAATAAAACTTTAAGGAATGTGTGAAACATGGCAGTGTTTTGTATAGAGTACATAAACCACAAAGTGATACCATTTTAACTGTACTGAAGATCGGGCAGAATGACTTGTTTAGTCTTTAGTAGATGCTAAACCTATAGCATGCAGAGGCAATATAATTCAAGATTTCATGCCATTTCATTTAAACTTCTGTAATAAGAAGAGATCAACACCTCCATACAGTTAAGTGCAACTGGTGACACATAAGTCTGTATTTGTAGAAATTGACTAGTAATATTTTTCTGGACACAGGAAAAGTGTGTCTTTGACTTAGGACAAATGTTTCAAATAAATGTCTTTGATATCAATATACTGATGTCTTTACAGGAGTCACCACGTTTTTGAGTTATCCAGTGTCCAGATGAGCCTCAGGATTGTCCATCTTTTCCTGAGCATCACAGCTTAAGTCAATGAAATCTTCACACTCACTATCCAAGTTAAACTCCTTCACACAGTAGCTTTCCAAGTCAATATCATAAACTGTTGACCATCAGAAATTCTTGATACAAGGAGAGATGTTACAGCTTATATACAGCTGAGCTAAAGAGAGCAGAAGCAATGCAAGAAGAAGAAATTGTCTGGAGGATTTGGAAAATTGGCTGGAGAAGCTGCCACTTTCTACACTTCTCCATTAGCCCAGTGGAAAGAATCGCACAGCATAATTTCCTCCCTAACCACAAGAGACATCAAGTTCCAAAAAAACTTGAGAAGAACTTTGGAGAAACCAAGCTCCCGAATCAAGAGAAACTGGGTGTCCAAACTGAGTTGTCAAAATAACCGTACAAAGATATTAGCAGTAAACCTTTCTTCCACTTCATTTGTGGAGTCCACTTGTGTCCCTTCTTTTCTTCAGTTCACAGTCACTCAATTTTCTGTTTTCTTTTTTATCTCTAAACCAGTTTCACCTGATTCACAACATTGCCTTCATGAGACCTCCTCTGTCATCCTGTGTCTTCACTCTTCCATACCATTTTTTATTTTAGAGCTGTAGACAATTCGGTCTCTACAGAATTGCTTTTATTATGTCATTCCTATAAGTGAAAGCTTAATTAACACAAGGTGGTGGTTATTTAGCCACGAGGCAATTGCAATCACAGCTGAAACAAGCTGAAATAAGCTCAAGATAAGGCAAGCCCAGACTAGTCCTGAGATCTCTGCACTGCCAAGTAAAAAAACAGTGATCTTTTAGTAGTGGTGGAAAAAATGTACTGGGCTGCAATGGGCTTTCTCTTTAAGGACTAGAGGAAACTCCTCCAGTGTGTGGAGGAGACCAAGTCAGATCAGATATCCACAGTGCAGCCCATGGAGAGGAGAGAAGTTGGGTGTGTTAAAGACAGATAAGAATCTATTTTATTTCTTTTAAAAGCATATATGAGTCTGGTACAATAATCAAAATTTCCCTGTCTCAAAATATTATACAAATATTAAAAAAAAAAATATTTCAAATTGGAATTTTGCTTAGATTTTTTTAATGCATGTGAAATATTATTCTAGGACTAAAAATGCTATGATATAAATCAGTTTTCCAGATCTTTTGAGAGTCCAGTGGCCACAAATCCAGAAGGAATATTTTCTTTCAATTTCTCTTTTGTAATGGTAAGTAACTGCCATCAGGCTAAAGACAAAGAGAAAAAGAAAAAAAGTGAATCTCAGCGATTTTCAGGCTACGTGTGAGATATTATTGACGTCTTCACTAGAAACTTCTGGCAGGTAAAAAACACATCAGTCTTCCAAAGAGATGAGGAGCAAGATGTAAGTAGTCTTTTCACTTCGATTTAACATGAGTGGTTTGGGGTTGTTCTTTTTTTTCTTGTTTTGTTTTGGTTTTACCTTTCTTCTAAGATGAGGTGGTCTTTTTTCCTACTTCGAAGTCTTAAATACAGTTAACATATATAGAAACAGACAGAAGAATACAACTTGCTTTTTGAACAGTGAATTTTATTTTTTCCTGATCTACACTGACATTTATAACCCTTACCAAAACCTAAAGCACATCTGTTGGCACTTCTATATCATACTGTAGGATGGGGTGAGTATCACAAAGAAAGATGGACTGTACTTCCATCACACTTTTGCTTTGCTGTTAGAAGTTGGAGGGAATGTATCATACTGTAGGATGAGGTGAACATCACAAAGAAAGATGGACTGTACTTCCTACTTCCATCACAGTTTTGCTTTGCTGTTAGAAGTTGGAGGGAAAAGCCTGTGATACAAAAAAGTTTTATAAAATATTTTGAGATAGTTTATTAAATTTTGACCTTTCTTTTATTTATAGAATTTTATATACAGTGCAAGGCCTTTGTATTATCTCATCCTGAACCCAGCGTATTAAATTTCTAGGCACTAGAACAGAAGCTATTTCTATGGGATCACATTTCTTTTGTGTCTTTTTTTTTTTTTATTTCCCCAAATTATATTGTTCCAGGTTTACAGTGGCTTGTTCTCTGTCCTTTAGTTCTTTAGCCATTTTCTTTTAAATTAATATGGCAAACTCTCTCCTGTTCAATGACTCTGCACCTTACACAACCTCTGATATTAAAAACCTTTCTGAGCAGCTGTTAAATATGATGTCTACACTGCAATTCCTCTGTCTGCTTTGGCAATGATAGTCTCATAGAACTAACATCTCAGTAAGGCATAACCTTCCTATTCCAACTTTCGCTTAATCAAGTTGTGCTTCTCTAAGCATATTCTGATCTGGTGATTTAAAATAGTTCCTAACACTTTCCTGCAAATTGAAGTTAAACTATTTGGTCTTTAATTTCCTGCTGTGTCCCTAGGGTTCTCCTCAAATAAGGGTATTCTGTTGGCTTCTCTAATTTCTGTTCCCATTCCCATTAGCATCTCTTGGGAGATGACTGCTTCTGGAGTCTTGATCAATGTTCAGAGCTTCTCATACTTAATAAGGTTTTATTTGTCCCTTTCTTAATTTATTTTATTTTCTTTCCTGTAAACTTGATTTCTCAATTAACAAAAGCAGATTTCAAGGCTAACTATTTTGCAGAAATCAGTAAGGTTTTTTTGAAATTCTTATTTGTATGGTTTTTTGGGTTTTTTTGTGCACACCATATACCAGACTCCTTTATTCATTTTGGAGTTTGTTACATAAACAAATTAACTTCAAATGAATTTGAATGAAAGTACTTGTCAGACTATATTCTGATATGTTCTCTTTCTCTCTCCATGCAGTTTTAACTTAATATTAACATTACTTGTAAGATTTTTTTAACCTTTCTGCTGCTAAATTCAAGAACTTCTGCAAAGACAGCTAAATATCTAGTCTTCCCTGTTTCTTTGTTAATTACCTGTCTTATACTTACTGAACTAAGTCTTTATTTGATACTACAGCTAACTGACCCAATCTTATTCTTAGATTTAATTAATAAAATAAGCATTGGTTGATTTCATTTCATGAGGACAGCCCCCCAAAAGTAGTGATTACATTATACGATGCTCCAAATGACAGCCATGTGACAGAAGTCTGAATGTCATGTGTGTACTCACCCACACTCACCCATCTACACATACACATAATAGATATATATATTTCCTTTGTACTTTCCATTCACTATTCCAAAAAAAAAAAGACTATGGAAAGATATTTTTTCTTCTGTGCCTTGAAAAGGTTAAACAAAAAAGAATTTTCCAATTAAAAAAAAAAAAAAAGATATTCTCATGTAAACAAGTATTTCTTCTTTCTTACTCATCCCTCCTTTTTCTTACATGACTTTTCATGTCCAAAACACTTCCAGATGCTTTATTGTATATCTAATTCTCCAACATTTTTTTCTGCACAGCAAAGAAAAATTGGTTTAGAGGTAAAATTCAGGTTTTGTTCAGGTCTCTTCTCCTCTTATTAGGAGAAAAAAAAATAATAAAACCCCACTAAGTCATGAAGCATATTCAACTTCTAATTCCAGGCTTTAGTGAACTACTAACACAAGTAGCTTCTTGTGAGAGTAAACCACAGTCTGTTACCTTTCTAAATAGTGAATTCTCAGTCAGAAGGAGAAATAATATGGATCTCCCATCTCATGATATCTTGAAAAAGCTCTTGTCCATCAGAAAGAGAAGAAAAAAGACTGAGAAAAAGAGCACCTTCTGCATAAAAGCTATGTCAGTAGCATGAGTTGAGAAGCCCAAGAAATTGTAATAAACTAAGTAGAGATATTAACATAAGAAAATCTATTTTGTCTATTGACAGCAAAGCACCCATGCTCCTTCCTCCAGCTACAAAAAATGTTGTGTAAGAAGGTCGTTACAACAAATTTTCACATTAGGTAACAAGTATAATGTACTTAACAATTTTGTATCCTTTGCCCACGTAGAAACATACATATCACAGCTAAAGCCCATTTATTTTATACAAATATCATAGCATGTCATAAATCAATTTTATATTATTGGTAAATATCTACCCAGCCATATTATAATCCAGTCTCTATGAATTTAGAATAGAATAATTAATAATGGAAAACGTTAAGATATGCAGGAAAATATGTATCACAAAACCAGAACCTCCTTTGATGGGAAGTTCGAAGAGTTTTCCAGCAGCTCTAAGAAGTTATCTATTCCTGCTTTCCAGGTGGTGTAATTATTGCCTGGGGCAAGAGATTTTATTTGTCTGTTGCTTTGTTTTTCATATGTGATGTCTTAATTAAATGCTAATGAGGTATGTGCTTTGCTTTCTGGTAAAGAATTACTTTCTTGATGGCAGACAAGTAGGTTGTAGACTTTATTTAAGAAATCTGTAAGACAACAGAGGAAACTCCCAGAAAAATTCCAGATACATAAACTAGTGAAATATAACTGAAATCAGGTTTGGCTATGGGCATCGTGGGCCTCAGAGCCAACAACCTTCTTGAATTCTGGGATAGACCAGACTCTACGTACCTCCAGAAAAAACATCTAACAGAATGCTTCCATTTAATACCTTCAATTAATTTCATATCAAGATTGACACAATAATATTAGTATTAATTTTATTTAACTCTCTACTTGCATTTCCCTCTGATCTCCTCAGGTAGATAGTTTGACTGGGAAATATTAGGAAGTGTTACTGTACTTTTATTGCTCAGTCAGATGGAGAGTAGAGACAACTTCAGTCTCTGTATCTCTTCCATTAATTTAATCTGTTGTTTTGAACTTTGTGAAATTTGTCACCGTTTAGGTGGAAAGATGTACTTGTTTTGGCTGGGATGGAGCTAGTTTTCTTCATAGTATCTTGTACAGTCCTGTGTTTTGGCTCACAGCTGTGACAGTTGCCCCCAGGTCACCAAAGGGATATCCCATAGCATATGACATCACACTCAGAAAAAGTTCTGGAGGAAGAAGGATTAAGGAGGATGTTCAGCATTATGGTGTTTGTCTTCCCAAATAATAATTACGTGAGATGAAGCCCTGCTCTCCTGGAGATTGCTGAACACTTGACTGCCAATGAGAAGCAGTGAATTAATTCCTGTTTTGCTCTGCATGTATAGTTTGTGCTTTACCTATTAAACTGCCTTGTTTTCAACTCTACAAATTTTCTTACCTTTACCGTTCTAATTCATTTCCCCATCCCACTGAGAGGGAGTGAGCAAGAAGCTGTCTATGAAGGTTAACCCACAGCAAACGATGATATAAATATTCTGAGGGCCATGTGATGGATGTTTACATGATCCATAGATTTTTCTTCCTTTTAACATTTTTTTTCTTCAATGAGTCCTATAGAAGGTCCTTTTCCCACCTAAATTCTTTTGGGGTGAATGGATATTCAGGGATCCCAAATGTTGTGTTTGCATAAGGATAATTAAAATGTTCTGCATGTATTTTAGCAGATCTGTCATGTACAACTTCTGAGATGTCATCATTCCTTCAAACTTGTTGCACCTGCCCAGCTTACATGCACAATACACAGAAACTTCCAGGACAGGACAGTCAGTTGCTCAGTTCAACAGGAATTAAGTTATTCTTTACAGAATAATGGAATTCAATACAGACAAGTGTATAATACTATTAAGTAGCAACAAGAGCACTCATGAAGCACTATTTTTCATTTGTTTCTCTTTCTGGTTTTGTTTGTTTGTTTGTTGGGGGGTTTTTTGTTTGTTTAATCCAAATACTATTTTCCCTATATTAAAGTGCAGAGCCTTGCAATTTCAGGTTTTGCATTCACAATCCTTAGAAAATATGCTTTTGGTAGGCTCATGTTTCATCCCTTTTCCTATGTTTTTTCCTCTTGGTCATATAAGGTTTGTATTTTTTCTTTCCCTTTAAGCCAGTGGATACAGAATTCCTCTGGATATGTGAATCTAAAGGTCCTAAATCTGTGGAAAACTTGAAAAATACGTCTCCCATTTTCTTCAAAAGTAAAAGAGAAAGCTTTTAGTTCAGAATTCGAGTTTTAGACAGACTAAATGAGTCTTACTTAATTCTACCAAAAATAGCAATTGTAGGAACCTTCCATTAGAAGACTACTCTGATTTAAGAAAAGTGGATAGAGAAGCTTTTTAGAGAATTTGACTCAGAACTCTTTTTCTTTTAACACACAGCATGTAGTGATACTGGTTCATTGTAAGTATCTTGTCAATTAAATTGTGTTGGTTTTTTTTTCAAATCAGCCATCTGAGCTTTCTACCTGTTTGGAATGCCTTAATAGCTAGTTCATTTGGGAACTATGTTCCTGAAATTAGGTCTTTCACTGGATATGGTCTCCAATGTACTCATTCCGAGGAATTTTTAGAATCTAAAAGCATTAAGATCATCTTCACTGATAGAAGGAACTAAGATTTCCTTTTCCATTTTGCATATCTCCAGGTAATTATTGAAGACAGATCCCTATGACCGAATTTCTTAAAATAAAAGTGTTCTATAAAGACTCAGTAATTAAACAACAAAAAGCATGAAAGCAACAATTCCCTTCTATACTAATTTCTTAAGCCATCTGATAGTATCAGGGTTTGGAGATACACCTTGCTATTAAGCCAGCATGATCACTGTTCATGCAATATTCAGTGACATTTTGAGTACAAATACCAAGATTATTATCTTTTATTATTAAATATTATATGAGTGTTTAAAGTGTCTGTGAAGCATATTCATATTAAATATTATTGCTGACATTTGGGAAAGGTCAAATGGGATGCCCTCATGCAAAAACATGTTACCAGAAAGACAAAATTATTACAATTATTAACAATAATAATTTGATTTGAAAAAGATCAAGTTTGGGAATCTTGTCTCTTTACAAGTTAACACAATCACCTATTTAATTTTGGCCAAAACTGCAATCTCTTGAACACACTAATGTCAACATCAGGCTTTTCTCTTAATTCCACTGAGCATACATATTTATTTCCTAGCCAGCCACATATTGAAAAGATAAAAGCCACAGAGTGGAGGATGTCGCTATTTCCCTTACACAGCAGATATAATTACTGAGCTCCCTATGCATATAACAAAGGTGAGTAGGTGAAGCCAAGAAAGATGTTTGTTTACTATTCTCTGCAGCAGAAAAAGCTAACATTCTCTAACTAATCTAATTCTGTGCTTGAACAGAGGGCTGGATCCTGTGCAGTCATCAGCCTTTTTCCCCAGACAATCAAACTCTTGTCTCTAATCTGAAACTTTGTTTTGCTTAGAAACTTTATTAGCACTAAACTCATTTTAAATTAAGGTAATAAAAGAACTGGAGAGGAAACTCCAGATACATTAGCTACAGCTGTCTTCCTTCTTCTTCCCCTCTGAATTTTTGCCAGACAGACATGCATTTATCTTAATGTTCTTACTCAGCTTCTTGTCATTGAGGGTGGGATTTTATTCAGTTGTATATGCTCTGTTTCTGTGTATTTTAAGATGATGATATTCTCTTTTGTTTGGAAATTCAGATGCTAGAACTGTCTGTTCATAGGTCAGAGTACAGCATAGTTTCTAGTCTGAAGACAGAAGTGGGCTATTTTGGGTTGAGACACAGGAAGGGGTAAAGAAAATCTACAAACATAAATCAGCAGACAAAGAACTTGATTTTTATCTATACCCAAGTACAAACTATTAATAGAGTAACTTACCATAGCTCAGTCTACAACACTTAGCAGCCTCTCCTTCTCTCTAAAAAAAGATACGATTTACAGCTGCTTTATCTCCCACTGGTTAGAGTTTTGATTTCATGTCTGATATCATGTGTATGGCATCTTAAATCGTCATTGTTAATGATTAGATATCAATGTGCATTACATAATCTAATGGGGTAGTTCAAGAAACTGATATTAGGTATGACACTAATGCTCTTTTATCAATGATCAAGATTGATGATCTAAATATCTTTGATAATAAAATTTGCTGATGACAGACTGGAGGGAAGTAAATAAATAAGGGGGCAGGATATTGCTACCATACTCTTAATATCTTAGCTAAATGGATTAAATTAAAAAAAAAATTAATTTCAGTACAGACGTATATGAGAATTGAGAAAGCCGATTGTATCTGTAAAGTTCTGAGGGAAAATTTAGGGAATAGTAATCTAGATGGTAATACAAGACTGTATTATCTTGGCAATGCCATCTCTACTGTTTTAAAAAAAACAAGTGGAAGTAGAGAAATTGATCTGTCTGCTCTGTACAGCATCACTATGGACACCACTATGCAGTTACAAAAAGGGAGGGAAGAAGAAAGAAATCTTGGAACTTTTCCTGAACCCTTAAGACAAGAAATGGCTGAGTCTTTATCAGGATCATTGTGTAGATGAAGACCAGCAGGAGTTTACATACACTAAGGAGAAGAGAAGGGAAATAATAAGATTGCAGTATCTGAAAGAAAGCCTTTGATCATTTATTCCATTCCCAGATATGCCAAGGATAGAAGTGAACAGATAACTTGTAACAGGAAGTAGCAACTTCATATTTCCATGGAGTTCATCTCCTTAACCTCTTGCTTTCTTGTGATGCTAAGGATGTCTGCAGTAATATTGATATGCAGCAGCCAAAATCATGACAGAACCAGCACTTATTTTAGATGGTAATGTAGAAATGCATCATCTTTCTTTTCAAATGACAGCAAGTCAACAGAAGGCTATGTTTATTCACAAAAATTCTACCCATTTCCAAACATAATACCAGGTAGATTTTCACTGCTAAAAGCAGTGAACCAAAAGCTGAACTTTTAATATCCAGACACATGTCAGTGATGCTGCATCTTCTCCAGAAATAAAGTATCCCTGATGCAGTGCAGGAAAGAAAATACAGTCTGAAATGATATAAGATTCTTATTAATATTCAGTACAAACAGTATTTTTCTTTATGACTATTAGGAACGACTGTGTATGTGTCTGCATGTACTCATGTGCCACTGAATAACTGCGCTGTCTTTCCATGTGTTTGGGTATTTTTAATTATTATCACTAAAAACACTTCCAAAGTAGTTGTTTTGGTTGGTTGGGGTATTTTTTTTACATCACTTTTCTTGTCAGCTCAAAAGGCTCCCAGTTGAAAGGCTGCCCTTGACCACTCAGCTAGCGAGCACTTCAGTTTTCATTACAAACCTAAATCACTATTTTGAGTTTCAAATAATTTAGTCAGCAAACTATCATCCAAAACCCAAAGATTTGGTATGTTATCCACTTTAAAATGTATTTTTATGCACTCTCATTGTCTTTCACTTCACAAAAGGAGCATTTATTCCGAACTTGTACAAGTTACAGAGTCAACAAGTAGATTAAAATGAATAATCCAGTCCAGGCATTTAATAAATGGAGCTGTGGAGAAATTTGCAGAAAAGAAAAATTTAAAAATTAATTTTATTTTCAAATCAAATATTTTCTGGGCAATAATTTTGTAACCTCAAGATTCAGAACATGCACATAAATATACAGAAATATGAGAACTTTTCTCATTTTTTGAGTATAGAACTTCTAATGCTTAGGTCCTGTTCAAATTTGAATTTTATAAAATATTCTTTCCCTCATGGCACATATTAATGGTGTTCTTACTCAAGGCAGCTACATTTTCACAGAAAGTATAGGAGTTTAGTATGTTAGTGATGATTCACTCATTGATTCACTTGGTTGAATTTGGTCAGAAAACCTCAAAATTATCAGAAGTAAGAAGAGAAGTATACAACCAAATCCACTAATCTTTGTCTCCTTAGGAAACAAAATTAAAAAATTCTCATACATGTCAATTTTAGGTCCCATTACCAAGTTTTCTTTTTCCAGTGAATGAGTAGCCATATGTGATCCTCTGTCTTCTGTGAATATCTGCCACTCACTAGACACTTCTTCACCTCAGATTCCGCTCCTATTCCTTGAGTCTGCACCTTCTTTCCTCTGAGTAAAATATGCATTTTTACTCCAGGTGACATAGAAGATGTTCTGGGTTCTGCATCTCTATATTACTGGATGCAGCCAGCAGTTGCAACTTACCAGTATATGAAAGGAAATAACTATGGCCCTGCTATTTCTCCACTGCTTATCTTTGCTGTTAGAAAGAAAGGCGTCAGAGGAAGAGCAATTCTAGTTGTTACCTACATATTTTGGTGTTGTGACACATCAGTATATAAAAAAGTTTTATATATTTCTGTTCCGTATCAGCCTTTACAATGTTCCGTTTGCATTCTCACAAATCACAGCTGCAAATAAAATAAATCTCCAAAAATTTACCAGAAGACTGAAAGAGAAGTAAGAGTGAAGGAAACATTTAGGCTTCCTCCTTCCTAAAGGCATGAGGGTAGTTTAGTAAAACAATTTCATGAATGTTTCACATACAATTAAGGTGGAAGAAGAACAATATTTACCTGAGTTTTTAGCCTTATCAGCCTTCCATAAGCTTAGTAACTCTGCTCAGATGCAGCTTTTCACAGATGGCCATCGCTATTTATGAATGTTATTTTTGTAGGAACTTTTAAAATCTCTTCTAAATGGAAGAAGAGAAACATTCATTTTTGAGAGAGTACATGTTGGGTTTCTTTAATAATGAGTTATGAAGAGATAAGTAGATGTCTGTCAAAGGAAAGCTTCTGTTATTACAGATTTATTGCCTTTGTTCTAGATGTATTTCTGGAGAAGTCTTCTTCAAGACTTTGTACTCCAAAGCTGCAGAGCAAATAGCACCAAAAAAAAGAGCTCACAAAATTGACTGGAAATCCAATAGTATCAAGCACAACAAGCAAGTACTCGATATTAAGCTTTCTAGAGTCATTTTTTGTGTGTGGTTAATATAACACAAGGAAGGGCATGAATTGTTAACCACATGTGAATTTATTACGAAGAACTGGAGAAATGTCCCAAACAATAGAGAGACTGCTTCAGGCAAGCAGCTTGTCACACCTGCACTAAAGCATAAACAAGAAAAAAATGTTACTAAATATGAAATTGTTCTAAACCTCCACAGGGGACACAATAGAAACTTTATAATTGACTGTCAGGCATGTCACAGCAAAACCAATAATCCTAAGTAAATGTACAAGGCTCTTTTCATTATTTTTATAATGATTTTAATAAGACTTTCCAGGCAGCACTTTTTAATGTCATTACTCAAGTTTTTTGAGAAGTCACAGTCACTTTTTCTTCTGTATTCTGTCATATAATTTTACCTGCAGCATTATATAATCATCCCGAAATGTATTGTCTATTGTATCTTTGGGTGAATTATGAAATGGACAGGAATAAATATCTCATGAGATAACAAAACTTGTGAGAATGAACTTCACACACATGAAATGCACATTAGGAACACTTTTTGAAACAAATATCTATACATTAGAATCTCATGCTACGGTTCTGATTCTTCATTCATATCATTGAGAATAAGTAATTTTTTTCAAAATTATAATTAAAATATAATGTAAGGGAGTTCAGGGTTGGAGCATGTTAGGAAGTTTTTGATGTTACTTCTTTTCCTTAAGAATATCTTAGTTCAATAAAAGCAAAGTAATTTTCAGGAAGTTTTTATTTTATTTCTTTTCTCAAAATTATCAGAGAAGAAGTTCTAAAGTTTTCAAAAGCAATGACTTTGAATTGTGTAAGTAAATGAATACATTTTTCAGGTTGAAATGTTTCATAGCCTTTATCTCTTACAGTCAAGGAAAATTCATCTAGACTGGATCTAAGTTTGTGTCTTAATACTTAAAAAACCCTCAAGATACACTCTTTGTTTTCCTTTTCTTGACCTTATTTTTTTTCAAAGGAGAAGAAAATCTTTTCCAAGGCAGTTCTCATCACAATCATAACATAACAATTTAAATGAACGGACAATGGTGCGACAGCAAGACAAGTGTTTGGAAAGCTGTCTTCTAAAGAACATGAAACACCTTATAGGCACTTCAGGCTTCAGGCAGTAGAAAAGTACCCATTTTCTTACCAGTGACTCATCTTCAATGAAACGTCTGGGGTTTTTTTGGCATGATAAAGCAAAATATTGGTTTGGTAGGTTGGATAATAGATACAGCTTGTAAGGTCTCAGTAGCTCTCACTTGTCTTTGAGGAGTTGCAGCATCAAAACTAGACATATAATTGATTTTGAAGACTTGATTTTGAAGAATTGAGAGAATCATTTTACTCAAGTAAAAATATTTTGGAAGTGTCTATCAAAAATTTAATTTTGGCTTGATTCTATTCCTTTAGTGATGTGGGTATCTTCTATTTTGTTCTCTTAGAACTGATAAAATTATCTTTCTGAGAGTTTTGTTGAACTACTGGTGCATACTTTCTTTCCATACTTTCTATGGGTAATAGCTACCAGGTTAGAACAGAAAACAGGGCTGCTATTTTGAGATTTTTGTTTGTTTTGTCTCACAACATTCTGGAAACCAAGTTTAAAAAAAAAAAAAAAAAAAGGGCATGAAAAATCCTTAGATGTCAACAGGGGAAAAAATGGTATTGGAAATGAGATTAAGATGGAAATCTGGGAAATCCCTCCTAGCATCTGAAAATAAACCCCAAAATATACCCTGGATTTGAAAAAGGGGATGAGTAATTTTCTTTTTGTAACTAAAAGGCATTGCAGGATTTGTTCTAGGAGGGTGTTCTCTGTATCATTACCTCTGTTTGTATACACTCTTTGGTTTCTTTACAAGTTTTCAATCTTTATCTTGCAGTTTTAACTACAAGAATCAGCAAAAAAAAAGGAGAGAAAGAAGCATTCTACCATAACCATCTTTATAAAAGACTAAAATAGATTGATCAGGACAATTATTCTCCAAACACCTCATCTTTATGAAGTAAAGGATATCTGTTGGCAAGGTAATTTATTAGAATATTTCTTTAATTTTTTTTTTTATTTTGTTCCATTTTTCAAGACAAGATAACATTTAAAATAGAAGTAAAAACATTTAAGATCCCCATTAATTAGTGTTTTTTTTCTGTATAAGTATCTTTTTTCAGTAACTTTGCTTGTGAAATTAAGAATAAATATGCATTATTATTTGTGTAAAACTCTGAGAAAATATCAAATTGCAATCTGCCTGATTTCATTAAGGACTATTCATGTCTATCGTTTTACTAACATGTTGATTCAGTGACCTTATGATCTTTTGACCTTTCCTGTTATTTCTTATCTTGTGTGCTTTTGACAGTTTCAATTTCATTTATTTTATTTTCCAGTGATCTTGGCTCAGCATAAATTAGTTTGCTGTAAAAGATGTTGTTTGTTGCTTAGTTGGGAATTATAAAAGGAAATAAGAACTTTCATTAAAAAAATAAATAAATAAAATACAAACTTCCATAACATAGAGGATTTATTCATATATAATAACTGAGTACTGACAACTGTCAACTTGTGCCAAGTTAGCAGACAATTGCAACAATAAAAGGCAAAATATTTGACTGTCCATACTTTCTATCCCTGTGCCACACATGAAACTAAATGAAAGTAGTATATTTTATCCTCCTTTGAACTGAAATAATTTCATACTTCAGTTGTACTAATATTGGCTATATCTATTTATGACAGTCTCAGATAGTAATGATATGTAGTTCTAGGCAACCTCCTAGATTGCTTCAGGCAGATGTATCCTACATTCTGAAACAATCCAACTTATTTATCTTGTGTGCTACATTAAAAGAAACTCTTAAAATGTAGAGGTTCTTCTGTATCAGGAAGAACTGAGAGAATAATACCATTTCATCATGCTTTTTTTTCTAAATCTTTTCTAGCTGCTGTTATATGTGTATTTTCAAATTTGAAATAAAAAAATATTTTTGTAAGTCCAGTTTTATGTGGTCAGGTAGATCTTTCAATCAAAAATTTGACATTAGAGGAGTTCTGCAAGACTTGTTCTTCAGTAAATAATGTTGCTCTGGAGTCTAATAGATAATCATTTTTGTGATACTGACTATAGGTTTAATTTTCTTCACAGAAATTAGTTTTTAAATGAAAGAAAACAAAAAGCTTAAGAGAGAAAACCTTTTCCAGATTGCAAAGCTTCGTAACATCTACCATAACTAATTTTTCTCTTCAGTCTGTGCTCCAAGAGAGGGTAGTAACTGCAGTAACTTCAGCTGAGTGAAATGCATTGTTAAAAAATTGTAAAAAAACCCCAAAACTCTCTCTAAAAGTTTGAAACACAAATATATAAAATCAGAACAGATAGAAGACAAACCTCACTAATTAAAAAAATTTAAAATAAAAATTTTGCTAAACCAAATCAACTTATGTATATAATCCACAACCAGTCATGTTTTCCCTTATGTTTGAGTTCAGCTGGAAATGAGAATGTTCTGCTCTTGCTTATCAGCAACTTATCAGCACTCCCATATTTTTTTTGTAGTTGGACTGAATGATCTCAAAGGTCCCTTCCAACCATGAATATTCTGTGATTCTCTGATTTGTGCAGGGCTATAATTCATACATCCACTTAATGTTAAAAAATCAGGATTCTTACTACTTTTAGCAGCCCTGAGCACTATCATTCGTTGAATCAAGTCCCATACTTGGCTTACAAGATTACTGAATATTTTATGAATGGACATATTTGCATACATCCACTTAATGTTAAAAAAATCAGGATTCTTACTACTATCATCATTTGTTGAATCAAGTCCCATACTTGGCTTACAAGATAGACTTGCAAACCTGTCTCTTGCACACATCAAAACACTCACCTCCTTCTTCCACAATCATAAACATAGAGTGTGAAAGACAAAACTGTGAGAAATATTGGCATATGCATGATCTAGCTCCAAGCTTCCCAAAAACAAAGAGAGAAAGAGTGCTACAGCAGTAGTGAATTTCGGAAGTAAAGTTTTGATCTAGCTAGTATTGTATTCCCAACCAGCAACACTCAGATCCCTGATCTGACTTTTTCTCTGACAGCTAGAGATGATTTTTTGGTTATTATTTCTTTCCCTTTTTATTTAATTCATTATTTGGACACCATTAGCCAATAATGGAGCCCCTAAACAAAATAGGGAGAAGAATTATCTATGAACAGTTTATTAGATAAATACTGGGGATTTTTTAACCAGCCTTACAGTCCTTAAAGATAGGTCCTAAGAAAGAACATTAACATCTTACAATGTTACCAAACTCTATTGAAAAAGGTTTTATTATCCCAGTTATATTTTGCTGTTTATCTTTTTTGGCAATCTAGAGCAGCTTCCCAAATTTAATGTACAGAATCAATAACAGTCAAAATAGTAGCAATAGTTTCCAGCCACAAAGAAGAGTCTGGCTGTTAGAGCATTCATTTACTGATTTTCTGTGTAACATTGACTAAGATAACATCATTTAAATTTGATGTTTTTGACATAGCAGACCTAGATTTGCTCTATTATCTGAATCATTTCTTGCATTCTTTCAATAATCTTAGTAGATGTTGTAGGCATCTGATTTCAGCATGTAAAATGACAAGAAATGAAATATGGAGGACAATTTTAGCTGTGAGAAGAGTGGAAAGCTGAAATAAAGTTTCTGTCGAAGATACCAAATCTCTGATTAGAAGTTTTCAAGAATATGACTCCAAAATATCGTGACCTTGCCTCAGTGAAAAGATGAATTAGCAGGTCTCATGAGATCCCCTTCAGCCTTTCACTCTGCATGTATTTTTACCATAAATAACACTGTGATTTTTATTTCTGTGTTTTTTAATGAAGTCGGCACTGCAAAGCTATTGTGATAATACCTCTTCAGATGATCACCCAGTCATTTCCAAGGAGCAGCAGAGGCAAGGTTGCAGAGCCCCATGGGGTCCAACTAGGGTAGACAGAGCCAGGTGATGGTAACAGGGATCCTCAACAGATCCAGGCCAAGACAAAGTGAGAAACCAGGCCTGGGGTCCATCCAGGAGACTTGGATAGTCAGGAGCAGCAGGAAGCAGGGCTGGAAACAAGACTACTATGGAGACCTGAGGTCTGTCCAGGGAGCAGAATTAGAGACAGGATCAAGCACAGACACTTTTATGGTGTCACTGGGAGTAAGTATAATGGGATCCTGGGTGGAGGCTGGGCAGGGACAGTCAGGCCTGGTGATGCCCTCAGGACCCAGAAAGTCAGGAGGTTGTAGTTAAGCATGACTAATGGCTTTTCCTTTAGAAAGGAAGTGATTTTCCAAATTTGATTTTCGCAGAGGGGGAAATATAATGACTTTTATTTTATTTACAATTTATCACGTAGCCTTTTGGATCTAAGTGCCACTGTCATATCTTTTCTTTGTATTATTGTGCATGTGTACATATTCCCTCCTTCTTTCAGTCATTTCCTAAATATCTGTATATGCCACCATAAAACCCAAGATACTAGTTTAGATGGTATACTCTAGGGCTCCCATGGAACAGTACCTGATCCGATCTTCAGAACATCAAAGAATATTCACATTCCACAGAATTTTACTGTCATTGTAGTGAAGCAGCTAATCTCTTTATCTCTATTTTTAAAATTCCCTTTACTTTTTAAAGTTCCCTTTACTAGGAAGTTACATCATACTAAGTTATATTACATTTTGCTATATTATATTAATTATACCATATTATATTATATTATATTTATTTTATGTTACATTACATGTCCCATCACATGACCATATTAATATGCGTATTAGTCATACAAATAAGGGTCAATGTTGTGAAACCTCTTGGTGAAGTAATGCTTTTTTCTGAGAACAATCTCTTTCAATCGGAATGAAATGAGGTGGTTTCACTTGTTTGTTGATGTGGATACCTACAGAAAAAAAAAAGTTTTAATCAATAAGTTTCAACACCTGTATTTATTTTGTGCCACAGTAGTAAGTTTTACCATTAAGCGTATTGTGTGTGTGAATATTCTTTAAATAATATTTGCAAAATTACAAAGAATATAAAAGGAATGACTTTGTATTGCAGCAAGAATATGGAAATTCAGCACTAAAAAGTCAGAATCCTCTGTCTTTACAGAGAGGTGACAAAGGGTAGCAACAAGGAGAGACTGGACTTTGACCCGAGTAGTTTCCTGAGAAGACAAAATAGAGTTTTGAGAGGCTTTGCCTGCACTAACTTTCATATTACCATAACTCAGGGTCACGATTCTAATCTATGAGATCCTGTTAGGACTAGCAAGAGAGGGAAATTGTATGTCATAGTTATAAATCTCTAGAAATTAAATTTGCTAAATAACCTGAAACTCTACCTAAACTTCTTATGAAGAAAAAATATTTTAATCACAGGAGTAAATAAATAATATATGGCTTTCCAGAGCATACTGTGACTGAAACAAAAAAAATGTCCAATTAAATGCAATTACATTATTCCTTTATGTCTGTTAAATAAAGCCTCTCCCATGTCATAACTGCTAAAAGACAGATACATAAAATATTAACATCAAGTTAGATGTATTCACCAAACTGAAAAGTGTAAGACAAGAAGGGGCACATGAAAGACCTTTTAAAACACCTGGGAACATCTCTGGAGAAAAAGAGCTGCTGAAAACCTGAAGAATTTTCAAAACAGTCGCTTGAAACACCACCAAAAAAAGATCTCACAAGGACTCAAACACCACTTTCACAGAATGACTTTTCTTAAGGTACACAAAGCTGTCCTATTTAATTTCCTAAGCATTTAGGTGATGGTGTTCTACCTGTCTTCAGCAGGGTTGACCTCCTTAGACTCTGAAAATGAGCTTATAATAGAATGCTTACAGTTAATTTGTCTAAGCATGCATGACATGCATGGGCACAAGGGAGAGAGGGATTTTTTGCAAAAACACCACACGCTTAGATGCTATTAGAAAATAAGTAGGTAGGTAACTATTAAATAAATTACAGTAAAGATACACCATGGTTCACATTTTTAAGGATATTGTGTTTACAGACATTTATTTGAAAGACCTTTATACTCTCCATTGCATTCATATAAACTAAAAGATTATTTCAAGATAATATTTTAAAGAAGCAAATTATTGACTTTATACACTATTTATAGTAAGAACCTGTACTCCACATGTCAGGTAGCAGTTACAAAACTTTTTATTTTCACTTTTTTTTTTTTCACTGCATCCTGTACACTCCTGATTCTCATTTAATTGATCTTCTTGTTTTCTATGTTGGAATTTTCTGCTTCACAGATCATGTCTCCTTCTTTCCTTGGCAAGTTCAAATTCTTTTGTTGCTCTCCAAATGACTTGATTTCAGCATAATATATCTATATTCCTATTTGGTTATGCTTTAGTAGCAATTTATGTCTACTTTCCTGTATAGTCAATAAAGACAATTTTTCCCTCTTTTTTTATTCCTAGATATGGAATTAATTCCAAGATTCAAGGCTGAAGTAAGCAGCCCGTATTGATGGTAAAGCAAAGCAAAGAGCTATGTCTCTCTGATGTCATGTTTAGCATATTTGTTGTAATTCAACAAATTCAACAACAACAAAAAAAATTAGATGCAATTAGATGACCATGGTATATTTTAATAAATACACAATAATATTTATGTATATATATATACGGTATATAGACATAAACACGCATACACAAATCATTCACTGGAATTCATGAGACCCAATAGGAATGATTACAATTTCAAATATTGAAATCTATGTAAATATTTAATATCTTATAGAATCTTATTTAGTGAGGGCATAAATATTTATACAACCTTATTTAAATGCTTCAAAATTTATTTACAGTATGTTTTGCCAATTAGTTTAATTTTATCCTCTGAAGCTATTATTTCACAGCAAAATAGCAAATGTATCAGCAAATTATTTTGAAAATTATTTTCACAACCAAAAATGTAAGTGAAATTAAGCCCACTGTTAATATCTGATAGTAAATCTCAGAGATATTGGGAGAAATTTTGTATTACAAAGAGGACAGACTTGCCAAATTCTGAATAGTGAAATTTTATTGCATATTATGCATGTTTAAGCATGTGAATATATAAATTCCTTGAAACTGAGAATCTAGCCATTGAAAGTTAATTCCACTTTTTCTTTAGGCTGGTATATTGCTCTAAACACTTCAACAAATTGAAAAATGAAGGATTTATTCTCAGTAATGAATGTCATGATCCCAAAAACAAATGTGGTAAAACAGTTGAAAGCAGTGATATAATGATTTTTAATTTATTTTTTTTTACAGCATACAAACAGAACCTTGCCTGTTTAAGGCTCTGTATCTGGCTGAGATGCAGAATGCATGGCCCAATACTATGACACCTGCTGTGACTTTGCATTATGTTTCAAAATAATAGGTTCCTCCAGAGGAGTGAGTGCCTTATACTATAGTAATTGATTGCAGGCATCAATACAGCAGCTGCTTTTGGCACTCAGGAATATCTTTATTTTAGGATTGTTGCATTTTTAATAGCTTTACACTTTTTTTATAACAGCTCCCATTATTCTTTAGTGGCATTATTTCAGAGGCCTCCACTAACAGTAGGGGAGGAGCTACAAAATTGAAAAGAAGGAACCAGTTATTAAATTTAACGTCTACTTTGCTATATAGATATAGATACCTGCCACTTGCTAAACTCCAGTGGATGGGTAGAAGTTGCTTAACTGCAGAAAACTCCTTCTGCGATTTTCATTATGAACAACATAAAATATAATACATAATTAAAACCTAAAAGACATGTGTATTAAGTAGGAATGCATCTTCAGTTCTAGCACTTAGTGAGCACTCAGAAGCCAAGAAAGAAGGGTCAGCACTTCTGTGAGCTGCCTAAGCACTGCTCACTCTCAGCTCCTTTCACATTATCCTAGAAACCTTGAATTTGCATTTAATGTCCTCAGGGGCTTAGAATAAGTATAAACATAGACATACTCATATTTGCATCACATTATTGAATTCAAAATTTTCTTATATTACAGTATGGGCTTTTCTGAAATGCTTTATGAACTCATTTCAGTATTATCTAATCACCTCTTCATCATTAAAACATGCATTCTCATGAGGAGAAAATATTTTTAATCTTGATTTCACACCTTTTACTGCTTAAGTGCTTTAAACATTTTTAGAATCTTTAATTTTCTAAAAGCTTTTTAAAAGCCTTCCTGAGATTGAAATTTACCAAATGTCTATGAGGTCAGTTTTGAAACAGCCTATTTTGTTTCTCTCATGCCTCATGTAATTTTCCTATACAAAGTACAAGGAGAGCACCATTACAGAAAAAATAAAACCAAAAATATCCAACCAGTCATGATGAGCAGGGGTTAAATTCTCATTTCCCTGGGTTAGACGTAGACTGTAATCCCATCATGTCTGGAATTAAAGCCTTTTACTCATAGTAGCAACAATTTCAGCTGGGTTATTTCACATAAATAAAAGTAAAAATAGGCCTTTGAGTAGGGAGGAAACAGGAGGCAACAGGAGTTTTATCTCAGCCTATTTTTTAAAAGTAAGCCTAGGGCACTACTGCTTTATTTATGGCAAGTTCTGTCCAATAAGGGGCATGAGAAGAGGAAGAGGTGTTTTTCTTAGGCGAGGGAGATTATTGCACTCAAAAAGATTCCTACAGTTTATGCTCTCGCATCACGTGGAATGGCTGTAGCTAGAGGGTTGAGCAGCCTCACATCATCTTCCCGTTTTCAAATCCCACTGGGAAATTCCTGGAATCTAATCAGGTTTGGGCATTTACTACATGCCAAGCTGAATAGCCTAGGGCAGGACTGAAGCACTTCTAGGCAAATTCAAAACAGAGGCTTAAGGTGCTATGAAAATTTGATAGAGAAAGTTCAACTTTCTACAGTATCTAAGAGCATGAAGGATACTGAGGTGCCCCTGGGGAGGGAAGTTTTAAAGATCAATATTTTGGATGGAGGCACAGTTTTCCAAAATTCCATTTAAATGGATTTCTGTCTGTTCACTGTCCTTCATAGATCATTTCTGCAGCTTTACTGTTCTGAGCATGAAGCACAGGACATCTAAGTTCTTTTCTCCCCTAGTGGTTGGGTCATTCAAGAAAGATAAGAAGAAAGAAATGCATGAGACTACCTTCCGTTGTCCCTCATCTTGAAACTGGGCAAACCTTTAATACATGTAAGGAGGAGAAAAAAGAACTTTCTCACTAACAATATTACCATAGAATCATGGAATGGGTTGAGTTGGAAGGCACCTTAAAGATTATTGAGAAAGATCACCTGAGAGGCTGAGGGACTCAGGTCTTTTTAGTCTAGAGAAGAGAAGGCTGAGGGGGAATCTGGTGCTTATAAATACTTAAAGGGTGGGTGTCAAAAAGATGGGACCAGTCTTTGCTCAGTGGTGCCCAGTGACAGGACAAGAGGAAATAGGCACAAACCTGAGTATAAGAAGTTCCATCTAAACATGAGGAGAAACTTCTTTACTTTGAGAGTGGCAGAGCCCTGGAACAGGCTGCTGACAGAGTTGGTGGAGTTTCCTTCTCTGGAGAAATTCAAAACCCACCTGGATACATTCCTGTGAAACCTGCTCTAGGTGGGCCTGCTTTGGCAGTGGGGCGGGAATAGATGATCTCCAGAGGTCCCTTCCAACCCCATGTGATTTTGTGATTCTGTGATTCTACCCCCCCTGCCATGGGCAGGGACACCTCCCACCAGACCAGGTTGCTCAAAGCCTCATCCAGCCTGGCCTTGAACCCCTCCAGGGATGGGGCAGCCACAGCTTCTCTGGCCAACCTGTTCCAGTGTCTCACCACCCTCAGAGTGAAAAACTTCTTCCTGATATCTAATCTAAATATACCATCTTCCACTTTGAAATCATCACCCCTCATCTTATCACTACATGCCCTTGTAAAAAGTCCCTCTGCAGCTTTCTTGTAGCCCCCTTATGAAGAAGAAAATAAATCTTGTCTGTGAAACTGTAGAAAAAAATGTTCTGCAGGGTGACAGAACATACAAATGCATAATTACAAGGTAGGATTTAAACGGATTTATTCTTTTCTACCCATATTATAAGTCTGCTTAATATAAACACATTTTTGGTAAAATGCTACATATCTGCTCTAGTAAAGCCAAGCTAATATGCTGATTCTCTTAATACTGTGTGAACTGTTTATGTCCTGCTTCTAAATGTATATTAGCTGAGCACAGCACCGTGATAACCCAGATATATGTCTCTCAGACTTCAACCAGTGTGGATCCAGCCAATTTAGAATGCTCAAAGAATCTCATCTCTCTAGAGAGACATGCTAAGAGAAGAAAATTAAAGCACATAACTCATTTTACTACCCTTTCTTGCATTGGTATATTCCACTCTTGACAAACTGATTGATGAATATTTTGAACAAGCCAGAACTGTAACTTTTTCAGCAACTTAACATAAAATGTAATTGTATGCTAATCTTCATTGTATGCTAGTCACATATTCTATAGAAAGGTTAAAAATTGTCATAATCTTTTATTTTAATTCCCAAATAGTCTTTTGCATTGTCAAACATAGTGAGGGAGATTATATTAAAAAAAAATGTTTACACACATTAGAGTGTAAAAAAAACCAATAATTTGAGCAATCTCACTTTTATGTTAGTTGAGACTTGCCAGAATTGCAGGATCTATAATTCTGAGACAGTCAGATCTTCTGAGAAACCGTTGGGGAAACCTAAGTAAGCTTTAGAAACCCAAAATTCAACCTTCCTAGCTAGCCAAGGATAGCTGGGGGTCTGCCATGTGCACTCCTCCCTGCTGTGGAGTGCACTGACAAAAATGGGCCGTCTTGAAATGGCTTTTTAAAGATTAATGTCCCTGAGAAGATTTTATAACTACAGATCCTGAATTGATGTTCAGTGAAATTGATATTTTTGTCAGTTCCATGACGGGTAGACAGCTGTGACAGAATATTTTTATATATAATATCTTATTTGAAATATAGGAGAACTTCTAAGAAAAAAATGTATGTATAGAAGTAATATCACATATTAAAATGTATATTCACATCTAAATGTGTACTTAACAGCTGAAACTTGGAAACCTTGTATTCTAATCAGCTCTCCTCAGAAGTGTATGATCTACTTGCATTTTTGCAAAAAATCTGATATGACTTTTAGCAAGTGATTTATTTTTCTTCTTAATTTAGAATAGGGACAAAATAGCTTCTATTTTTCCTTTGTCCTCTGTTTACATTGTACAAGCTGTGCAGCAGGTCTTTTAAGTATTGGCACAATAGGACCTATACTACAACAGGGCTTTAGTCTCAGCCGGAACATCTAACCATTAATATGATAAAACACTGATAATAATACATATTCATCCAATGAACTATTTTCAAAGCATAAGACTTAAAAAAACATGAAAAATCACAGAATGCATTGATGAAGCAGCTAGAGTCTGGGAAATACTTAAGACTAAGACAACTGTTGTAAGCAATTTTGTATTGTCTGTTTCCCATCACTCACATCTGTCTTTATTAGTTCTTCAAGACATAAAGTTATAATGAGAATATTATTTAACCTTTTTTTTTTTGTCCTACATTAATAGAGATCTGCCATTAACAGCCATCTACTTCTTCGCGGCAGCTTCACACACAGTTAGTAAACTTTGGATAAACTTCAGCATTTTAGGAATGTTTTATGTTACCGTGACTTCCAAAAAAATTGAATTGAATTTCTATCAAAAGCTGTTGCTGCTGTATGTATTTGAATATGAGGCAACATGCTTTAGGAAGATTAAGTAAAAAACCACAACAAAAATAATTTACAATGTTGCTTAATCAATAATAATAAAATTTAAAGGCTGTATAAAATGTTAAGCAATTGTTATTGTTCAATTCTGTCTAGTGAAAATTAGGTGAGGTAGAGGTATGCAGGCAAAATAGTGCAAGGAAAATGAGAGAGGATTTCTTAATTTGTTTGAGGTGTTTTGGAGCCTCTTAATTTATTTGAGAACTTTTTCATGTTTAAATTGACTGATGCTTTGGGAATCAGTTTTGCAAGACACTTAAAACTCTTAGCTGTCATAGGTGTTTTTAGATGCTGAAGTTATGAAAATCTGACAGGATAAGGTACCTAATTATTAAAAGATCATGTTGATTTTTTTCAATAGAAAAAACAGCTTATGGGCAATTATTCATTGTCTGAGCTGTGTAGAGAAAAGTAAAATCATTTTGTTCAGAAACCCTCAATATGCTTTTAAATTACAATAGACTAGAGGCTTAAGGTAATTTAAGCCGAACTAATCACATTTCCTAGGTGGTATTGTTGAGTCTATATTATCATTGCACAGGTGTCCTAAGGGTTTCTAAAGTCTTTAGTACTTTCCTACTGAGATCAATATTGAAGTTCCTTTGACTTCAATAAGATCAGAGTTAGCACTACAGGATCCTTTTGAAAATTCCATTCTGTATGTCTGTGGTCTCCCAAATTTTTTAATGCAAAAATTTCTGCTAATGTCATCTTGACTTTCCAGATGCAAAAGAACAACATAAAGAAAATCCACAGTGGAATTATTTGGTATCTTTCAAAGACACAAAACCAAGAGATTTGTTTTCTACCATCCACTGAATATTTTTATTGGATAATGGGCCTGATTTTGCTTCACTGGAAGTCAGTGATTTTCCTTTTCTGGCAGTAGAAATAGGAGAAAGTCATTAGCTAACTAGAGTGAGAATCAAGAATGACCAGGAATAGAATGGTTGAATTTTGAAATAAGCATGACATTTTCAAAAGTCCATCTTAGCAATAATGGAAATGGCAAGACATTGATTTTTATTTTTTATATGCTTCATTTCTTAAACTGAAGAATAAACTTGTTTCATTCTAAGTCCAAATTCAATGTAAGAACGAATGAAACCATATTTGAAAGTAACCTGACAAAGAAAGAAGATGGAAATTATCAAAATTTTTAATCATTTTTCTTCTTACTTGGCTGGTAAGGAGATTAATTGTTTCAAGTTCTGATTATCAATTTGCATTTAGACAGTTTCTATCATCATTAATTATTAGCTATGAGTGGGAAGCTCTAGTTGTTATTAATATTAAAATTTAAAATAATCACCATTAAATGAATTAAGGAAATAATATGATAATGCAATACTGCATATGAGTTAAATGAAACAACATCATCAGGTATTTAAGACAGAAATTTCTATGTATCAGAACTTTAAAATTATTCTCACTGAATCCATTAAGATTGATGGTTAAAATTTAGGAATACGGAAATCTAGGAGTCAAAGAGTTCTTCTAGATCTCAAAGCCCTGCCCCTCACTCATGCTGCTCTTCCATAGCTTTCCAGGCATACTCTGCTGTAATTCCATCTTCCTCCTCTCTCAAACTCTCCAGAATACAGAAGACACTCTTTATCATTTAGGTCCTTACTGGTTTTGCTTGGGATGGAGTTAATTTTCTCTTTATTATTTCTGATTGTGATCATTGACTGACAAAGGCTGCAAATGTTATAGAATATGTATTTTTAAAAAATAATTGGAGAAATCCGTCTTTTTAGTTTCTTGAATGAATTCAGTTCTTAAGTGCCTTGTCCGTACATTCCCTTTTTGTGTTTTAGTGCTCTCTTCAATTCTAGTATAGGGAAAAACACATTGGTTTATAAGCATTTTTTTTAAGCAGTAATGTGTAAATGGAACATGAAAATGTGCACTACAGAAAAAGATTAAGTTATACCATTCTGAATTAATTTACTGAAGGCTGTTTTCAGAAACTGGTATGTAATACAAAGCACTGAAATCCATGTTTAAACATATTAAGATGCTTGTTGCTATTCAGCCATTCTGAACATCTGCAGCCTAATTGAATTCTATGAAAGTTATTAATATACACTCAAAAATTAAGATCATATTTAAAAGCCGAAAGATACTGTAGCTGGCACTAAGTTTGTGTCAGATATACATTCCTCAGATTGGTTTAGGGAATAAATGACAAAACCAGATCATCCTAAACAAACTGGAACACTGCATAAATTTAATCTGTTCACTTTTGCAGGAAACAAGATTAAATTCCCATATTTCTTTGATTTCATGCACATAGTTCTTTCAGAATCAATTTTTTTGTCTCCTCATTTTCCAAATCCAGACTAATAGAAGACAGTGGTTATCCCGATTATCACTGTTACTGAGTGGCCTTACATCTGCCAGCTGTCCAGAGTGATTATTGCTTTCTTGGGCCCAGAAGTGTAATATTTATTTTTAAGGAAGACCAGATTCTGTCATATACTAAACAGGCAGGGTTGTGTTGTAGCCCTCTCAGCCCACTCTGACATCTGATTTTATTCTTCCCGGGTAATATGGCTATTCCATGGGTTTGGACCAACTATGGCCTTGGGCTCATGCTCAGTCCTCAGAAATAGCTATTACCTTGAGCTTTCTTTTATAAGATTAGCTACATCTTTCCAGGAGGCCTTCTTGCCATCTGTAATGGTCCCTATCATGGAAGACCACTTGCTACTAGTTCTGAAAGACTAGAGATGATGATAATAATGCAAGCATATTTAAAAGCACTAATTAAACAGTTAATCAAATGCTCACTATTTATCTACTGTACATTTAAAAAATATTAATCACCTTTAAACCTACTGGTTTAATTTAGCAATTTTCATTTTTATCTGTTTTGTTTCCTTGATTTGTTTCACAGCAACTTCAGCTTATTTCAGATTTTTTTTACTCATGTGCGATTTCCTTGTATTTGAGTGTTTGTGTATGTAAAAACAATCACAAAGAAAAATACAACCTAAAAATCTATCATAACATCAGTAAAATATTTCTCCCACTACCTTTAATAAGTTATTTGTGCTTTGGAGTCTCTAGTTTTGGACGTTTCGGATCACTTTTACGATACAGGTATTTTTAAGAAATATTACAGTCTTTTGAAACTTGTGGACTTTTTACCTGCACTGCTAAGGATTTCCTTCCATTGTAAGTCAAATGGTCTGAAGGCAGCTTTTAATTTCAGTACATTTTCCACTGCATAGTACCGTTAAGCACATAACAGAGTAGTGTTTGTATTCACTCTAGAAGTATTCATCATTGTTAAAGAACCAAAAGAAGCTGTAGGTTTAAAACGCACTAATGTAGCATTTTAGAAGCTCCAATTAATTGTTTAAATAATAATTTGGTGCTTCATTAGCACTACTATAATATTTTTCTATCTGTCCTTAAGGTATGTCTACATTTTTTGGGTGACTGAGGCATAAAAATCACTAAAGTGGCACAAACCTAAGCAGGTTAATCAACGTGGTGAAATGCCAAACTGGGGTTAATAAGGTTTGACTGCAGCACCTCATGAATATGGCTTGATTGCTTATCAAATAAATTGGGTATCTTTGTGCTATATTTTGCAAGCAGCAATAGACACAGTACAGATGTAACCTCATCATAAGCACTGCTGTGCTTTCCATGGCGGCTGGTACTAATATCTGTGTATGCCATTGCCTTGGGGAGATGAAGGGATGGGTAATAAACGGAATACATTGTACCAGCCTAACCCCAAAATGCCAATGTGGGATGCTTTCTGTGTAGAGTGTGGCCAACAGGACAAGGGAAGTGATTGTCCCCATGTACTGGGCATTGGTGAGGCCCCATCTCGAGTCCTGTGTCCAGTTTTTGGTCCCTCTCTACAAAAAAGACATTGAGGGGCTGGAGCGGGTCCAGAGAAGAGCAAGAAAACTGGTGAGGGGTCTGGAGAGCAAGTCTTTTAGATTGTAAAAGGAAAAATTTTTACACTGAAAGGGTTGTCAAACATTGGAACAAGACACCCAGGGAAGTGGTGGAATCACCATCCAGGGAGGTATTTAAAAGCCATGGTGCTGAGGCACATAGTTTACTGGTGGTTTTTTATATTGTTAGGTTGGTGTTTGGACTAGATGATCTTAAAAGTCCCTTCCAACATTGGCAATTCTATGATTCTGTGATCTGTATTCCAGCATTAATTTATACCAAACCATTGCACTTTCTAGACTTGAGTGTAAACGCCCTCTATATCCCCTTAGCTACGCGTATATCTGCATGTATATCTGTTAATTGCTACGTTTGTAATGACTGATATTTTAGGACATCAAGATGATTTCTTTCTAGGACAACTGTAACTGCAACACATAGCACAATATATGTGGGATAAGCTATTCCCTTAATGTTATCCTTCTTGCTCCCTCTCTCCACATCTTTGTCTGCAGATTAAAAATGTAAAGCTGCAAGTAATCCTTGAAAAAAAAAAAAAGTTTACTGCAATATATAGCAAAATAAGCTCAGCAGGCCCAATTCATTAATTTTTTATGTGCTTTCTGTTAAAAAAGGAATTAATGAATTTACTCTGAGCTCTGACCTGAAACTCTCTAGCTCTCTTATTGCCTTCAAACCTCAAAGCTATTACATGTAAATTTTACAACAACCATGGTGTCCCTCAGAGATGTGCAGCCCCCAAAATATGCATTTTATAAAGAATAAAAGACTATCCCACTTACAGTAGTTCCGGATCATAACAATAAATGCTTAGAAACAGAGAACAGTGATACAAGAAAAAGAAGTGAAGAATTTCCAGGGGGAGAGGTTTAAGAAAAAAATAACAGGCTAGTTCAGAGGACGTTTTTGCTGTTCTCAACAGAAAGGGCATGCCTTCTGCAACAAAGTAGGCTTTGCCCAGTGCAAATGTGCCAATGCAAGCAGGCACATTCGATTAATCCATATGTCAATGAAGGAATGAACTGATTCAAACTAGGAGCTTTGAAGTTAGATGCCCTGCTGTCATTGAAATGCCCACTTTCAATTTTTGGACTGTATTATATTAGCCTAACGTAATGTTTCCTCCTTACCTGCACAGATGACGGCAGTAGGCAAGGTAACTTACTTTTCCCTTTACACAAAAGTTGCAAAAGAAATAAGGTAGTAACAAGAGAGGCACAGACTAGTACTGTATGTGCTGTGCTATGTGCAGGCTAAGTCAGGCTACATTAATATCAGGATTCTGAAACACAGTAATATTCTTAGGTTGTAATGTGCATTTGCCAAATGGAGTATAAACTTAGTACTCAATTTAACAAAATACTAAAGGAGCTTGCTACAGCATCAGGCTAATTATTATTTAAAATTATTTTGTTGCTCCTTGTTCAGCACTAACATTATTCATGATGAATTATTTGATTTTTATGTGATATGGATGGAATTGCATGGGGACTCCAGCACAATTTAGCATTCGTTTTTGTTCATAATTTTAGCAGAGAGACTTTTTAAAAAATAATGTTACTTCACATAATATTCTTCCTTACATGCTGTAAGATCCTATTCATTCTGCAACTACAAGGGTAGTTTTCATCGTCTGGTTGCAAGGAAATATATTCAGGCTGACAAATTTTCACATCTTCCAGTCACTTATGTGCACTAACCACTGCACTCCAGGGGAATGGTTTTTTATGTCTCACTCTCTTCTGCTGGAGTTGTTTCAATTTGGATAAAAGGTTTATTGAGCCAAACAGAGTAAGCTAGAATATCAGTTTGAACCCCGGTTGTAGACATGCACCTGTACTTATTCTTGGGATTTTCATTATCTATTCATTGTGGTTCATTTTCTTTCTGTCAATATTTATAGCATATACATATTGAGGTCTGTGACTGATCTAATGCCCAGTGGGATGAGAATAGTCTTTCTCATGACATCAGTGGATTCTGTAGAAGACCCTTGATGAATATGACTGTCTTTTTCCCTCAGATAGTTTGCTCCTATCAGTTTGGGAAGTATTATATATCTGGGAAGTACATAGGAGAAATCCTGGCAAGGAGGGATGTACTAAAAATAAGACCATTTTTTCTTCTACAACAGGTATTTTCTCAAGTGTTCTAGAGAATATCACTTGGGCGGTTTAAATTCATCCATATATCTAGTCAAATTAATTATTGTCAGCAATATTCATAGTGAATTTTGCTCTTTTATTCCAATTCAGGCATGAAATTTTAATTTAGATTTAAAAAAAATAATAATCATCATTATTCTCTTGTAACACAACACCGATTAACACACCAGTGACAGTGCTAAAACTAATAGATGTTAATACCAAGTAGTTATCAAGACATTAAATCGACACATCTTTTGTAATTGATTATTATTTTTGTAGAGTGAACAAATCAATGACCTTAAGACAAGGATATTTGTGTCACTACATCATGTTGATAAAAAGTTAGTAATGGTTCAAAGGAAACCACAGTTCAAAGGCTGTTGAAGAAAAAAAGAGCTGTTAATATCTTAATAATTGCTAACAAATGAGAGCACAAAATGAGAGCAAGGTTTTAAAATGCACCTGAAGGAGGCTCCGGGGCTGTCAATAACAATTACCAGTGGTCAGTAGCTGGTCATTGAAGTGATACAAAAAATTGGTGGGCAACTAAAACTGATCATATGGAGAAAAAAGAACCAATTCAACATTGATAAAATTTGACATACACAGTAAAACTTAGATGTGGCAGATTCAATCACTGTGTTGCTAATTTAATAAATGAAGAGCAAGTGAATCGACTGCATTAGAAAACATTCAAAAATAGACTCAGCAAACCTAAGAGCAAAGAGAATTAAACACCTCCCTTCAACAACATATCCTCTGAAGATCTGGAGTCAGGGATGAAGGTTGTTTGTCACCATCCTCTGGACCCCTCTTTCCTGAGGTAACGTCAGGGCTCTGAAGGCACTGCAGACCTGAATGTCCCTGGCTCAGGCCTCCCACCACCTACCCAGGGACCAGGACCCTATTTCACCCCTTTTTCAGTAAACTCTTTGCTCCACACGTGAGATATTTCTTCTTTAGCCCACATACTTTGTACTAAGTTTTCAGTCTGGTTCCCTCACCGTCAGGTTGGGCAGATGCTGAATGCAGCCCCAACACAAACCACCGGCAGTCTGCGGCAGCTCATTAGTGACCAGTGTCTCTACTGCTTCCTG
Organism: Calidris pugnax; assembly: GCF_001431845.1. NCBI lineage: Eukaryota > Metazoa > Chordata > Aves > Charadriiformes > Scolopacidae > Calidris > Calidris pugnax. Next base: position 1,258,194 of record NW_015090891.1, read on the forward strand.
CCTTCATCTAAAACTGTAATATCTAGAGAACGATTTTGAATATCATCAAGAATATCGTTTCACCATTTCCTACTACTTGCTGGTGGAACTGACATGCTAGAAAGAGCATACGCAAAATCTGATCGTCTATGTTTTGCCAAATAAACACTAGGAATTTTCTTTATTTCTGGCTTTGAGAGTAAGTCCTGCAACAGAACTCCTATTTCAAGGGTAAACTCGCTCCTCCTCCTAAATCTAGATCAACAAACCAAAAAACAGCAGACTGACCATATCTAGTTTACTGGCTGAGAACAGATTCTGCTCCACTCCATCCTGTGAACTATACCTGAGCAACGTTTAAGGGGAGAGTATTAGTAGGCTGAGAGCAAAACAAGCCTGAGACTATGCCAACAGTTGAATGGTATGAATTAACACCTGCCAGAGCTTCAATTTTGCCCTGGCCCTGTTTAAGTTATTAGTACAGATGCACCTATGAAGCCGGAGGAAAATTTCAAAGTGATAAGTACGATTCTTTCAGGCACTCATCCAGTTGTGCAGTCATTTTTGGTTTTGTTTTTTCTGTTTTATTTATTAACCACTATTTAAGAAACATACCCTGTTTTTAAGGGGAAAAAAAAAAAAGGGCACAGAACAATAGAATAGCCACAAAATGCAATGTGAAGTTAAGCCCAGATCCATAGTGTTCATACACCTCATGAGATCAAGTAAACAAAAATTAAGGCAAAAGGAGAAAACAGAGCAGTGGTGCAGCAAGGACGGCTACGAGATTACCCAAAGAGGTTGCTTTTAATGATTGCATTGAAAGAAGCTCTACGTGTACAACTGATGTTCAGACTTTCCCTATTGTAGTTAACTGAGTTCACAACAGAGAACAAGCTTGCATTGATTTTTTTCTCTTAATTATTGTTTTGATCTATTAAAATGCATTGGAAATAGATTAGTTGCATTTGTTAAATATTTATTGTTATTTCATCTGCCTTAAAATCTGAAATGTAAGCAATTTGTCGATTGTGCTGAAAGGTCTAATTTTAGCACAGCTTTTGCATTCTTTGCTGTCGAAATGCAGCTGTGTAGCTGTCAATATTCTCTAGTGAGATACAACAGATATCCATAAATCATGCATCCCCCAAAACTTTACGAGATGTGTGGACCAGAGAAAAAAACATCATGCAAAACCTGGTGTTCTCTACCAGATCCTCTGCTGAATCGTTTTAAAAAGCAGGACAAAAAATTAGCTAGTTAGTATCCATATCAGGTAAACAGACTGTCTGCTTGTAGAGAAGATGTTTACTTCCAGTCCCTATCACCCTTGTTTATTCTGCTGTCCGGATTGCTTAGCAATACCTAGAATTCTCCTGAAGTGTACAATCCAATGAAAAATAATTATTTTGCTGTTGCTGTTATTGTGGAACTTCAGGGAGACTTTGTGGTTATTCTTCTTTCCTGGTTGCATGTGGAACTCCATGAGCCCATAGTTGTTACCTCCTAAACTGTCTCCCTTTGATATCATCAAGTAGCTAAATCACATGTCCACTTTTAATGTCTAAAATTTAATTTTGCTCATCTGAACTGTGTTGTCTCTACTACAGCCTCTCAGAAGAGTACTTTGATAGGTAACTTTTGTGTTTGGGAGTCTCTCCCTTAGTCTGTCTTTTTTAAGTGATTCCATTAAAAATAAGCATAAAGTGGATGACAGACTACGTATAATTCCTTTTTTATTTGTCATTAGGATACTAATCTGAGCTCTGTAAGAACTTCTCAGACTAAGCTAATGAATATTTAAGTACTTGATGTGGAAAATCAGCATGTGTCTACCTAGCCAGAATTTGGGGTGTATCAAGTTTTGCTCTATGCTCTTTCAAGTTGCCCTACAAGGCAACTGTGAGCAATTCTACCGCTCTGCTGCTTGTGACACTGTCAAACATACCCTGTCCTGTTTGTGTTGTAGTGCATTTATTGCACTTAAATTGATAGGATGAAGAAAAATAAGATTTGATGGTTGTTCTGATTTACTTCATGTCTCTTTTTGAAATTTCAAGTTCATTCAGCCTGACTTTCTTTTTTTTGTTTCTTTATCCCTCACATGTAGCCCATGATTTCTGAACTCCCGTAGACTTTCTTCACAGTATTAAAGTGTTTCTTTGGTAATAAAAGACACAAGAACAAAACAAGAACTAAGCAGAGCTTCAGGAGCAAGACTCTGTTGCCAAACCTGTGTCAGTATTTCATCACCCTTATTGTAAAAAATTTCTTCCTTATATCTTGTCTAAATCTTTTTTTTTTTTTAGTTTAAAGCCATTACCCTTTCTTCTATTGCAATAGGCCCTACTAAAAAGTCTGTTCCCATCTCTCCTGTAGGCCTTCTTTAAGCACTCGATCAACTAGTCACAAATACTATCAAGTGTTATCTAAAAATGTTTTCAGATAGTCACTTATAACAACACCTAGACATCCTCCATAGATTTGTGACTATAAGCAAATATTATAAATCTTGAATATTTTATTTTTCTGATCCACAATGCATTTTGAAAGATTTTTTTTTATTTAAAATGATTGATAAATCAAATAATATGTGTCCATGAATATTTTGAAATATTTAGGCTTGTAGTTCTGTTGATAGCATCACTGTAACTTATCTCTTGGTTAGATACAACATTATTCTCACTTAAGAGACAATTTTTCTACAGCTGCAGGTGGGGATTCCATAGTTCTGTTTTTCTGTTTCTAAATCATCATCCCAAAATGAGGCATAGACAAAGCAGATAATATCCTGAGATGGAAATAAAGAATTTTTAGTGAAAATGCAAGTCTAGGCCAAGTAATTTCTTAATTGCTTGGCAGCAACCTCAAATTAGCATTCTAACATGTCCTATAGTTTCTATATTTTACTATGCAAACACAGTACGGGCTACAGGAAAACAGAAAAATAGTCCTTTTGAAGCTGATTTTCAATTTTTGTTATTTGGGGGACTGTCACAAATCTGCAGGTGACTCAGTTTTCTAGTCAGATAAGTTCCCAGTATGCCAATAGTTTCATTAGAATTCCTGAAAGAAGGGATCACTCTAGTGGTCTTTATGCGTACCCTTGGAAAAACATAGAAAATATAAATAAACAAACGTATTCAGAATACTTTCAGACTGTGTCTCATTAATCTCATTTCAGAGGAAAATCAAGCCATTGAAAGTTGTTTTTTCCAAATATTTATAAACTGTTATATGGCAAAGCATTTAGCTTTTGTGAGAAAAATAGGGTAAGATCTGGAGGGTGGAAGGGAGCTTTTTATTTTTTCCCCAAACAGAACACTGTTTCCTGTCCATCTCTCTGTCTGTCCCTCCTTCTTAGATAGTGTCCAAGGTAAAAATATCCAGGACAATAAGAGAATTTAGAGTCACCCCTCCCATGGCTTGTTATTAGATCCTTGGGGTGTTTTTCTTCTTCTACCAGACGTGTTGTCAGGTCTTTCAAAACTATGCTGCAACTGGCATGGCTGTGCTGGTTTGGTCTGGGATAGAGTTAATTTTCTTCATAGTAGCTAGGGATATTCCATGCTGTATCACATCATGCTCAACATATAAAGCTCGGGGAAGAAGAAAGAAGAAGGGGGGCATTTGGAATAATGTCACTTGTCTTCCCAAGTAACCCTTTCGCATGATGGAGCCCTGCTTTCCTGGAGGTGGCTGAACACCTGCCTGCCGATGAGAAGTGGTGAATTAATTCCTTATTTTTGCTTTGCTTTACCTATTAAACTGTTTTTACCTCAACCCACGAGTTTTCTCACTTTTACTCTTTTGAATCTCTCCCCCATCCAGCCTGTGGAGGAGTGAAGTGAGTGGCTGTGTGGTGCTGAGTTGCCAACTGGAGTTAAACCATGACAGACCAACGATGCTAATCACTGAGCCACAGTCTTACACATGTGCAAGAGCTCAGCAAAGAGATACAAAGTCAGAAGTTTAAGTCCAATGCTAAGAAAATAAGCAGATAAATGCATGAAGGAAGTTTGTGCTGGCTAAATATAGTTAAAACTAGACAAAGGCATCGCCTCTCGACTGCCAGCATTGTGGAGAAAAACACTTCAGTGGAGAAACTGCTAGATCTAATTCTGCTTATCGGGTCTGGCAAAGTGTGAAAGTAAACAGATGTGAGTTTGACCTTTCTGTTGTAATTAGAGAAGACATTGCATTTTTATTGCATGTCTCCAGGGTTAGGAGTATTCGCATCGGAGTGTCTGAATGTCTGGGGTCAGAGATGCTTTACAGGTTGGCAGCTGCATCTCTTTGAAAGTCAGCAAATGATTAATGTGATTAAGTAGCTGTAGAAAGTATCTGAACTGAAGCATAGTTTTTCACACACAGTGATTCAGTAGCAAGCCCCAACATTCTGCGGTTTTGGTGTTGGAGCAGGATGTGTTTTCAGCAGTCTTTAAGCTCATCATTTGTGTGAGATTCATTCTTTTCCCTTAAGCATTTTTTTTTCCCCATGACGTCTTTCTAAATGATGTGACTGGCATACTGCAGCACGACTGTTAGAATTGTCATGGCTTTTAGATTGTCACTCTATTCCATATAGTTTATAGTCTTAATCCAGAGCATCTTAATCTAATCACAGATTTCATAAATTCATTGGTACCAGTACTTCATTAAATCAGACTATTCAAGGGAACATTCTTCAGCCCTAGAAAGTCATCTCTTAATCTACACTGCTTTGTTCATCCTCCTCCATTTGTTGCAACAAGCTATTCACTGGTGTCATTTCTCTAGTGAATAGGATAAAGGCTTTAAGATTCAAAATCCATGTTTTCTATTTCTTGCTTTGTCATTAACTTGCTACGTTATTTTACAAAGCTTTCTTAACTCTCTGTGCCTTCTATTCTTTTTGTCTTGCCTATTTAGACTGTAGGCTCTTAGGTACAAAGCCCTCACCAGAACAAAGTCTTAATCTTTAGGTGTTTGTTTTCCAATGTAGAAATAACAGCATTCAGTAACATCAGTTCTGAAAGTAGGCACACTGAAACTGGTGAGAGTTTTTATGTGTGTTTCAAAGTATGTGACCATGCTCAATGGAATGATTGTGCTGTTCCATATGATAAAATACTGAAAACACACCTGAAAGTTATACAGTTGTCTACTGCAAACACTTATCATCAGAATTGGGAGAGATTTCTTACTTTTCGCTATTTTACCTGTATGTATGAAATGCATGACTTCTTTTCATCGGAGGGTGAGATCCAGGAAAAGGGTTTAAGGGTCTACAACTTAGGTGATGTAATATATTTTCTGAGGTGGATCTGGAAAAGAAATAAAAATGCAGTGTTTGTTCTTTAGGTTCCTTTAAAACATTTGTTGTGGAAGGTAAGGTACTGTAAAACAAGAAAGAATTTGATAGGCTGGCTGGGAAGTTTCTCATAGCTCGCTCACAGAATACTAAGCTTCTCTGTGAAATCTGATCTCAGTCTGATCCTTCACTGGAATGTAGACACTCAAAATGGCAGTGCAAGTATATTTGGGATCTAAATTCTAGAATTTGTGCTCAGAATGAAAGACTGATCATTATGAATTATTATTATAAATAAGATAGTCATCGCATACTACAAATACTGTCCTATGCAAGGAGTCAAAGGAGATGAATAGAAACACGCAGCCTGGAAAGTAAAGTTGTATCTACATCAGAATTTTTAGTTTTGATCTTACATTTTTGAAGAAAAGGTGAGATTTTTTACCTACTGCACCCTGGCTCCCATTGTCTCAAGAAGGCACAAACAGAATTCCTTTTACATAAAAGTTGATTCCTTTTAGATAAAACTAAAGATAAGCTCCTGGAGCCCACCTAACACACTCCAGATGCTGGCTCACATTCAGTCCTTGCTACCACATCACAGAGCACCACCCCTAAGCATGGATTTTCTGAATGCACATCATCAACACAGTTTAATTCTACTGCACTACTTGATAATGTAAATGTAGCCTCAAGCTCTGTTAAGAAAGGTAAGATACGGACTTCAGACTCCAGACAGATTCTCCAAATTCAACTCTTTCATTTTTTATTCTGTTATGATGTAGCCACCATCACTGTTTTAAGATTGAACTTCATATTGTTAGAGAATTGATCTTGACACCCTGCACTCAGCCTACTGATTGTATGTGTAGAACATGTACTTTAGGGGAGAGGTACTGTTCTGCTTTTTCCTGAGCTCCAGGAGAACTTGACCAGGAGCTACGCAACCCTTAGGCTGTGCTCAAGTTCCCAGCACACAGGGAAGAGTGGTTGCAGGACACAGAAAAACTGTCACAGTGAAATGAAAATCAGCACCCGGGTGTGACAGCAAAGGAGGGAGTAAGTTATTTGGTTTCATTTTGCAGTAGGGTGTGCTTCAGGATCCGCAGCTACTCTTTGATACACAAGGTCATATTTCCTACCTTTTTCATTTCCCTTTTTCCCAGCATTCCTGGCTAAACTATCAGATATACAGAACTTTGTGCTCCTTCTTTCATCCTTTGTTCCACACAATTTCTCATTACTTTAAATACCGCTTCACTCACTACTTTATCTAAAAGGCTATTTGAGCTACGAAAATATCCCACCACACATAATTTTCTCCTTCTGAATTCTCTCCCCCACTCCCCATTACATTACTCCCCATATTTTTCCTCTTCTTCCCACTCCTTTGTTGTTTATCTGCTGCTTTGTTCCTTCTGCTTTTCTACTCCATTGTATTACATTTTGTGTGTGGGCAACAAAGCAAAATGACAAAATTTCTGATCTCCAAAGAGCCACTTTCACTTTCCCACCTCCACACAGAATGGAGAAATCCAAACCAGCACAACAACAACAACAAAAAAGACAACCTGCCTGTACACTGTATCATCACATTCTGCCCCACTTTGAACTTCCCGTAGGCAACTTTGAGCTCCTCCAGCTCCTGCAAGTACAAGATGTCAAAAAACTTAGGGACAGCTTTAAAGATCACAAATTGGAGGATGAGGTCTTTCCTGGAAGAAATATGTCATTGAGATCAACTAAAAAGAGATACATACATCAGGTATTTGTCCCTATGTCCTCCCGAACTGATGGGGAAATAAAAAAATATTTGAACAGTCCGTAGTAACCACTAATCAATATTTTCTTACTACAGTCAGGATCCTAGGATTAATTAAAGAGATTAAATCCCAGCAATGCCTTTGTTGTGCAGAAATATAGGGGGGGGGGGGGGGGGGGGGAAAGACGAGAGGTGTTGGGAGTATGTGAAGTGGAGGGAAGAGAAAGATTTAAAGAGACAACTTGAATTTCCTTCATGACTTGAAGAGTAATCTATCCAGATTCAGGAACTGATAGAAGCAAAAGATTTTCAGATGTAGCTAAAAAGGAGAAAAAAAAAACAGAGAGGGGGGGGGGGGGGAGAGAAAAAAAAACACCTTTCCTTCCCAAAAAAACAACCCTGGCTGAAGAGGGAAGAAAAAGATCTATCCTTCTTCCCCCTGTTTAAAGTGTGCCACAGAAAGTATGACAAATCTCTTAAAAATGTAAGTGGCTGACCTTCTCTCATCTGCTTGTTTCAGTTGTCATTTATAAGAGGAGCATAGCCCCCACAGCTTTCATCATCACAGACACAACAGCACATCCATATTTGTCTCTAAATATGTTCCTTTGCTGTGTAATCAGCACACAAGTGTAAAGTGCAACTATTATAAATGACTTAGTGGGTTCTCCCTTTGTTTCATTTATTTCTTCTAACTACTTCTCATCCTTGGCAAACATATATGTTTCAATATGCTTATTTAAGAACCCTTTCCAAAAGACCCTTCTGTTCTTTTTTGCTAGGACCAGACTGACATGTAGGGAGGAAAAACATGACACCACCTTCTCCGCCAACAATTCGAATAGGAGCCAAAAGGTATCTTGCATTAGCACTTAAAGGAGAGATATCTATTTAAAACTGGTGAAAATGATGAAAGTGTTATTTTCTTTCAGTTCATCTTCATAAGGGCCCTGTTTCTTAAAGATCCACACTGGTGTCTGCACTGTAAAAGTCTCTCTCCCTACTCTACCCTGCCATGTGTCTCTCATCTTCAGGTTAGAATACTATCCAGGGTAACATCCATTACAGAGTATGTTACACTCAAAATTTTATTATGGACAAAAAGGAAATATAGTTCTTGTTTAAAGCCAAACATTTATTTTTATTTTAATTGACATCTTCCTAGCCTAATTAAGGAAGTTTTTCTAGTCCAGAGTTATTAAAGAAGAAGGGGAGGAAAAAAAAAAAAAAAAGAAAGAAAAGAAAGCACTACTATATGAAAAAATCTCAATCAATATAATACAATTAAAATTCTTTTGCACACATTTCCTAGTTTCTGTCCTTTTCCTGGTATAATGTTTACCCTTACACTGCCCTTCAAGATACTAATGTTTTCCATATAGTGAGTTGTCAGCATCCCAAGTTCTTTGACAGAACTATGATGTTGGATGGTTTATTTTGATTTTGATTTTGATTTTTTTTTATTTTTATTTCTCTTCTCTCTTCTTTTTCTTTTTCTTTTTCTTTTTTTTTTTTTTCTTTTTCTTTTTCTTTTTCTTTTTCTTGCAAAGGATTAACTACAGTTCAGTTTCATTTCCAAGGAGAAGTTATGTCACTCTTTTATTTCTGGCATAGTTATGTTCCTTGCATTATTCAGAAAATGGTATATTGTGGAGTCAGTCTTCACAATTGGTCCCCAGCTGCCCATCCACTCATCAGTGTGGGCTGAGGAGCCTGGTTTTGTCTTTTGGCTATCTACAATAAAGTTAGAAAATTCAGAGAGCTATAGTGGTTTTTTAAACTCATGTAGCTCCCCTTGTTAACTTACAGCAAAGAATATAGTCACTTTACGCCAAAAGTACATTATGCTGTGAATACCATAATTTAGAGGCCCTTTCAGGCCAGAAAAGAGATTTAAATCCTCCTGCATCCAGAATTTCTCAGTGAAACTTTGTGGATAAGAAGACATTAAAAGAAAAGAAAGTAGTTTTCTAGTGCAAGTTGTTGTATGAGAGAGAAAAGTAAGAAAATACATATATATCAAACAAAACCCCCCATATTGTTTACCAAATCACAGGAACAGGAGCTGGACTGTCTTCTCTCTCACCCAAATAGAGTGAAGTCTGGGAAGAAAGACAGCATACAATTATAAAAGAGGCAGAGACAGCCTGCTAATATGTCTAGCTCAGAGACAATGAGACTGAAGTTATATTCCCTTGGCAGGGATTAAGTCCCGAGGTTGACACCACTCTAAGTAAAATTCATCCAAAGCTCTGAAGAACTTGATGTAACTTCAAAGTTAGATCCAGCTTTGAAGCTGGTACTGCCCTGAGTGAGAGTTCCCCACTCCAAACTAAATTTTTCTATATCCCATCAAACCTAACATTTCATGATTTCGTGAAGATAAAACCCCCTGTTGAGATACTTTTGGACTCCATTTGGTACATGTACAGTCCCACACTTTGATGTGTCCAATGTATTCAGCTCAGGTTGTAGTTGCTTAAGGGTTTGTCTTACCCCATACACTATGGACACATCTATTCGCTTGTCCAAATGTAGCAAACCTCCTTTTTATTTCAAACCACATCACTTCATATCCATATCAAGCTGTTTATCCAGGTCTTTTTTAATTTTTTTTTTTATTTTTTTTATTCTAGGCTCATGCCAATTTAGTTAAATGCTCTTTTCTTGTATTTTTTTTAATTATTATTTTTATTTATTCTAGGCTTATGCCAATTTAGTTAAATGCTCTTTTCTTGTTAAAATGGTAGTTTCTAGACTCTTTGCCTTAGTGATGGATCATATAACCTTCACAGTTTGGTAGAATCTGTGTATCTATCTTGACATGTAATTGAATTAATTTGTTTTAGACAGGACAGCCTAGTCCTGCCTCACCTACAGACCTTAATATGTAAGATTTGTAAACAGATGTCAAAATAAATGTCAAAACAGCTTCCATACTCAGTTGTAGAAAAATGTTTATAAATTCTTCCAGAATTACAGAGCAGGGAAAGAGAAAAAAACACCTAAGGATTAAAACTCCTCATTAATAAAGATCTTCAAAGACCACCAGAGGTAAGCACCAAGAGAAATTCCTCTAGAAAGCTACCTCTTCACAGAAAGGACAGACCTAACATATACCTAAATAGAGGATACCAGGGAGGGATCTTTTCCCAAAGAAGTAGCAGAACATGGTTACATCATTCAGTGGAGCATAAGGCAGGAAGCAGGAGACAGAAAATGTACTGACACCAGCATCACAGCCCCATACCTACTTCCACCCCCAAGCTAATTAACCTACCCAAGAAATAATATTAATCAGCTCAACCATTTCACAATGCTGATACTCATTCTGTGGCTGCATAAGTGACACTTTGCTTTATCAGCTTCCAGATGTATCAGTTAATTGTCACCTGGGTCACATACAATTAACAGAGTACGGCACCGTGTTCAGTGGACATCTCTGTGTGCCTATGGAGTCTTACCCAGGACTTCTTATGGCCTGTTCAAAATAGCATAACTGAATTTTAAACTCTTTTGTCTTGTTTAAGATGACCTTTTTCAAATTCTTGATTTCAGTGTTAATATGATGTTCTTGAAAGTATTAGAGCCCATGGATGCACACAGGCATTTATATATTCCTTATCTCCTGCTGCTTTATTTTTATTCTCAGGCCTACAGCCTGTTAAAAAAAATACAGGATTTAGATATCATTTTTATACAAAAGAGAAATAAGGTAGAAACTACTAGCTATCTTTAAGCCTTCCCAATAATGGGAAGAGACTTATGGGAATAGCATTCTAAACATTAGGAAAAAGCAGCATTTTATCATTGTTGCCATGGACACCCGTAATGTATGAAAACTACTAATTTGATTTCCAACACTCCTAGCTCCTGTACTAGGTAACCCATGCTCTACCTGAGCTGGAATGCTCTTAGCTGCACCATTCTTGACAAATTTCTAGTTGTAGTTGAAGAAACTAAATGAGACTTCAGGTTTCAGCCCCATAAAAAGGAAAAAAGAGAAAGAGAGAAAGGTCTCTTTCTGAGAGTGATGGATAGATTATTTCCAAAAAGAGCTATTCTGGAGAAAGATGTGGTGTACACAGAAACAATTGTTGCAGCGGATACAGAAACAGTCCTTCTTGTGGACTTCAATAAAAACATCTTTCCTAGCATGGAAGTCTCACCAAAAGAGTGGTCAAGCTAAGGAAGAACTGTTAGTATTTATAGCAGCAGGATGTTTTTGAATCACTCCCTCCTTTTCTTCCATTTCATAAGATACGAAAACTGTCTATGACAAAGTCAATTTCATTTCTTACAGCCCAGCTCACCACCCTTTCAAATAAAACATGATAAATAGCGCGCTTTAGTGTATTATATATATTTGCTTATATTTACATGTTTAGTACATTGTATTCTTGGTATTTGTACAGCTTTCTCATCAGTTTTCAATTGTCTAATCGTGGACATTAAGTCTTAAAGTCTCCTGCTGTTCTGCTAAATCAAGGTGCTAATATTTGTTTAACTTTGTATTTGAAAAATGTTATTATTGAGAAGGAACCAATAGTTCAATAAAATAATAGCCACTTTTGGTATAACAAAATGGCCATACATAAAATTATTGTGCAAATAATGAGAATTAGACTTCTATTTCATTGATTATTTCCTCACAGACAAATGAAAACTTTATTTAATAAATAGTATTTTATTGCAGTGGTTCAGCCTCTCGTTCTCATAATAGAATCATAAGACTTGTAAATCCCAAATATTTTGCTGGTTTTTGCATTAAAAAATCTGTGATTTTCAAGGCATGCCAATATTTCTACAATTTTTCCTCTTACCCATCTCTGAGGCTTTTATCTCTTCTTGTCTTAGTTGCACTAAAAAAAGAAAACAAAGAGCACTTCAGGTAGAGCTGACTGCAAAGTAGGCACAGACATGTGCCTCGTAATCAACCATTATTCTTTTTCTGTGTGGTTCTTTCTTGAAGCTGAACATTCAGTAAATTCTTTAATAAGCAGGGAGGTAGGGTGCATTTGAATCTCTCAGAATAACAGAAGAAATCATACTTCAGGTATGCTAACAAAGGCCTTAACTTCTTTTTTCTTTTTTTTTTTCCTAATTGACAAATGTAAGTCAGAACTTATAAAGTGTCTTGTACCATGAAGAATTCCAGATATTTCCAGTGCAATGGTTTGGAAAGTTTTGTGGTTATCAACTATGCTTTAGAATACAAGAAGAAAATACCATTTTCCTTTAACTCAATGCTATACCGCATGCGAGTGTGTGTCAAAGTAACTACAATAATTTGCCATGTCTTGTTAAGCAGCTGATGCAATACAGCAGTATGTGATTGATGACAAGCCATACTTCCATGACAATGCCTCTAAACTTCTCTAACAATATAAAGTGGTTAATAGGAACTGACTGTATCAATCAAAACTGAACGTACTGGTGAGGAATAATCTGCTCCCTCTAATCAGTAATGCCATCTAGCTGGTTTTTTTTGTAATATATTTAGGATTTTTTTATAAAGCTCTGCACACACACACACACTCTTCTTCATATCTTTACTTCCACCCTGTTAAACAATTACAAGTTTCCTATCTTTAAAGGTAAACATAAATTTTTCCCTCATCATAATGTAAAGTTAAGCATTTTGGTAATGTACTACTTAAAGCACATCTCTGTGACCATCTACCAGCTTGTAGGAATATTCAGTAAGACTTTGGTATATATGGGACCATGTCTTGGATCTATGGGTTTGCCTTACTGTTGGGGTTTGCTTTATTGTTTTTGTCTTTTTGTATTCAGGACTTCTGTTGTGGCTGTTTCCTAAGTTTGGGCACATTTCCTAAAACATTAACTCAGTGTCTCACATCCTCCTCTTAAAAAAAAAAATAAAAAAAGTACTGGAGAAATGTAAGTATCCTTTTTTAAGGCAGGTAGCAGAGTAAAGGCAATATTACAGAGTTCACCAAGCACTGCATGCACTCCAAATTCTCTTTGCCAAACCATTTTTTGGAATGGTGGTGGGTAATTTACAAGTACTTTAATCCTCCCATGAGGATTAAAGCTTTAAACATTAAAGCTTTCAACATACATGAGTTATGGTGTTAAAAAAAAAAAAAAAAAAAAAAAAACCAAAGAAAAAGAAAGATAACAGGAATAAATAGAAATAATAAAAAGATAACAGAAAGGGAATGTGGCATTCAAGCTGAAGGACATTGCTGGAAAATCAGAAGTATGATGTGCCAATAGTAGTGAGAATAAGTAGCTGAGCTTTTCTGAGGAACACTCTGAGTAAAATGGCAGTTGCACTTATCAAGACAAATAACATCAGATTCATAGATCAGAATAATTAAACAATGTCCTTATAGTCCGAATGCAATGACTTTGTTAATTAAAGGAAGAAAACAAAGAAACAAAATGCTAAGGATCTCAGTTTGGATGTGTAAATTAAAAAATTAATTCCATTCAATACTTTGGGCTTTGATTAATTAGCCCACACTAATTAATAAGCAAAAACATGCTTCTAAAAACCTTCTGTTTGCATGAAGGTTTTTAATAAGTTGGAAAACAGAATGTAAAAATGAAGAAATTAAAAATACAACAGCAAATATAAACAACGGTTAAAAAATGTTTATAATCAAAAGATTTCACATTTCAGACAAACTAATTTCCATTCAAAAAATATACAGTTTAGTATTCACATCATTTCCTCTCCATTGACTTTATACAACATGCTCTCCCACATGCAGGTATTACCAATATGATTTTTATTGCATTAATTCATTAGTCTGAACAGACATCACAGACTTTCCAAATTAACGTATTCTCAATCAATGTGTTCCAGTCTGCTGAAAACTGCTTTGGTCATTTCAGCTTTCTATTTTATATGCTTAGAATGAAAACAAGTGTGGTACTAAGTGCAGTCTACATCTGTTGACTTAAAAGTACCTTTGATATAGTATGAATCTATATTGCTACACTGCAAGTTGTTAAAAGCTGGAAACCTTTAAGTAAATTACATAAATAAATAATTTATTAACACCTCTGCAATGTTTGTGGCAAAAAATACTTTCTTAGGCAACTTATCAAGAAATTACATTCTTTACAGTTATATTGGCATATTAAGTCACCTAACTGGTTTTAGATAATGCAATTTAATCATGGATTTTTTAATTTTGCCATTCATGAGTACATGAATCTTGCAATTTCAAAATGGTTCTATCATTTCTTCATGGATTTTTTCCTTTCTTTGCTGGTTTTATCAAAATGTTTCTGCATTACAAAGACTAAGAAGCCCAGTTTTCTTGTTGTCAAGTGGAAAAAATCCAAAACAAAAGTGGGCATTTTTTTTTCTTCATTTTTGTGAAGTGAAAAGTCATCAAACTTAAAATGTCCATGTTATTTTTTCAGTTTAATATTCACACAGGTATGTAATTTGCAAACAGGGCAAAGAAATACACACAATCTTTTTTCTCAAGAATGTATGTCTACATTATATGTAGACATACAATTTGCATGTCTACAGACATAAAAAATTTCATTCAAGTACACTCTTTGGACTGTCTGGGTATTAGGAAAAATTTTTCATCAAAAGGGTTGTCAAGCATTAGAACAGGCTGACCAGGGAAGCCCTGTCTTTTAAATACACTCCCTGGAGGTATTTAAAAGACAGGCAGATGTAGCGCTGAGGGATATGGATTAGTGGTGGTTTTGTCAGGTTAATGGTTGGACTTGATGGTCTTAATAGTCCCTTCCAACCCAGATAATTCTATGATTCAGCTTGGGTCTTTTGAGTGGAATTGCTAGACCAGCTTCTTCATGTAAGCATAGCTTTCCTTACTAACCTTCACGAATTTGTTATCATCAACCTCTTCCAGGACTTGAGTACTGGCTCCTTTTGTGTCCCAAAGTTTCTGGGTAAGTAGAAGCTGAGCATTGCCTTCCAATTTTAAGCAAGCTAGAGAATTTTCTGTGTAGGTATAAAAAATTTCAGAAGTTGTTGATTGTGAGCATTAGTTAAGTTATAAGTATAGCATTAACCATCAGGAAGAATAGATTTCCCCACTCTCCCATCTTCAGCTCGTGAACACTCCTTTATAATAAAAAAGTCTACCATGAACCAGAATCAAAATCACGATCACAAATCAAGTAAGAAGTATATAAATGAGCCTCCTGGAACATTGTGTTTTAATGGAATCCTTTGGAATTGGCATTTTAAATGAAAAGGTATCAACTGAAATGTAATAGAAATGAACATATGTATTAAAAAAAATGTATAGCGACACAACATTTTCTTATATGGTCATGTGGGCTATTTACATTTGGAAAATAAAATTTATTTCCCCACAGAAAAAAAAAAAGATCTCTTTCAAACACGCATTCTGACAACAAAAATTATTTTAATTGTAAATCCCAGCTGAAAAGTAATAGAAATGAACATATGTATTAAAAAAAATGTATAGCGACACAACATTTTCTTATATGGTCATGTGGGCTATTTACATTTGGAAAATAAAATTTATTTCCCCACAGAAAAAAAAAATATCACTTTCAAACACACATTCTGAAGACAAAAATTATTTTAATTGTAAATCCCAGCTGAAAAGTAATAGAAATGAACATATGTATTAAAAAAAATGTATAGCGACACAACATTTTCTTATATGGTCATGTGGGCTATTTACATTTGGAAAATAAAATTTATTTCCCCACAGAAAAAAAAAAAAGATCTCTTTCAAACACGCATTCTGACAACAAAAATTATTTTAATTGTAAATCCCAGCCCACTTTATTAATAACGTGTTACTTTAGAGAATATTCCGGAGGTTCTGACCAAATATATCTGTGACAACATTGACAAGGAGGAATATTTAATTGCATTTTTTCTTTTTAATCCATAACTCTGCAACTTTCAAAATATTTTAGACGCCTGGTAGACAATGTTTGATTCTGAGGTTCACAGTTAAATCAGCTAACATTGACAAGGAGGAATATTTAATTGCATTTTTTCTTTTTAATCCATAACTCTGCAACTTTCAAAATATTTTAGACACCAGGCAGACAATGTGTGATTCTGAGGTTCACAGTTAAATCAGCTAAAATGTACAAAGTATACATATAAAAAAGAATCAAAGAAAACAGTTATAGATTGAAATATTTTTCATGTTTCAGAAACTGGATTTTCAAACATGCTCAATGCTGAGACTTCTATAAGAAGTTGTATGAACTTCAAAAACATAACAGTGGAACAAACAGTGAAACGGTGGAATAAATTTCACCCTTTCTGATTTTTATCTTTTTTTCTCCTTAAATGTACATGAAGACACACATAGACACGCACAGAAGCTATTTTTATTTGCATCAAAAATAAAAAAAAATTAGTCTGATTCAGTAATCATAAAAAAAATTATCAATATATTATTCACAACAGGACTTTATGTCTTTTTTTTTTTTTTCTTTATGGGATTTATTGATAAATATTCTCCAAAATAGGCAGAATGCAGCTTTCTTTATATAAGTTACTACTAGCGTCCATCTATTTTCTAATTGTTCCTTTAATTTTTTGTGTTAGGTGTGTAAAAAATATAATTGTGCATTCACAATTCAGCAAAACAATCAGGATCAGACACTTAAAACTACTTATAAGGTTAATTTCATAGAAGTGCTGGAGTTTAAGGTAAATGGATAACCTTCAATGAAGTCCTTAGGCAGTGCCTCATTTTCATGGATTATAAGCGTCACAGAATCCTAGATATTTCACAAGGTAATTGGAAGAAGTGGTGCCAAGCAGTACTGAAAATCAGTCAGCTTTTATTTGAATTCTTAAAGATTTTGGCACAATAAACATCTATAATATAGGATCTACTGTGTTTTATTATTAACTGTATTAAAGCCCTTCTACTTCATTTCGGAAGTGTCAATGCATGTTAAAGTAGATGTACAAGAACAGTTCACCTACATTTTACTTCAACAGAGCATTACTTTTTGTCATAAACATATACCTGGGGGCTAAAAAACATGCATCTGTAAAGGTAACAACTACACGTGACAGTTGCTGTATATGAAAGGAATATAAGTTCCTATTTAATCCTTTATTTAAAAAATAAAACAGCATCCATAGTTTACCTTCGGTCACAGGTGAACAGAAAAAAAATAATGAAAATTGTAGCTATTTCACCCAGTTTTAGTGTAGAAAGGATAATGGTGTCAATGAATAGAGTTACAAATATGAATTGAAGTCCCTTAACTTATTATGCTGCTGGCTTCTGACCTTTCTGAATTCTTTAAAGATTTTCCAAACCCTCAATTTAATCAGAATAGAAATTGCTTCATTCACCATGTCAGTTGTCAGTTAGTATCAGTGAATATGATTCAGCTGTCTTTATAGCTTTCATGACCAGTAGACACATTTCTAAAGGAAGTGCAGTTGTATGTTTAAAACATAATGCATTAGTATAGTGCTTTGTAAAGCTACAAGCTCTGACACTTTACTTAAAACCTTCAGTCTGAATGAACTTTCATTCTGAGGCTTCCATGAAAGCAACACCCGCTTGTGCTACTGGTAACTGTCTTCATAATTTCTTTCTTTAAAAAAAATAAAATTAAAAAAAAATAAAGCAAACAAATGACAAATACAGTTTCTAGTGTGCTGTTTTAACTACATGTGATTTTACTGTTAGCCCTAACAATTTCTAAACTTTTGTAGAATTTAACATTTTTTTCTCTAATTCACAGGATGACAGAGTTGCTCAGGTTGGAAGGGACCTTGGGAGATCATCTGCTCCATGCCTTCTGCTGAGTCAGGGTCTCCTAGAGCAGGTTGTCCAAGATATTTCCAGGTGGCTTTTGAATATCTCTAATGCGAAAACTCCATCTGTCCCAGAGTTCAACCAACCTCTCAGTAAAACAGTGTTTTCTTCTGTTTAAATGGAATTCCCTGCATTTTGGTTTGTGGCCCTTGCTTCTAATCCTGTTATTGGATACCGTTAAAAATCTGTCTCTGTCTTCTTTCCTCCCTCCTTCCCTTTGCTCTTCTTTGTTTTTTTAAAATGCATATCAGATTAAAAGCCATAGATCAGAATATCTTCTAGATAACTAATAGTTTATACAGTAGATACTATTAAATCTCATTAAATATATATAAGATTTCACTTCATTATATATATATGATATCGAGCATAAATTTAGATTTACACTATGATTTTACTCATAGCCCTTTATAAAGGACGTTACCTTTCTTAGGCATCATCACCTAAGTATTTCAAAGAGCAGATTTAAACAAGTGTTAGCTGCCTAGGTGTTTTTAAAAAGTTCTTTGGCTATCTGCTACATTACTTAGGCACCTGAACAACTTTGATGTCCATGTATATATCACTTTTGCAAAAATCAAAATCTCTGGTTCTATCCTGTCCTGACAGGAGACGAAAACAGATTAAAAAAAAAGAGGCAGACACCAATTGACAAAAAATCTTAGGTTAAGAAATCCAATTAAAATATTTATTTAATTTTACTAAGCTTATTGTCAATTGCAACCTTCATTTACTTTATTCTTCCCTAGGGTTTGTGTACCAAAGCACAGATCTTCTAAAAAGCTTAAAAATTTAAAATGATGAGACTTTTAATGTGACGTGCTCTCAAGCCTCAGTTACTCAGTTACTCAAAGGGTATTAGTACTTACTTACATATTATAGGGAAACTGTTCCTGAAAATTATAGCTTTCTGCTGCACATCTTTTGCTTCATAATCCCAAATCTTCAACCTTTAAGTTTCTTTTCATTCTTCCTTCTTTAGAGGCTTGTATTTGTTTGAAAATGAAAGTAGTGTGACAAAGAACACAATAGTCTTTTGCTTTTGGGAAATTTGGCAAAATTGTGTCAGATATACTCTGTGAAAGGAAAATGCTGTGCATCTTCCAGCAGAAAATTGCCTTTCCAACAAATAATTAAAGAGTAAAGAGAGGAATTCCTTTCTTTTTTTTTTTTTTCTTTTTTTTTCACATTCCAAACTGCTGTCCAGTCTTTTCTATTGTGTGAAATGTTGCAAAGGACTGTTTTGTAGATTTGCTTTTCCAGGAGGGATAGTTAATTTTGACTGGAAATTCCATTAATTCAGTCAGTCAGTCAGTGGTGAGATTACTGAAATATCAGGACACTGATGAACTTAGAAATATAAAAATCCTGTTTTACACAACTTTTTAATTATCTAGCTTCTACTTTTGGGTAATGAAAGAGAATCTAAGCATGTGACTAAGCATATAGACAATGTTAACTAAATTTTATTGAGCTCTGAAAAAACTAAAATGTGACACTGATTGCTTAATATCCAAAATGTTTCCATTAACTTTACTTAACTATGTAATCTTATCTGTACTTAAGAATATTTAAGTTGGAGCTAAAGCCAAATATTATAAAAGATAAAGAGGATTTTCCCCTTAGCTTGGGTTTTAAGCCAGAAAGCTATTCTGCACTAAATATTTAAAAAAACCCTCTCTATCCTAAATCAAAGACAAAAGTTAAAATGAATCAATATAAGAAGCTGTTTGGATGCTTTTGTGAGTGTATGTTTTTACAAAAGTCTCAAACTCTGACCAAAATTTAAACTAAATGTGCATCTTAAAATGTTTCCCTAACTATCAAATTTTGATGAATCAAAATGCTGAATGTAAAAAAAATGAAACCTGCAATATTTTTGAACCTATACTATGAAAAATAAGAAGAGGTGGAAAATAAGTGGTGTGAAGAAAGAAAAAAAAGCTACAGTCAAGCAAGAAAACATATCCTACAAATATTGGAAAAAAAATACAAATATGCTGATGATGGCAAATTAATTTACCAAAAAAATCTTTAAAGTATAAAAATCTGTATTTTAATGGCTAATAGATATTCCCATTATATAAAACTGGTATTTCAAGTGCAATTTCCTTTGTACAAAACCATGTGAAATGCATGAGTATATTGTCACACTTAGGTCTTCATAACTCAGGAAACTGTAAAATTAATATTGGAGACCTAAAAGACCACCGGTATCAAAAATACAACATCTTAGTGTTGCTTGCACTTACTGACTGTAGATAGAAAATACAGGTTTCCTAAAGTATATCTTCTCCAGTCCTCCTTCATATTTCCAAGGAGTTTCACTACTGTTAAGACTGTTCCATTTTTTCATCCACAGAATTTTCTTAATCTACTATATTTCCATGTCATATGTTTTCCAATATTCACTTTGAGCCAGGTGACTGTGATCAAGTTCTGAGCTCAGAATGGTCAGCAAACATTGTAGGGTAGGATTCTGGGCACAATAAACCAGTCCCAGCTGGACCCTGTGAACCCAGATCATACACTGGCACTGAAAAATCCCCTTCAAGCTAAATTAAAGATTATTGGCAGGGCAATGGAAAGGAATTGAAATTCAAAGGGAAATATTTTTCCTAAGAATTCCCTCAGCTCAGATGAAAAGGGAGAGAAATTGAGATGCATGTGGATGAAAAAAGTGAGAAATAGAGGGAATGAGAACCTTGGAAACAGAAAATTAAGGGACAGGAAGAAATAGCTGGAGGGAGAGAAGAAACTTATACACGAGATAAAGAATGTATAGGGAAAAAATCTACTAAATGGCAGAGGGACATCGAGATGGGAGGCAACTTTCTGTGGGTGAGACAAGCATTTTGGGTTGCAATTGAAGGAACATCTACTACATTCACTTTTAGTATGGGAGTTTGGGATGCATACATTTTCTGCAACAAGAACGATGTGTTTCAATGTGGTGTGATATTCTACCTGTCGGAACATTTAGTAATGTATTAGTTGCCAAGGCAACGACATATTTTTGTGAGGCACATTCCTGGTCTGGCTTTTCCTTTTGGAGTTACACCCCTGTGGAGCACAAATAAATGTGACCAAGTTATGCATGAGGAGTCTGAATTTGATGAACCATAGCAAACATTAAATTGCTTGCATTTTGTGCTTCTGCAGTATAATTTCCAGAAGATTATTGTCACAATGATTAGTTTTTCATGACTACAGTTCAAAAAATTGTAATTAGACATAGAAACTCAAATGTTCTCATAGCTGGGAAGGTCTATTACCACTTCATTATACCTGAAAGCTAAATGATGGTGCTATTGAATTGTTTGCTATTCATATAACCAGGATAACTGGAATATTCAAGTGGCACAAACACACATTCTTATATATATAATGCACTGCAATAGCTGACTGGTATACAGCATATATCTTAAAACCTGACATATGAATATGATCTGGCCCCATGCCATGTGTTAGTTGATTGTTACCTCTCTCACTGACTCCTAAACTACAGAATTCCTGAATTCTTTTATTTCTTTCTCATTTTTTCTTTTCTGAATTGTCACCTTTCTCTGCTTTCATGCTCTTGCTTGTCTTTTTACCAATTGCGTCTTTTCTTATGGGGATTTCTTTTCACTATACTTTTGCATATACCTTCACACATTTTAACCCTGACCAATCTGGGATACAGCTAATAATGCTATCTAAATGTGTAGTAGTAAAAACCAATGGGTGTTACAGAATTAATAACAAGGGAATCGCTTACACAAAAGCTGCTTAGTGAAGGCAATTTAATTTAAAAAAGAATTATAAATTGTGAACCTCATACCAAAATGTGGTGTAAATGCCAAATGCCATTTCCAGAAAATAACATGCCAGGAAAACATATGTTCTCCAAGCTCTGTAACTGTCAAAGAAAGGTGAACACTAACATAATTCTGTAAAAGAAAACAAATGGTAAAGTGTGATTTTGGTGATTGGGCCAAATTTTAAATACTTTCTCCTTGCAGACTTCCTCCCAAGAACATCATCACACTTATTTATTTATGAGACTCAATCATAAAAGTAATATTTCTCTGCAGTGTCCAAAGCTCAGGTGTTTCCTCAGAAAAGATTCTGAAAAATGGACTTCTTTTTTAACAAAATCAGCAGATAAAGAACACAACTTGTCTATGAAGAAAGTCATATTCTTTGCAAGATCTGATAGAACACATTTTCAAAAACAGATCTGAAATGGCACTGCTGTTTGTAAAATCCAAACAAATATAATGGTTAGTTGGTGAGTGAACTGCAGCATCCTTAGTGTAGAATTCTTGACCCCCATATTGAGCACAACAATGTTTTCTAAAGGTTTTTAAATAAATTTCTAACTATTTTAATAAGATTGGCATGCTACTGTTGTATACATCTCCCAGCATCATAGAATCATAGAATTGCCCAGGTTGGAAGGGACCTTTCAGATCATCTAGTTCCACCATCAGCCGAACTCTAATAAAAACCATCACTGAACCATGTCTCTAAGCACCATGTCAACCCGGCTTTTAAATCCCTCCAGGGATGGTGCCTCAACCACTTCCCTGGGCAGCCCATTCCAATGTTTAATAATCCTTTCAGTGTAAAAATTTTTCCCAATATCCAATCTGAACTTCCCCTGGAGCAACTTGAGGCCATTTCCTCTTGTCCTATTGCCTGTGACTTGGAGAAGAGATTGACCCCCACCTCTCTACACCCTCTTTTCAGGGAGTTGTAGAGAGCAATAAGGTCTCCCTTCAACCTCCTTTTCTCCAGGCTGGAGAAAAGAAAACAACTGATAAGCAAATGCTGCTGAATGCTGAGTTACACTAACTTATGGGGCCTTGACATTATATTAAAATAACAGTTCTGTCAAGGAGTAGAAGATGGCCAGTCATAAATTCATCCCGTGATGTCAAATGTGCAATAGTTAGGTAGATATTAAGTCTATTATTCAGTCACAGAAATACATTTAAACCTTTTAATAAGAAACTAGGAGGAAAGTATCACAATACTCAGTATACTGAGTGGTAAAAGTCTGCCAATAGGCTCATTTACTGATGGACAATGCTTCTGGATGCTCTAGTTTAGCTTGAATTTAGGATGAGCATTTATCATTTCCAATGGAAAAAATATAGTTGAGGATTTAATGTAGCAGCCTGCTTGAATAATGGCAACTCTTACAGTAAAAGAACCTCTCAGGTTTAAAATCTGGGTTTAACTGTGCTTCAAAATGAGTTATCAGTGGTCTGATTTGCTTTGTTGAATATTTTGACAAATTTACACTTTTAAGCAAAGTTTTAATAAAATGCACATCTGACTGATGACAAGCTGTCATCAGTGAGGCTAGTGAATTTAAAAATACAACTACTTGGACAGCAACAGTGATGAACAATTTCACAGGCAGCTGAAGAAGACAGCTAGTGGTCTCCAGAGACAAGTGTGAAGTATATGGTGGGAGAAGGATGGTTTTGTCTTATTTTTTACACCTGAATGGAACCTCTTCCACTTGACATTATAAGTTTTTCTAGTAGACTTTCCAGGGAAATTTAGAGTACTTGCATGGGTATTCATGCTCTTCATACAGAGCAGTTTCCAGCCAAAGCTAAGGAGCAATGTGAATCCTTTGAAGAATCAGTAACTCTCTGCCTGTCATCTGCTGCTTAATCCTACACAGGCTGAAAATGAAAGACTAAAGATAAGGTCTCCTATCCATCAAATTTTGATTCCTCATACTGGACTTGTTACTATTAAACACTCATTTGTAATAATGTACAGTAGCAGACATTTCACTGGTCTTAGCTCTCACTTGAAATATGAAAGAGTGCGATTCCAGTTTTGATCTGACTCAAATAGAAGCAGAGATATGTATGTTATCATACTGAATACACCAGGCAACGGTTGGTTTTTCTGGATCATGCACAGTCTTTTTCATATGAAAAATGAGGGGGAGAATGTTTTCAGCTCATGTCAATCTGGAACAGCAGGATTATGGAACTTGGAAACATTCATAGGTTGGAAATTTTTTATCATGTATAACTGTCTCTTGCCACACAAAACCCCTTTGCACTGGTTTCTCATCTGCAGGCATATAAAAGTGCATTTCATGATTTTCACCCTAAAGTCACTGGGAATTCTTCTTCTGTTCTGCTTCTGAAGAGAAATCAAGGTTGTATTGCTGATAACTCATTAATATTTAACAAGACTACAATCACCGGATATCACACAAAATTATTAAGCGGTTTATAACCACTGAGACCCTAAGTTTATTTAAGACTGTTGTTTATCACAAAAGCTGGTAAGTTACATGACTCAGTGTGTTCTTTGATAAAATATTATACAAATGGCAAATTATTAAACTGTGGGAAACAAACACTGTGAAACATTCTATGTTTTCACAATGTTTCAGCAAATTCCAGATGCTTCTGAAAAGTGAGGGGGAAAGTGAATGATCACTAGCAACTCTATCTACTAGCCATAAAATAGTCCTGTGTTTAGATGTCTTTCAAGGCATAGTCCTGAATCAGTCAATCATCCAGCCAGAGGAATGCATACTCTGCAACCATGCAGAAAAAAATACAGGAGATTGTTAAATGTTTCAGAACTTTGTGAATTAGTCTGCATTTCATAATGTTTTATCAACCCCAGTCAAAAAATCAATGCTTAAATTTTTTTCATGTTGTTTGCCTTAGGTGTCTAAGATATTTTGTTCTGTTGTACATATAAATGTCTGCAAAATCCAGACAAAAAAGACTATTAGCCAGAAGTAAAGCTCCTTTTTTCTTTCATTTTTAAGTTCAAGTAAAACCTTAAAAGACAAATGACTATTGTTACAAAGTAACAAATAGAAACCTGGACACCGGTTAAGTAATTTTGAATGGAGAATCCATTAAAAGACGGGGTGAAAAAAGCATTTATTTATTGGTTTCAAAAATTAGGGAAAAATATTGAAACTCCTTGTGAAGATTTTCTGCACAGATACTCTGAATTATTGGAAAAATAGAAAAATATACAAAAACTGTCTGCTTGTCCAATCTCAATATTATTATAGTAACATTTTCTTTCCCTTCATATTTATTAACTCAGCTCTAAAGCTTTGGGTATCATCTTGGACACCTTTTCTTGTTATGACATGATACAATACCAAGTAGGCCAAAAAAAATAAAATATATCCCTTCTGAGAAAGGAGCATTTTCTTTTCCATGTGGACATTTCAAGAAGAGCTCCATCACCTTTCAAGTCCTGTAAATTATAATTAAACAAATTTCATGTCACATCACAAAGCACAGCTTAATTCAGTTGTTGTGGATGTCATGGATGAAATACACTTACGCCCTTTCAAACATTTGCTCTGTTTCTTTAGACACACACACAAATAAAGTCCTAGATCAATTTATTAGTTCTGACTTTAACAAACATGTTAGATGGTGATTTCTCTTTTACAAGTTGGTTGGTTTATTTTTTGTCCTCTGAGTGCTTCCTTAAGAGCACAATATAGCAGTTGCTGAGTACTTTGTCTATTTTCATGCCTGCAGCACTCGTACTTAGTCATTTCATGTCATAAGTGGATTCTTATCTCTCTATCCACCTCGATTCCCCATTATTAGTTTACAAGAGTGCAATTTTCTTATTTTCATGTACAATATTACAGTGTTCCATAAAATAGATAACTATGCTGAAAGAACATAATGATTACAAGATAGAGACCAAAGTTTCCTGTGTGATCTATTTTAGTCTTTTGTGCACACATATTCTGATATAGTATTTAATTATAAACTTCTTGTCTTGTGCATAGTCATCACTGGCCAAATGGCCAGGCCCAGGGGTTGGTGATCAATGGCACAAAATCTGGTTCAAGACCAGTGACTACTGGTGTACCCCAGGGATTGATACTGAGTCCAATTCTGTTCAACATCTTCATTAGTGATCTGTACAGCAAGGCAGAGTGTGCTCTCAGCAAATTTGCAAACACCAAATAGGGAGGAGTGATGTTATCCTGGGCAGCATTAAGAGGAATGTTGCCAGCAGGTCAAGAGATATGGTCCCTCCCCTGTAGTCAACACTGCTAAGACCACACCTGGAGTACTATGTCCAGTTCTGGGCTCCTCATTACAAGGAAGACATGGACATACTGGAAAGAGTCCATTGAAAGGCCATAAAGATGATTAATGGACTGAAGCATCGCTCGTATCAGGAGAAGGTGAGAGAGCTGAGACTGTTCGGTCTGGAGAAGAGAAAGTTCAGGGGGCATCTCATTAAGGTACATAAATACCTCAATGGAAGGTGCAAAGAAGACAGAGCCTGGTGACAGGACCAGAGGCAATATGCACAAACTGGAACACAGGAGATTGCCTCTGACTGTCAGGAAATATTTTTTCACTGTAAGGGTGACTGAGCACTTGCACAAGTCGCCCAGGGAGGTTGTGGAGTCTCCATCTTTGGAGATACCCACAGTCTGAACGTGGTTCTTGGCAACCTACCAAGGTGGCCCTCCTTGAGCAGGGGTTTGAACAAGATGACATCCCTTCCAAGATCAACCATCCTGTGATTCTGTGATTCCACTGTCTCTGTAATTGACAATAGTATTAAACAGTTCTGGTCCCAGTATGGATGCCTGGGGGACACAATTTGTCACTCTTCCTCCTCCACCAAACTGTCCATCCATCAAATCCATATCTCTCCAATCTAGAGAGAAGGATGTTGTGGGAGACTGTGTTAAAGGCCTTACAGAAGTGCGGATAGATGATAGCCATAGCTCTTCCTTTATCCACCGATGCAGTCATTCCATCACAGAAGTAAGCTAGGTTGGTCTTCCTTTGTCCACTGATGTAGTCATTCCATCACAGAAGTAAGCTAGGTTGGTCAGACGGAACTGGCCTTTGATGAAGCCTTGCTGGTTGTCTCAAATCACCTCCCTGTCCTCCATGTGCCTCAGCATATCTTCTAGGAGGATCTGTTCTATGATCTTCCCAGGCACAGAGGTGAGGCTGACAGGTCGGTAGTTCCCACAGTCCTCTTTTCTTCCCTTTTTAAAAAGTATAGGGAAGACTGTTTCCCTGCTATCTTGCTATAGCATCTTCTGCTGCTTCAGAGCAGCACTTAAAGGGGAATCTGTGCTTAGGCCTTGCAGTCATAGCAGTCATACTACGATGTCTAGTGACATACTTAGTGTCATACTACGATGTGTGCATAGTGTCTAAGAGAAAACAAGTGCACATCACTAGAGAAACGTGGGCATTCACAGCTGGTGCACACTTTTGGCCAAGGAGGTCTTCAAAAAAGTTAGCTACCTATCTCTAAAATAAACAGAAAATATTTAGAAGTCTAGAAATCAGCTCAATTTTGGTGTTCTTTACTGAAAATAATTTTGGTGGGACTGAGAAAGCACACAGAACTGAGAGAAATGAGGATGAAAACAGGATGCACAAGTGACGCCTTTGCAAATTTTACACTTTGGATACAGAGTAGTCATGCAATCGATTCTCAGGAGACTTATTTCCTTATTTTAGAAGATTAGTGTGTGCTGAATGTTGTTCCTTTCTCAGAAGTGTTGGAACTAACTGAACAGAAATTTCAAAGACCTATCTGAAAGATACTATCATGCAACATTTCAATCATCTCAGTGGTTGTACTTTAACTGAATTAAACTGAAAAAATTAAAAGAGAAATGTCACAATAGAAAGTATCATTAACTATGGTCTCATATCCAGCATGATGGTGGAGCACAATTTCTCCTGAGTATGTTAAAATCACCATATAAAGGTGAAAAGGGCATGGCAATAATCTTTTTGCTTTCTTTGCTGGCATATTTGCAGATGTTATTTAAACAAAAACATATTCTCTGTACTGTTATGGTAACATTTATAGACACTCATCCACCCATATATTATCATATCAAGTTGCCAGGTTTCTTATTTCCATAAATGATGGGCAAGTTTAAAACCTGAGAAGTTCAGCTACATTTACTTAAGTAATGAAAGATACAGATGTTCACCCAGTTTATTTAATGTCTTTTTCCTCTTGAGTGTGAAGCATTCTGGATTTTTAGCAAGATATTTATTTTTTTTTAATACAACCAAGGATGATAATCAGAACAAGAAACAGGAAAACAGAACCATTTCTTTTTCTCTGTTCAAACAACCATTGATTGGCATTATTGTACACGCTCCTGAACGTAAGTCTGAGATTTTTCAAGAGATATGTGTGAAATAGAAACATTGTTTATGTTTCTATTAATAGAAACATTGGCTTTATACCAAGAGATGCATTCTTACAGAAATAACAATTTTTTTTTTCTATCATCTGATCACACTTGGGTAATATGTATCAATAAAGTTATTTCCGTGCATAAATATGTTCAAGCTTGTGGTAAATCATAATTTTTAATGTCATAATAATTCCGAAGTATAATTAATGGCAATTCAAAATGCCAATACAACATGATTGTATTCACACTTTTCATGATATTAAATTTGTCATCTCAAATATTTATTAAAGGATGCTGGATTCAGAATGCTTTCTGGAATGATCCTTTTCATAAAGCTATGTAATGGACGTTTTCAAAAGTATGTCTCAGAGTTATTCTATTCATAAAATGCTTCAAATAATTTCATGTTTACTCCTAACTCAATAAGAAAAATTTGGTGACTTTAATCACAGGGCAAGTGTAATTTTCTTTTTCTTTATTTTGAAAACAGACTTTTGGCTTGTTGGTGATTTTGGGGGGTGTGGGATGTGGTGTGTATTAGTCCCCTAAAATCAAAATTAGTCTCTTTTTTTTTGGCCTACCTTATCCTCAGTTTGCAAATATTTTCAGCTACTGAAGAACTGCACTTTTCAGCAAAAAAATATATTTACTGGGGAAAAAATATGGTTTGTATATGAATAGCACACTTTATTTTATATACATTAAATACATTCATATATAGATATAAGGTTGGGACTTCTAGTGCAGGAAATGTTCAAAGTAGTCAGGAAAGAAATCTCATACCAAATGTATTAGGAGGTATGTTTTCTTTGCCTCTAGCATAGCAAAGATAACAGCTGTACTCTGCCCATGCTTTTTAGCAGAAGCTCAATTAGGGGCCTCACCTGCAGGATAATTTAGACCTTGGGCATACGAGCTGTTGTTCTAGCATGCCTAATATGGCTGTATAATTGCAAATGAAGTCTTCCTAAAGAGAGTTTCCTCCCATCCTGAGATAGCAACTGCAGTCAAGCTTAATTGAATTAATACATGCATTTCTACCTAGTCTACTTAATACCCTAAAGAAAATCAGAATGATCACTGGTTCATACCTGTGTCTGATACAGGCAGTAACAGATGCAGACAGTAACAAGAAGAGCACACAGCCAGACGCTTCCAACTTTCTGCAGTCTCCAACCAGAATTTCCAACTCTAATTGCTTCTTCATCTTTCTGTTTAATAATCACGCGAAGACATTTTTAGATGAATTTATCAAATCAAGTTTCTACACATTTGAATTCAGTCTTCTAGAAAATCATGGATTGATGATGGATTAATTCTGTAAAAGAGAACAGAATGAAAACCAATAAATCACAGGTTTATAACAAACTACATGTGCAAACCCTGTGATGTGAAGATCCAAAAAGAGGTATAACTGCTCCCTACAACAGCTTCTCATTGCCTTTTCAAAGTCAATCTTATTTCAAAATATCTTCAGGTATATTATCCCAGCATTCGTCTTTCACAGACAAAGTTAATTCTGATATTAAACACATCACAGTAATGTGTTCACAGTGATCAATACAAGAATTTGCTTCAAATAAGGGGTGGTTTTTTCTACAGATTTTGATTTTAAAATAAAGCTGTCCGAGTTGTTTGCAGTTATAAAGCCATGGTGATCTAGTGTTAAAGTTGTACAATGATCTTTCTACTAATGAGAGAGAAAAGTCTAAGAAATTATTCAGTCACATGTAGCACATAATAGCTCATTCCTTATGATTTTCTTACAGTCAAAGTTTTACTTGAAAAAGGTGATTCTGAAAGAGATGAACACAGAATGGCTAATGAGAGAACACAGAATTCGTAGCTGTCCAAAATGAGTGCAGATCATTCACACGATATAGAAAATTTAAAAAATATATCAATACACATCAAATGAAAATGGCTTGAAAAGCAAACACTGTTTATTTAGGATTTTTAAGATTAATAATACTACATGTGTTTGATGTTCTTAACATTACATCATCAAGTCTTTTCAGTAACAACTAGTAAGAAAAAGAAATTCATATAATTAAATTAAACTGAATGGCATCTAAATAAAACTTGGGGGTTTGGATTACACATGCTTTCTTATATTATTGGCCTGGTCAGCATAATGGATATTTGAGATAAATTTCCTATTAACAG
The DNA here is from genome assembly GCF_001431845.1 of Calidris pugnax. NCBI lineage: Eukaryota > Metazoa > Chordata > Aves > Charadriiformes > Scolopacidae > Calidris > Calidris pugnax. The sequence goes on from NW_015090891.1 coordinate 1,288,409, forward strand.
AACCATTTTAGCTTCTGCTATGTAGTTGTATGGGTCTGAAAAATCTCTCTCATTTTCACTGAAATTGGCACATAATGCTGTAAACCTCAACCATATTCTTTAGCTACCTTTTAATCATAAATGCAACAACAGCAGCAAAGTGTGTTAGTACCAATTAGCTGAAAATGGCTTGACATTGACAAAACGTCTGCTTGTACTAATTGTTTAAAACATGCACGTTATATGCAACCTGATGATATATAACATATTCACTGACAGAATGAGATACAATTTGCCATCTCCTTTTCACTTCTTTTTTCAAGAACAGTATGTTGTTAAAAGTTGGTACAATTTGGATGCTGATCTTGCAAAGATTACCATTAGTTTAATTTTGTCCCGTGACTATTTTCACACAAATAATGCTGGTCACCCCCAAAACAGCACCATTTACACACTTTATTTTTGCACATAAATTATAAACAGAAAGCTTTAAAATATAAAAGCTTGTAGTGACAACTCACTGCATTCAGTGCATCTTGAGTAAGTTTTCAGGTGTTTAGTGTAAGACACAATGATTAAATTGATCAACAGCATTTCCAGAACAGATATATACTGATATGACAGGCTAAAGAAAAAAAAAAAAAAAAAGTAAGTTTAGTTTAGTTCTAGAATTTTTTCTAAGCATTTTAAAAGAAAGTGGATATCTCGAGTGCATTGTGTTACACTGCAAATTACCTGTCAGGAACTCGTGCTAAATACTGTATGAGCAAAGGACACTTTTTGATCTTAGTTTCCACAAACTGAAGCATGATCACTTTATGGCTGTGAGCAGAGATGCACTAGTCTTAAAGAAGCATTAGCAGAGAATACAGAATCAGATATAAAATTACTCTCACAGAAAAATTTGCAGACTTGGACTTTTCCATGGAAATAAGAATTGTGTTGAATGTTTTAATATTATTGTCCAAAAAAATGGTAACTCCACAAAGGAATGGAGAATCCATATGTAAATCATAATAGGGAATAGGAAAATATGCTTCATAGAATAATACAATATTAAGAGTATTAGACCATTAATTCACATAAACACGACCATAGAGTTTCATTTTTATGAAGGCTAAATCACTTACAGAAATACCTTCTCATAGGATACAGTTCTTTATTTGAAAACAATTTATGATTACACTGTAACAAGACACGTATTATGTTTCATTAGGATACTCAAGGATGCTAAAGAGAAGAACTAAAGTAGGTGGGCACTGTAGGTGAACCTGAAGCAAAACTTGTGTGATTTATCACCTCCAAGAGGGGACAAAAAATCAAAGATAAAACCTCCACTCTCATGAAATCCCACCTGGAGTCCTGCATTCAGCTCTGGAGTTCCCAGCACAAGAGGGACATGGACCTGTTTGAGTGGATCAAGAACAGGGCCATGAAGTCGCTCAGAGGGCTGGAGCACCTCTCCTACCAAGACAGGCTGGGAGATCATAGTAGTGGCATAACATACTATTGAATGTAGTAAGAGAATCAGGATTTAACATATACATAAATAACAAAGCTCTCTGTAGCTTAACCTAGAAGACCTGATCTTCAATATTATGAGACTCATTCCAAGTTTCTAGTAGTAGTTTTAAATAAAATCAATGAGAACAACAAGAGCTATCAATGTAAATTCAATATAATATTACATATTTCACTCAGATCTCTAGTACAGAAGTAAACAGTCAAAATTTGAACTCTCTTGATGATAGATAGGATATATTACTTTTACCAGAATGTAATAACTACAAGAGATTCCACTTATCTGAGTTTATGCTATAGTTTGTCAGAACTTTCTTGAGCTAGTAAGTGGTCAGCTTTAATTTGTTGCTCTTCTGGAAAAGATTCAAACCCACAGGCACTATATCTCTTGACATGTATCTCTCTTATTAGATTTACCAAAGTTTGGCAAAACATCTGACCCAGATATTAATTTAAATTCTTGGGTGGTGAAAAATGTAACATATATTGCAACATTATATATGTATCTCAATTCTGAGACATAAGGTCTTCTGTTCAAACAATAATATTTCACATGGCTTTGGTGGAATCTTTGATAAGCAATAATCATACATGATTAGTGAGCACCTCTGCAAACCAGAGCTTAATGCTTTAACAGCTTACATTTATCATCATTTTCTCTCTTTCTTTTTCTAATGAATTAAAGTATGCCTTTATAGAGTGATATGAACGCTTACTGAGAGGATGAGGCTCACCTGGATTTCCACTGTGTCTCTGTTCTTCGACCTCTCACAAACCTACAGATCTTGCAAATTGTACAAGAAAGATTTGTCATAGGAAATTACCTGAGACCACTATATAAACTTAATTGAGATCTCTTAATTGAGATTGAGTGGGTATTCAAGTGGTAGTCCTGCATGCAAAAAGCAATGTGTCTGCACATGTACCTCGATGTTTTATCATATGTGGAGAAAAGCAAGATTAAGCCAAAGTAGGAGAATAAACTAAATGGTTAGAATCCGGTAGATACATTTATGAATAAGTTGTGAGTTAGAAATAAATAATTCTAATTCTCATGCTTTTCTCTCATAACAATTATATTATTAAATAGAATACCAGTAACTTCTATGGTTACTGTAATTTTAAGAGACAAGGAGAAGCAAGTTCATTTTCAGGTTGGTACTTTACTGTAATTATTTTTCAATTAGTATTTAATAGCACTTTATCCAAAGAGTTTCACTCTTTATCTTAATAACTACTTCATTCTCAAATTTGATTTTTTCAGAATAATATAGATTAAGAAGAAAGTGTTAGAGGGTGAAAGAAAAAAGGAATAAGAATGCTACCAAATTTATTATAGGATTTAGAAATCAATTCAAGGCCTAAAGTTATATTTTAGTGTGTACATTTGAGATCAGAAATATACTGTGTATATATGAATACGCACACACACGTATATATACTTAAAATTGCACTTATACCTACACTTATTGAAAAGATACAGTTTACTATCATCTTAAAATAAGTTTAAAACACCATACATGTCAATTGTACTTAAATGATATGATACTTTTCAGTGCAAGCATTCAATTATAGTTTTCTGCAAAGGGCAGAGAAACGTTTGCTTTTTAAGGAAAACACACACACACATATTTAAATATCTATATAGTTACACAGAGAAAACGTTAAATACCCAAAAGTGAGAAGTAATAATACTCTCACAGAAAAGGGAACAGAGACTGCATTGTACAGTACAATCATCTCAGCAGTGAGTCATTACCAAGGAGAAAGAGTAGTGAGTTAAGGATGTGAACATTATTGTGAAAAAGTCAATGTCTCTTGATATTCTGGTTTTTGTTATTTAAACAGTAGCCTGGTAACACGTTTCAATGGGTGGAAAAGAATATATTCCCAGTAGTAGCTGAGGAATCGTCTTACAGTTGAGCTGTTTCACTCCCCAACTTATTCAGAATTCGGATACTCTAGTGCTGTTTTAAAATCATATCGTAAATATTTTTCCATACCAATATTAGCAAATGAGATGCTGCCCACCTTTTCCCCCACTTGGAACTTATTCGGTCTTGGTCTTGGATAAAGAGACAGATCAAAAGCCAATGAACTACTATGCTGCAAAACAGTGATTTAAAGATATAAAGAGATAAGATAATAGTTGGCAGGAACAGCCACAGATTTACACCATAAATCACGATCTCGTGTAGACATTTACTAGAAAAATGCAGTGTTCGTTATGCTAAAAACAACATGCTTGGCTGTTATTCTGTATTTTGTGGGTAATTTTTCTTTATCAACTTATGCATCAGTTATCAAAGCTATATTTAGTATGTGCATTGTAAACTTAATGCACTCACACACCTAAGATATGTATAAAGCCTGCACTAATAAGAGTCCAAAACATCTAACAACCTATTCATAAGATTGTTTTTAATATAACCCCGAGGGACTGGAAAGTACTATTGTATGTTGTAAAGGATATGGAGCTGAAGGACAGAAAAACTAAAGACTTGCCAACAGGAAAAGGATTGTGGTAGCAGCTTCTGTAGAGCAGCTTTTTGTGTCTCTCTCTGTTAATACTCCTTTGCAAGTGAACAAAAAATGCTTTATCTTGGGGCATCATTGTGTTAATAGGCTCAGTCTAGTGTACATTTGCTGCTTCACTCCAGAAAACTGCCCATAAGATCAGATACTAAACCTGGGAGAGGGTAAAGCCACAAGACAGAAACTTTCAGAGCAAGCAAAAACATGGTCTGAAAGTCTGTTGTAGTGAAAATAAAGTTCAATATTGTCAATTAGAATTTTGCTATCCCCACCTGTTTTTCTTTTCTTTCTGTCTAATGTAATTGGCCTTCTTTTTTTATTTCATTTTTTTACTTTTGATGCTATTATTTTGATTATTCTGTTCAACCATCTGATATCTGTCCTTCTCTTACAGCTTATTTGGTAGAATATATGAGTCATTATAACTGCAGAGCAGCAGGTTTTGATTAACCACTGGACTCTTACCACGTCTTTCCTTTCTGATTCAGAAAAAAGACAAAAACTGCCGAAAAATTTCCAGACTTCCCATTCCACTTTAGAATTTTTCATAACTTAGATCTCAAGCTAAATTCTCTGGGAGCATCTCTTTCAGTTATGAAGGCATTACACCAGATATTTTTTTCAACCCATGTTTTATGAAATTTGGATTTATTAATTTCCTGCTTATGAACATTATGTCCATTAAAAAATATATTGCACAGACAGTTAAATACCTTGTTCTGTGCTATGATCATACTGAAATACTTGTAATTCTTCACATTAATTCAAGAACAATATTGACTTTCAGTTCTCCATCAAAGCAGATGATTGTAGTGCATCATGGTTCAATACCAGTGACAGTTGTCCTACCAGAAGACCACAGAGGATAAGCTGAAGTTTTCAACAAATTGTGGAATGTTATCCACAGGCTGCAGTTTGTGCCTCCACTTCTCAAGGCCTCTTCTATCACACCAGCTCTGAATTTCTCTGCAATATGTGCAATCTGTGTTGGAGTCAAATATCTTATTGTACATAGAAGAGCTGCTTGTTACAGCTGTCCATATAAAACTACAGTTGCATGAAAGAAATAGTTTTTCGCTCTTTTTTTTGGCTTATGAAATAAGCAAATAGGATTTGTTCTTGACAGCAGAAACGAAAGAAATAGAATTTTTCGCTCTTTTTTTTTTGGCTTATGAAATTAGCAAATAGGATTTGTTCTTGACAGCAGAAACTGTGAAAGAAATCTGCACGAAGATTTTATAGCTGGGTCACTTTTCCATAAAAAAAAAATATATATCTTTTATCTGAGAGAGTTGTAAGATTGAAACAAAGAGTCTTCCACACAAGTAAGGTTTTTCTTGTGTTAATATTATACCAATTAGCAGTGCTCTACTTACCTTGTTTCCACGAGGTCAACAGTACTAATTAGAAGAGATTGAATGCAGTGAATTAGGTCCTGAAGGATGTTATGCTCAAAATCTTATTTATTGGCAAAGAGGAAGCACATCTTATATATAAATAAAATCAAGATTTTATCTTGAGAGTCTGACTATTATTTGACCAGATCTAATTGTTAGAAAAAAAACAGAAATAATAAAATGCAACTAATTATTCTACACACTGCTTTTCCTGGTGTTGTGCTCACCCTTTCCCTGCTCCTCTGGGCACATGGCCCATGATTTCACATCAATAAGGAGGGACTGTTATGAATTGTCAGCATCTGGAGCCCTTCACCAGAAGGAATATGAAGTTCATGTTGATGGTTTCTTTCTCAGCCCTCTAGGATAGACTTGGGGTTATTTTTATGTGTTTGCTAACATACTTTTACACCTTTCTCTTTCTTGTTTGGCCTACAGCTCCAAGTTACATCCATATGTATTATATATTGTCACCTTTACGTATGCTAGATATTACAGAATCACAGAATGATAGGAGTTGGAAGGGACCTCTGGAGATCATCTCATCCAACCCCCCTGCCAGAGCAGGTCCACCCAGAGCAGGTTGCACAGGAACGCATCCAGGTGGGGTTTGAATGTCTTCAGAGAAGGAGACACCACCACCTCTCTGGGCAACCTTTTCCAGTGTTCTTCCACCCTCAAGGTAAAGAAGTTCCTCCTCATGTTTAGATGGAACTTCCTATGTTCAAGTTTGTGCCCATTAGCTCTTCTCATGAAGAGACTGGCCACGTCCTCTTGACACCCACCTTTTAAGTATTTATAGATGTTGATCAGATCCCCCCTCAGTCTTCTTTTTTCCAGACTAAAAAGACTCAAGTCCCTTAGCCTTTCTTCATAAAAGAAACGTTCTAGTGACTCATTATATTATTTCTTTGTTTCTCTTTGTTAGCCATAAAAGCGGTTCTGCCTAGCTCCAGACAGAATCATGGAACATCTAGGCCGGAAGGGACCTTTAAGATCATCGAGTTGAGCTGTCAACTTAATTATTTCCTTTTCTTTAACTGACCATGGGTGCTGCTGCTCGTAGCCATGGAGTCTCCAGTGCCAGGCCTGTGACCCATCTCTTGTCACCCCATGCCTGCACACTACGTCAGTTCCTATGTCTTTGCTTCTCAGGGCCTCTGCAGTCATGCCAGGCCTGCATTTCTCTACAACACTGTGTTAGGGCTGTAATCTCATTCTATATAGTGCTTGGTACTGCTCACTATGTGAAACTGTGGTTGTACTACAGAAAGATATACAAAAATTAAACAAATTAGCCCTAATCACCTGATCAATTAGAGAAAGAATCTCAAATTGTTCAAAGCTTGAACAGGACAAGTTGAGCCAGGGCACGTCTGACAAACCTCAGTCCTGAGGACCTGCAAATCCACTGCGAAATTATGGCCTGTTACCAGCAATAACAATAGCCTTACACTGCAGGGCTATATGGTTACAAGGAGCTCTAGTTTATATAAAAGACACGAAGAAATGCCTCTCTGCATACATGAAAGTAATATAGCTCTAGGGACCAGTTCAGCAGAAGCCAATATGGGGAAATGGGAATAGCCAGTGCCATTCATGTCTGCTGCTTAGAGCTGTTAATGCTGATTTTTTCCATCAAACAGCAAGAATGATAAAAACATTATATTTTTAACGTAGTCTCAATGCGTTTATTTTAAAATAGATGAAAATATTTCAGTGTGCTAAAATATAAGCAGGAACATTTATATACAAAGGTAACAAAGCAAAAAAAAAATGTTGCAAGGTATAAACAATGAGTTATCTCTCTGAACACAAGTATTAAGTACTGACAAAATAAACCTCTGGAGAAGGGATGTTGAAGGATGGTCACACAGACAGCTGAAGGAAAAATACTATTTTAATGACAGATGCAGGCTCAAAGCAGTTACCTCCAGTTCACCTGCTACTAGATTCGATTCTAGTAAAAAAGAAGACATATGCTGCTGCCTTGCAGCAGTGTATGACTACAGCCTTGCAGTGTATGACTATAGTGTCTGATAAAAAGCTTACTGAATCAAAAGAATCCCACAAAGATGTAAGAATCCACCTTATGATTTCAAGTATCAGTTATTTCTCATTAAACTTACCACAAGGACACAACGTCTGTGCCTAATCCTAAGCCTAAATTTAGTAGTGATTTTTCATTACAGAAAGGATTTGTTGACAAAATTGTGTTGTCTCTGAAAAGTGAATGTTTCTCATGGGGAAAAAAAGTTGTTTTATTTTTTAAAAAAAACTTGGAAGTGAAGGCATAAAGTAAAGAGGGTGTCCTTTCCTTTATCAGAAGACAGTAAATATATATTTAGAGCATTATATGTAATTACATAAAAGAAGCAACTGTCTGAAAGTAAAAACGGTGGTACTATATTTTGATAAATCATTAAACAATGTAACTATTTTCTTGTACTGCATAGAAGCAAGCTACCATTTTTAAAGAATCTTTAGGTTTTGTTTTTGTGGTTTGTATCAGGTTTCTTTTGTTGTTGTTATTGGGTTGTTTGGGTGTTTTGTTTGTTTGTTTTTTCTGAGTGAAAAATATGTCCTTATTCCACCTCCCTTAGGTATTTAAGGTATCACGCATGTTTGACAAACAATCTATATGGTATCAACACTAATATTTGAACTGCTAATTGTTAAGCAGCTTTAAGGAAATAAAAGAAGTTATTTTTTTGCTTTCTTTCTTTGTAACAAGGTGAAATTCACAACCTACAATACTCACACCTGCAGCTCAGAGGAATAAAATTATTCTAATAAAGTGCTGCTAACACACTGACCAACAGATTATAGGATTTTTTTGAAATTCTTCCATTCCTTCCTGAAATTTCTGAACTACTTAGTCGACACGTTGTTCAGGCTTGTGGAAATTTTTATTATGTTAATTCAAATGCAATTACATGTCTTGTTATGCTTTCCTTTTCATTACATTTTTAAAGAACATAATGTAAAAATAGTAAGCTTGATATTTTCAGATACTTATTAGAAAATACTTAACTTCTATGCAGGAGAAAAAAAATACTTTTGCACCTTTATGAAAGTTGTATCAGGTATACAGAGGCAAATCCTTTTGTATAGGTCAAGTGTTTCTGATATCCAAAGATTTAATGCAAGAAAATACAAATTTTAAAGAAAGAAGATGTTCTGTTATCCAAAAATTTTCAAAAATCGATGGTAATTTGTTATAATATTGTCACTCTCAAACTGTCTCAGTTCAAATTGGTTTGATTTTTTACTCTGAATCCAACCAGACTGCCTTGTATAAGGCTTGAAATAATTATAGCTATACGTGCTTTCATTTTTGTGCCAATCATATTTTATGATGAAATGATGTATTTCAATAATACCATACATGCTCAATAACAATCTCAGAGAGTTATGTAAAATTTAATAACATTTGGCATTCTTAATACCTTATTGCAGAATATAGAGATCCAGAAGTCTAGCTTTTTTGCCAAAGAATATTTTTTTTTCATTGAATGATATTACCAGAGTTAAATATCAGGCAAATCTTCTTAAGTACCACTTTGGGTAATATACCACTTAAAATACTAGAAGCTGTACCTCTCTTGATCATGACAATGCAGGAGAGCAAGTAGTTGTCACCTTCTTGATACCTATGTTGTCTCTTTTCCAAAGTCTATACAACCTTTAACTCCTCCAAAATTAATTATTGCACTCATTAAAGCAGTACCCCTCTTGATCATGACGATGCAGGAGAGCAAGTAGCTGTCACCTTCTTGATACCTATGTTGTGTCTTTTCCAAAGTCTATACAACCTCTATACAACTCCTCCAAAATTAATTATTGCACTCATTTTTAAAAGTAGAGAAATAACTGAGAAATGGACACAATTTCTTCTTCATTTGATTTAGTCAACCAAAACTTACTTCCTTTAATAACATTTGTGGCTTCTACCAGATATTAATTAGTGATACAACTATCCCATTACTAAATCTCTGCCAAGCACATTCAATTCTGACATGTTAGTATTCTCCAAATAGCTGTTTGTGGGAACCATGAATATAGCACAGAGGAATTTCTCCCTAATATTTTGTGTAACTGCAGTTCTCAAGAATAATAAAAATGGAAGCATGGTACTTTTGGCACAGTTTATGCTGAAAGATATTGTCTAAACACCAAGAACTTAAAGCTTCAGGTTTATATAGATGGTGGTGTCATCATATAATACGGTATTATGTTCCTTCTTGATAATTCTCTATTCTAGTTACTTATATTATCTAGAGAAATGATGACACTAGAGAGTAATAAAGAAGTTAGGTGTGAATTAGGTCTCAGTCAACTCCCTCACCCACCAAAAATGTATTTAGCTTATCAGCAAAGTCTGTTTTTTTCTGTGCAGCTTTCTGGATCATTCCCATCCCTTTCTGTTTTTGTTGTTGCTTTTGTTGTTAAAATAGCTACAGGAATCTTGTCTTTCTTAGTTTGAACTCTTTGTGATCTATTTAATTAGAGTAATGCAATAAGAAGTATCATAGACTCTCACAATCTTGATAGCTATACATTAGTTATACATTTAACACTGTCAAGACCTCTCTTATCTTTGGATTTTTACTATCCCCTTTTGGAGATTTAACTAACATTTTCAGAGTTTTGTAAATATCGATGCTAACATATAACTTGTTATGATGATAGCTTTGGATTTTTACTATCCCCTTTTGGAGATTTAACTAACATTTTCAGAGTTTTGTAAATATCGATGCTAATATATAACTTGTTATTATTTCATTTTCTGCTTTCCACTGTTTCCTGGACTATCATAAATCCAGAGAAAATTGTTTTATAATAATCTTTCAGTACCTGCTGAACTTTTACTGCGTTCAAATCATGCCAGGATTTAATTTCTTTGACCACCTACCTGGTGTTTTAAGGGATAAACTCTCTATTATTCCCTTTGATTTATTAGTAGGAAGAGCAATGGCTCTCAATAGGAAGGACTCTGAGTCCATTCTTTTCTAAACCAAGTTTACTTTAATTCTATTTACCATAATATTCACTGGGGACTTTTCAGTTCTCTTTGTTTCATTTCAGATAGAACTGTAGAAAGCAGATTCAACATTTCCGTGTTATATACACATTAATTACATAAATTAAAGATTATATTTGTACAGAAAATCACCATTCTCCCTTCTTTGACATCTTGGATTTTCTTATTCTGACAAAAACAAGTGAATACTTGTTTGTCCTGCAGATTTGAACAAGCTGTAGACTTGAAAGGGATAAATTATTTTGTTCTTGTGAATCATCAGCAAAATTGGCAGTCTCAGTCTTGGTCATGAATCTTTTTAATTGGCAAAATACCCCATTTTAATTAGCATATGCACAGTAACATTAATCCATATGTCTCCTGCTCTTTAGCTTATTTTGGTAGAAACAGGGTTCTATTCTTTATCTCTGTCTTGATAGCTTCTCTATTCCTAAATGGTTTTCTCCCTAATGCTCAACCCATCTAAAATTTTCTGAACATCATTGCTTACTGGCTTGTTATGTATTTTCTTTTACAGCATTATTCTGCTAAATGTGCTAAAACAGAGGAAGAGATGGCTTGGATGATATCTGTCAACCTTATAATGTAAGATTCCATTTTAGATACCTTTCAAAGCTTTCAACAATAACATGTGGCAATTTACAGTGATTTTTGAGTTTGCTGATCTTTGCTGTAAGATCCTAGGAAAAAAAAAAAAAGGCACACTTTATACAAGTTAAAAAAACCTTGTGCATGATGGAAGTGAAAAGAATCTTATTCTTTTTCATTTTGAAAAGAAGCAAAAGGGGAAGTGAGAGAGAATTTCTGAACATACAAAGCCCATAACTATTGCAATATGCTAAAAAGGGAAACAAAATTAAAGCTACAGAAAATAAACAAATACTACCTTAAGGACAAAACCAAACCAAAACTGAAAGCCTCCACACCTTTTCTGGACAAGATACTAATCTTCACTTACTGGGAGGGTAGATTAGACAGGACCTGGAGTACTGTGATTGCAGAATGGCATTGCCCATCTAGTGCAGAATTCCACACACTGATGTTGGTCCCTAGAAGACCATAAATAGAGTCTATGACAAACCCAGTTATGTTCCTCATAAGTCTCTGTCTTTATCTTGCTCTAGAACAGAAAGCAAGGGTAATAAAAGAAGGAAGCAGAGTGCTTTATAGGAGTTATAAATACAGCCCGTCTAATGAAGAGGAGAATAGTCTTGTATAGTTACTGTAAATAATACAATAAAAGTATTTGCATTTGGCAAAAGAAAAAAAGAAAAAAAATCATATCATGCTGAGGCAGTTGCATTCCCAATATTAAGAAATATGTTTAGATACAGCTAATCCTGAATACTGAGTTTTGTATTTGGTATTTATAGGATTCTTTTCTTGTGGTACGGAGGCAACAGAAAAAACACTAGACAAGTTTAGCTGGAAAAAAAATATTGTGTAGTTAGGCAGAAAAGACAAACGCAGTAAAAACTGTTGTTTCAGAAATAGTTGATTAATCTACATCAGTAATCTAAGGAAACAGTAGAACCTCTCAAAGCATGATTCATCTCACTCAGTTTATATTCAAGTTTAGGAAACAATGAATCATATCAAAAGGGACATTTATCAGTTCAGTTAAAAGCAGTCTAAATTACTATCCTTTGCTGGCTATCCAAAATTTAGATGGTTAGACAACATGAATTATATTTGAAAGCTCAAGGAGTCTTCACTTTCCTGTAATGGATATCTAGTTAGAACTGTTAGTTGTCCAGGGGCACTAACGCAACAAAAGAAAACCTTATCCTATTCAGTATAAAAGTATCAACCAGCTACAGTCAGCAGCAAGTTTCAGAAAATGGAAAAGGACTTGGGAGTGAAAGGGTAAGAGGGAGGTGAAATACCAGATCAAAGACCTTTAGGTATACTATACTGCAAAGTTTTACTAGTAGCAAAAAAACTACTGGATAATAATATTACACAAAGTGTTCTTCAAAAAGTATCAAAGAGGTTTCTTTAGTTCGAATTTAAAGACATATATTTCTTTGATGTTTCTGTGGCATGTCAGAGAACAGCATAAAAAGTAATGTGATCACTTTGTCAGTTTAACATTAGATCAGAAGACTTATCAATAATATGAGATTTAGGTCAGGCAGAAAGAAAATATCAGAAACATTATTACTGGCTGCAGCATAAGAACAGACAGAAGGCATAAAAAAGTAGCAGGAACAGATATCTAAGATTATCATGTCACCTTTTCCAGTGGTTGTTTTGGTTGGATATTGGGATTTTGGGTTATTTTGATTTTGTAGCAAAGAGACCAGATTAGTGAGGTTACACAGAGTCTGCATTAATTACATTGGTAAGGGAAAATCCTTTTTAAAGCTTCAACATGCATACTTAACTTAAAGAGAGGAAATAGAGATGTCAGCAGTGTTTGCTTTATCCACATTCATCCAAAAACACAACCCACAAGGAAAACATTGTCATATATTACATACTTTTGCATATTTAATTTTGCAGAATATTTGGGAGACTCCACCTTTAGACAGACTCCTGGATGAAATGCAACAAATGACATTTTATAAACATTCTCGAAAAGTCCAATATCATAAAAGCCCCTCATCAGGAAGTCGGCTGGGAATGCACAAAAAGTTGGGAGGAGACACAGCTGGGACACCTGGTCCCAACTGACCAAGGAGATATTCTACACTGTATGTCATCATGTTCAGGCATAAACTAGGGGGTATGTTGGCTGGGGGCTGCTGCTCAGGGACTGGCTTGGCATCGGTTGGTTGGTGGTAAGCAACTGTTTTCATTTGCATCACTTGCCTTTCTTGGGGTTTATTTCTCAGTCTTTGCTATTTTCTTTTTAATTATTATTTTTATTATTTTCACATTTTTATTATTTTTTATTTTTTTATTTTATTTTATTGAAATTATTTAACTGTTGTAATGTCAACCCATGTTCAGCCTGGAGAAGAGAAGGCTCTTATTATTTTTTTATTTTATTGTATTGAAATTATTTAACTGTTGTCATGTCAACCCATGAGTTCCCTCACTTCTACCTTTCGAGTTCTCTTCCCCCATCCTCCTAGGGAGAGGGAAGGTGGGGGAGTGAACAAGTAGCTGTGTGGTGCTAAATTGCTGGCTGGGATTAAACCATGACAATGATACAGGTTTAGTACAAGATAAATAAATTCTTTGCTTTTAGAAAGAAATAATTTAACAAACTTTTCATTGCCAGAACTCCTTTGGAATATGCAATAGCCACATGTGAATTATACTGATATAAAAAAAAAAAAAAGAAAAAAAAAAAATAACAACTCCCATTAAAAAAAAGAAGAAAAAATATATCTGACTTCAATTAAACATTATTCTTACATTTATTCAAATATTATATATAGATAGAATATTCAAAACTCTCCTTTTTAATGCTTCTGCTACTCTCCTTTCTTGCATATGCACAAACCTGTTAGCGCATTAACAGTAAAGGATTTTGTGCTGCTTATTAATAATGCCTACGTATGCATTACATATATCTTTTTGCCACACGTTATTGAAGAAAATGCATAACTAAACGTGTAGTATTTGTATTAATTTTTAATAAAATTGAGTTTCTGGCCAGTTATAGTGGATATTGGGTTTGATTTCTTTTAATTTCTTTTGATTTCTTTCCTTCAAAAACATTTTCCAACAAAACAATAAAAAAAAATCTTAACTGTGATATTACAAGAAAGGAAGATGCTCAGAGGGCTGGAGTAACTCTCCTATGATGAGAGGCTGAGAGCAAGTTGGGGTTGTTCAGCCTGGAGAAGAGAAGGCTCTTGGGAGACTGTATAGCAGCCCTTCCAGTACATAAAGGGGGCCTATAGGAGAGATGGGGAGGGACTCTTTATCAGGGAGTGTAGTGGTGTAGTGATGGGACAAGGGGTAGAGGCTTTAAACTGAAATAGGGGAGGTTTAGATTAGAAATTTGGAAGAAATTCTTTCCTGTGAGGGGGGTGAGACACTGGAACAGGTTGCCCAGAGAAGCTGTGGCTGCCCCATTCCTGGAGGGGTTCAAGGCCAGGCTGGATGGGGCTTTGAGTAACCTGGTCTAGTGGAAGGTGTCATTTTTTTTGAATAAAGAAGGATGTATATATATCTTCATAAAGTGCAGGAAAATAATTTTTTTGGATTTTTTTTCCTCTACAATAACAATGTGTAAAAGTCATAGCAAAAATATTGGACAGAAACACATGACTGAAAGGACTAGGCTGATTTAATTGCTTACTATTGCTTAATCCCTTTGAGCAGAACAAAAAATTCAATCTGTAGTGCTACCACAGTCATGAATTACCAGATGTAATTATCCACTATAATTAGAGATATCAATTTTTCAGAAATAAATTATCATTTTATCACAGTCTCTGATTAGTTAGGTATTTTTCTATAGTCAGATCTAAAGCAACACTAGCACAATGGACATCAGATGGTTCAGACAGAGAAAAGAATGAGAAAGAGCTAATGGTAGATGATGTGAAATGAAGAAAATGAACAGTGCAAATGATGTATTTGTCATGTTCATGAAGTTGCAAATATCTTGGTCCACTAACTAGTGAAATTGTCTTGGGTATAACCATCAATCTTAAAAATAGGATGACTGAAAAAGCAGGGCATTTAGAAAATATTTTTAAAATCACTCTTAAAGGGCCTTTCCCCAAAGAATTTACTAGAAAATGACTCAAGAGAAAACCAAAACAAAAATTAAAATGTAGTGCATAATGTCTTATCTTAAATGACATCAGCATGATGGTGATGATTTTCCAGTAACAAATGTTTTCAGATAAAATATGAATGTATTATCTTTTAAGTAGTCCCATGTGGGTTGTCTTTCCATTTATAAGAATTTGCCTCACAGGGCAACTGCAGCTAGCTTATGAACAGCTGATTTATATTGTTTAAAATATGTTTACAGTTTAGTTTGCAATTTTGTAGTGAAGTAGACATTAGCCAGATAATAGTAGTCAAACATTAGATTTATGAAGTCTCAAAAGTGGAAATATGCAAATTGTTTATAAAATTTGAAGTGGTATGAGTGTGTAAAATATATTTAGCAATAAGATGCTTTATTTAAACTTTATTTGACATTGGCAGTAACAGAAATTCCTCAAGAAACAGGCTTCTGCATAATCAAGCACATAGAAAAATGTTGACAAAATTAACACAGGTCACCTTATATATGAAAAAGTAGCTCCCTGTTGTGAGGAAGCCCAGAGAAACTCACCTGGCCTCAGACTCCCCTTTCTGTCTTCCTCTGTAGTAGGAATTTTAGTGTTTAAAATAAAAAGTCTTGTGTTCTAAGACATCAGAACCATGGCATACATTGTAGCTTTTACTTTCCATGTAATTTAGATGTTTAAACCAAGAACTGAGTTTTCTTTGCTCAGTCGGTAAGGAAAAATTATAGAAACTTTTGCAGCTACAACAAATCCAATTCAATTTTTGGCAAAAAAAAGTCATGAAAAGTATTGGTAATAAGTTACAGCTCAAAGTTGCTGCTGAGGGTAATGAAAGCAAAGGTGTGAATTTACTAAGTACTCTCTTCCAGAAGTGTAACAGGGAATAATGTGGGCTTTGTAGTTCAATTACAAGTTCTTTTACGAATATGACAACCTCCAGTTAATTTATGTTAGTTACTAATCAGAAATTATTGTTTTCAGTTAAATTTGCTGAAAACAAGAGCAAAAATATTGGACAGAAACACATGACTGAAAGGACTAGGCTGATTTAATTGCTTACTATTGCTTAATCCCTTTGAGCAGAACAAAAAATTCAATCTGTAGTGCTACCACAGTCATGAATTACCAGATGTAATTATCCACTATAATTAGAGATATCAATTTTTCAGAAATAAATTATCATTTTATCACAGTCTCTGATTAGTTAGGTATTTTTCTATAGTCAGATCTAAAGCAACACTAGCACAATGGACATCAGATGGTTCAGACAGAGAAAAGAATGAGAAAGAGCTAATGGTAGATGATGTGAAATGAAGAAAATGAATAGTGCAAATGATGTATTTGTCATGTTCATGAAGTTGCAAATATCTTGGTCCACTAACTAGTGAAATTGTCTTGGGTATAACCATCAATCTTAAAAATAGGATGACTGAAAAAGCAGGGCATTTAGAAAATATTTTTAAAATCACTCTTAAAGGGCCTTTCCCCAAAGAATTTACTAGAAAATGACTCAAGAGAAAACCAAAACAAAAATTAAAATGTAGTGCATAATGTCTTATCTTAAATGACATCAGCATGATGGTGATGATTTTCCAGTAACAAATGTTTTCAGATAAAATATGAATGTATTATCTTTTAAGTAGTCCCATGTGGGTTGTCTTTCCATTTATAAGAATTTGCCTCACAGGGCAACTGCAGCTAGCTTATGAACAGCTGATTTATATTGTTTAAAATATGTTTACAGTTTAGTTTCCAATTTTGTAGTGAAGTAGACATTAGCCAGATAATAGTAGTCAAACATTAGATTTATGAAGTCTCAAAAGTGGAAATATGCAAATTGTTTATAAAATTTGAAGTGGTATGAGTGTGTAAAATATATTTAGCAATAAGATGCTTTATTTAAACTTTATTTGACATTGGCAGTAACAGAAATTCCTCAAGAAACAGGCTTCTGCATAATCAAGCACATAGAAAAATGTTGACAAAATTAACACAGGTCACCTTATATATGAAAAAGTAGCTCCCTGTTGTGAGGAAGCCCAGAGAAACTCACCTGGCCTCAGACTCCCCTTTCTGTCTTCCTCTGTAGTAGGAATTTTAGTGTTTAAAATAAAAAGTCTTGTGTTCTAAGACATCAGAACCATGGCATACATTGTAGCTTTTACTTTCCATGTAATTTAGATGTTTAAACCAAGAACTGAGTTTTCTTTGCTCAGTCGGTAAGGAAAAATTGTAGAAAGTTTTGCAGCTACAACAAATCCAATTCAATTTTTGGCAAAAAAAAGTCATGAAAAGTATTGGTAATAAGTTACAGCTCAAAGTTGCTGCTGAGGGTAATGAAAGCAAAGGTGTGAATTTACTAAGTACTCTCTTCCAGAAGTGTAACAGGGAATAATGTGGGCTTTGTAGTTCAATTACAAGTTCTTTTACGAATATGACAACCTCCAGTTAATTTATGTTAGTTACTAATCAGAAATTATTGTTTTCAGTTAAATTTGCTGAAAACAAGCCTGAACTTTGAGGCCATCAGCAGAGTAATCTGCACCACTACCCATTTATGTGAAAACAAAAGAAGAGACAACATGCGAGGAATGTCTGGGAACATATGGCAAACAATTTAATGATCACATACTTCCAAATTATGATGTCAATAGAAATTAGAGCAGAAGATAGTGGCAGGAATGTGGCTTTGAAATAGCTTAACATATTAAAATAGTATACAGAGCTTTAAAACTATTTAAATTGTCTAAGAACCATGCAGTTTTGTATAGGATTTTTATTATATCCATTAGCTATGCACAGTTAAGCAGTCATACCTTCTGTCTTGTCTGTGCAGAGACTGTAAATGAAAACTAGAGCTGTCTAATTCTTCACAGCCACAGATTTATGCTGTAAAGTTTGCTTGACTTCTTGTGGGAGAAGGGATGAGTCTTTATGTAATTAACTAATAGTTTGAATAATGAATATGACGTTAGAAAGGCATTACTCCTTTTCATAAATAGTACAAAACTATATGAGGCAGGAAGGATCCCTTCAGCATTTCGGTGCACAAAACCAGTAGTAAAGACAAATACATAAACTTGTAGTTTTGCTGGAGAAAGAGGGGATTCATTAGAAGCAGACAAAAAGAAATAGTATTTTTCAGTGGATTGGATGTTTTTAAGGCATATCCAATTTCTATTCAGATTTTTTGTATAAATCTAACAGCAGAACTTCATGCTTGGCATGGCAAACATGAGTCCTCATTCTGTCTTTAATTCACTCATTAGAAAACAACTTCATGGGAATATCTACACACTACATTCTTAACACAAGTAAAAGAAAGGGCTACAGTCATAAGAAAACATCGTCAGTTTTTTTATTTAAGAAACTTGACATTATTTAATATATTTGATAAACATGTCCAGAAGGAAGTCTAAATTCAGCTGAATTTGGAAGCTACTAATCTTTGATCCCCTATGAACAAAAGGACAGGAAAAGTCTGATTTAGATTTCTGTACTGAGGATGGTGAATATATTTGGGTTCTCAGTTTGAAAAAGGGTGAGGGACTTTTACTGGGATTGCAATTCCTTTTGTTGTAAGAACTGTTTCAGCATGGACAAATGAG
The DNA here is from genome assembly GCF_001431845.1 of Calidris pugnax. NCBI lineage: Eukaryota > Metazoa > Chordata > Aves > Charadriiformes > Scolopacidae > Calidris > Calidris pugnax. The sequence goes on from NW_015090891.1 coordinate 1,307,199, forward strand.
GTTTTTCTTGCCATGTTAGTGATGTCGGTTGCTTACACAATGCTTTTTCATCGCTGTCACTGAGTGTTTTTCAGATGAACTTGCCAGCTCAGCAGAACACAACAGCGTTGAAATGCAGAATGCTTGATAATCATAGCAATAGAAAGTGTAAGAAAAGCATGTTCAGGATCTATACAGAAGCTGAATTTCTAATTTTTCTGTCTGTTAGTATAGTCATGATCGTGGCAATAAAATGCATTGTGTACACATATGAATTCTTTGAAGATTTACCTTCATGTCCACTGATTGTGTTAAGCAGTTATTGTTGTTTTAAGTGGGACCAGTGGAAATAAGCTTTTACCAGTGCTGTCCTTCGAAATTGTTGTCTGTTCATATTACCTCTTAAATGTGAAAAAAGTAGCCCCCAACAATACACTATTAGTATGACCTGGAGTATTTTAAAAGAATGGATAGTGTAAGAAATCTATTATTACTTAAATGAAATTAATTAGTTAATTATGATCCTTGGACTGGATATTATTGGAATCTAATCTGATTCCTCATTTCTCAGGAAATTCTCATTGAAACTATGGGATTTGGGTCTCCATGAATTTTTGTTTGAAGACAGAGATAAAAGCATTATTCTTGAATTTATAATACTGATTATGTTAAGCAGTTATTGTTGTTTTAAGTGGGATCAGAACTGTATTCTTACTGTAGATAACACAACATTATTGCCGAGAAAGAAGGATTGACAGGACATAGTAGCATTGCACATGTACTTACTACAATGGCTGACTAAAAAACTTCTTTTTTTTAACCATATTCTTTGTCTTATTAAAGAGCAGAAAAAAAAGAAAGGCAAACCCCCCAAAATCCAGAAGACTCTTGGCCATTTTCTATGACCAAATGTCTATTTTTCAAGTTTTCAACACTAGAGCATGTGGATCAAACATTACCACAAGCAATCCTGAGATAAAAAATCTAAATAAAAATCAACTACCTGATTACCCCAGAGTTAATGGTAAAATTCTATATTTGAGTTCATCTCACATAATATTATATCTCTGTCATGGACTTTTAGCAGAGAGCTAGTCATCTTAAATTCCTTTGAAGTTAATGGAGAGGAAAAGGAACTCTTGGTTCATAGAGTCATTTAGGTTGGGAAAGAACTTTAAGAGCATTGAGTCCAACTATAAACCTACCACTGCCAAATCCACCACTAAAGTATCTCTCTCATTGACTTTTAGTAGAGATCTAGTCATCTTAAATTCCTTTGAAGTTAATGGAGAGGAAAAGGAACTCTTGGTTCATAGAGTCATTTAGGTTGGGAAAGAACTTTAAGAGCATTGAGTCCAACTATAAACCTACCACTGCCAAATCCACCACTAAACTATGCCCCTAAGAGCCACATCTACACATCTTTTAAATACCTCCAGGGACGGCCAGTCCACCACTTCCCTGGGCAGTCTGTTCCAATGCTTGATAACCCTTTCTGTGAAGAAATTTTTCCTAATAGCCAATCGAAACCTCCCCTGGCACAACTTGAAGCAGTTTCCTCTTGTCCTATCACTTGTTACTTAGAAGAGGCCAACACCCACCTCACTACAACCTCCTCTCAGGTAGTTGTAGAAAGTAATAACGTCTCCCCTGAGCCTCATTTTCTCAAGACCAAGCAAGCCCAGTTTCCCCAGTCACTCCTCATAAGACCCTGTCTCTAGACCCTTCACTAGTTTGAGTGTCTTCTGCTCTCAACATGTTTGTACATTCTGTGTAAATCAGGTCGCCATGTTGATTTTAGCACTGGTATAAAAATGCTATGGAAAGCATAAATCTACTTCTTTGAGTTTCACTTTCTTTCTCTACTTATAAATTATCTGCTTGCATGTCCGTTTGCTTGTTGTCCTTATATCCCTTTGGCTCCCTTTGGCTAATAAGAATTCGATCAAGAGGAGGTCAATGTAAGGCAAACTTTTAAATTGTCTGCTTCCATGTCCATTTGCTTGTTGTCCTTATATCCCTTTGACTCCCTTTGGCTAATAAGCATTCGATCAAGAGGAGGTCAATGTAAGGCAATGGTCCATAACTGATGTGCAAGGGACACCAGTAGAGATGAGCTTGATAGCTCACCTTCAATAAAGACAGCCCTGAACATAATCCATTTGACAGACTATGAGCAGAAAGGATATATATCTTGTTTTCTATAGTGATGTTTCTCTCAATGTTTGCTTTATTGCTGCAAAAACTTTCCTACAAGTCTTCCTTGCTCTAGTTATGGGTGTATCATTGTTAATTTTTAGGAATTTTAGGAAACACTTTTGATTTTTTAAGTTCTCAGACAAGGCCATAGCACAGGGTGACAACAACAGAGAAAAGTTCAAACTTGCAAAATCCAATTTTTAGTCCTGCTCTACATATTACAGAGAGCATGTATTTCACTCAGAAAGGGCCAAAGCCCAGGGCATTTTTATAACCTATTATTTCAGCCATCTCAAAGTAATTTTGAGAGGTCATATATGCCATCATCCCCCACTGAAATCTTAACTATTTCAGATGTCAACTCCTTACATTTTGTCTGCAAAACCCCATTTTGCAATCAAAGTGGCTGCCATTAGCTGGCCAATTAGTTAGAAATACAAATTCATTTTCATAGGAATTATTCTCAATTGGGATGCACGGAAATGGAATAGAAAATATGAGCATATATGACCTCTTTGCCTACTCATTAACCCAAATTAAATTTAAACCACAAAAGCATAAAATTAAAATTATTATATTGCATTTTTCATCCATTATAACAGATGGGCGAAATAGTTTTAAAGTTTTAGAATATTTATTCTAATTTTTTTTTTGCAAAAATCATAAAATGGTGGAATAGTTCATGTTGGAAGGGACTTTTAAAGATCATCTAGTTTGATCACACCTATAGAGGGGAAACAAATGTTCCACTAGACCAGGTTGCTCTAATATATCCGTATCTTTCTTCCACGGAATAGCCCAGAAATGGACACAGTACTCCAGATGTGAACCTCCTTAATGTTATCTTTATAAAAGTATTTTATATTTTATATTAATTTATTGTTGTCATAGCATTCATAAGGTTTTTGTATCTTTATTTTTATTGCTAAAGTGAAAATTGGGTGTGCAGTTTCTATTTTATGTGTACAGTACGTAGGTGGTTGAGATAACTATTTTTAAAAATTATATGATGGAGTATGCAGAGAAGAAAAAAACAGTTTTCCCATTTTACAATCCTCATATGGGTTTCTAGCATTGTCAAATTGGAATTAGAATGAAAATTCTTCAAGAACTTATATGGTAAATTTATATGGTATTATAGCTATTGAGTGAGGAGAGAAGTAGGAAGCTGAAAGCAGTTGTAAATAGCATGTTATTTTCCCTTAAAAAGTTTGACACACTACTCACAATAAATCAGTGAATATATCTAAGAATTTATTTCATATAGCAGCACTATACCGTCTCACAATATTTAGAATCCAGGTGATGACTTTTATAATAGGAAACAGTTTACTACACATTCTTATTCAAAGTAAAAATGGATGGTTTATGAACTACTTATGAAGCTTATGACAAAAATATTTCTTCCTCAAATATGATAACACAACCCACTGCAGTTATAGTGGCGGCTGGAGGTTTGTTTCTACTTTAAAAATAAATCTGCAGCAAATCAAGTCTTCTCATTAATGCTCTGCAACACTATTAAAGTAATTGAACTAGGGCATGTTTAATTGACATTTAAATTACTGACAGCTTCTCAGGCTGTGTTCTTTCCACTGATTGTAAGCAACAAGGGGGCTAAATTTAATAAAAGGTGTTTGGGGATCTTAAAGGAACCTCTGGAAGGCTACTTATCTTGCTCTACGAGCGAGTACCCAAGATAGGCAGATTTTAGATGTGTCTGTCTTTCCCTGTAAATGGTGAAGGGAGCTTAGATTTTGCTGTAGTCATTGTATTATTGTATTATTTAGAGACACTGAAACAGAGAGCCAGATTTCTTGCTGTTTGCAATGTCTATTGTAATATTGTATTATTTAGGGACACTGAGAGCCAGATTTCTTGCTGTTTGCAATGTCATCTCTTAAATTCGTATTAAAAATGTTAATTGAAATATTATAATACTTACTTATACCCAATAAAATAAATCACAGTGCCAAATGAAATACTATGCCTGTTAAGCCGTATCCCACTTATTTATCCACTATTCTGGAATTATTATCTTTTCCCAAGAAGATACCATAGTGAACCTCTGTTACTGCTGTATGATTTTTTTTTCCTTATTGGAAAGTTTTAAACACTTTGCTGAGGGAATACCTCTGTAAAGATGGCTTTCTTGTTTTGTTTCCTCATTGCAGTTCAGTGAGAACTTATCAGGTACTGAAGACTTGTCTAATTTTTGACGCCCCAGAATCTTAGAAAACCTTATACTCCCGTACATTAAGTGGATGAAAAACCTGCTTTTCCTAACCATTAACGGTAGGACACATCTACAAAGCTCTGGCTTTCAAATATTATATTGTAGACCGCGATTCACAGAAGTCTGACTTGACAAACAATAATAGGCAGTGAGCTGACAGGCAGGGAAAATAAATCCCGATTATACAGCTATGGTGCTCTAATGAGCTGCATAGTCTGCTCGCTTACTTCTCAAACCTCGAAAATTGTGAACTAGACATCAGTAGCCTTTGTACAGGTAGCTGAGCTTTACATTGATTGCAACAAAATATGCTTCAAACTGTTCAAATATGTTTAACTTCTAAAACAGTTCTGTAAAACTACATTTATCAACTAACCATGATTAATTTAGACAATAACAATCAAGATGTGTGATTGCTCAGATCTGCATACCCTATTAACAAGTTGATTTATATTTCCAATGTGGTATTTCTCACATGATACTGTTGGTTATTCTACTGCATAACTCATTTATATACTACTTGGAGATACAGTAAACTTACAAATGCAAAGAATAATTGAATAGAAAATGGTATTCCATTTTGAAGATTTTTCAGAAAATACTTAGGCACCTCTCAATTATATTCTAAAAAAAAAAATATCTTAACAGATAGCAATGTGGTCTGCTAGTATCTTTGACAGCCTATGTTTTAATGTACATCTGTAGAACATGAAACCATGACAGATGAAAAGATAGTTGAAAAATTGAGTGGGTCTTCCACAGAATCACAGACTGGTTGAGGGTGGAAGGCAACCCTGGAGTTTGCCTGGTCCAACTCCAGAGCAGGTTGCCAGGACCACGCCTAGGCAGCCTTTGAATGTCTCTAAAGACGGAGATTCCTCAGCATCCTTGGGCAAGCTGTTGCAGTTCTCAGTCACCCTGACCATAATAAAGTGTTTTATTATGTTCATATGGAACCTCCTGTGTTTCATTTTGTGCCCTTTGCCTCTTGTACTGTTACTGGACATTACTAAGAAAAGCCTGGATCCATCTTCTTTGTACTGCCCCTTCAGATTTTTATACACATTGATGAGCTGCCCCTGCACCTTTTCTTCTCCAGGCTAAACAGTCCCAGCTTTCTCCGCCTCTCCTTGTATGAAAGATGAGATGTGCCTGTCTTAATCATCTTAAAGGCCCTTTGTTGGGCTCTCCAGAGCTCCATATCTCTGCTGTACAGTATGTCCATGTGTCTCTTGCACTGGGGAGCATTAAACCCCTGGTCAGGAGTAGTCAGCATGACTTCACCAAGGGAAAGTCGTGATTGACAAACTTGATAAACTTGTATGATGAAGTGACTGGCCTGGCAGATGAGGAGGGAACAGTGGATATTGTCTATCTGGACTTCAGGAAGGCCTTTGACGCTATCTCCTGTAACATACTCATAAACAAGCTGCTGATGTATGGGCTGGATGAGTAGACAGTGAGGTGGACTGAAAACTGACTGAATGGCTGGGCCCAAGGGGAAGGAATCAGCAGCACGACATCTAGTTGAGGACCAGTGACTGGTGGACCAATCCTGTTCAACATCTTTATTAGTGATCTGTATGCTGAGGCAGAGTGTACCCTCAGCAAGTTTGCAGACAACACCAAATAGGGAGGATTGGCTGATATGAGGGTTGTACAGCCATCCAGAGGGACCTCAACTGACTGGAGGCTGGGCTAACAGGAACCTCATGAAGTTCAACAAGGGGAAGTCCAAAGTCCTGTAACTGGGGAAGAGCAACCCAATGCACTAATATTTGCCGGGGTGCATCCAGCTGGAAAGCAGCTTTGCAGAAAAGGAGCTGGGTGTCCTGCTGGAAAGCAAGTTGAATATCAGCCAGCAATGTTCCTTTGCTGCAACAACCTGCTGGAAAGCAAGTTGAACATCAGCCAGCAATGTTCCTTTGCTGCAACAAAGGCAAATGGTATCCTGGGCTGTGTTAGGTTGTGCAGAGCCAACAGGTTGAGGAAGGTGGTCCTTTCCCTTTATTCAGCACTGCTGAGGCCACACCTGGAGTACAGCAAAGCTGTGTTAGGTTGTGCAGAGCCAACAGATTGAGGAAGGTGGTCCTTTCCCTTTATTTAGCACTGCTGAGGCCACACCTGGAGTACTGTGTTCAGTTTCGTCTCCCCAGTACAGGAGAGACAAAGACATACTGGAGAGAGTGCAGTGAAGGGCCACAAAGATGATCAAGGAATTGGAGCATCTGTCCTATGAGGAAAACCTGAGAAAGCTGGGACTGTTTAGCCTACAGAAGAGAAGACTCGGGTAGGATCTCATCAATGTGTATAAATACCTTAAGGCAAGGTGCAAAGAACATGGAGCCAAGCTCTTTTCAGTGGTGCCCAGATGACAGGATAATAGGCAATGGAGAAAAAGTGGTCTGGAGGTTTGGTCTGGATGGAAGAAAACACTGTTTCACTGAGAGGATGACTGAGCACCAGCACAGATTGTCCAGAATGGCTCTGGAACCTCCCCTTCCTTAGAGATATTCAAAAACCATCTAGACATGCTCCTGGGTAACCTGCTGTAGGTGGCACTGCTTGAGCAGGGGCAGTTGGTCAGGATGACCTCCGGAGGTCCTTCCAACCTCAACCATTCTGTGAGTCTATGATTCTGTGACATGGTGCTCCAGATGGGGCCTCAACGGTGCTTTGTAAAGGGGAAGGATCACCTCCGTTGACCTGCTGGTCATACTTTGCCTAAGGCAGCCCAGGATACCACCAGCTTTGCTGCAAGGACACTCCTAGGTCCTTTTCTGCAAATCTGTTTTCCAGCTGGCCAGCCTTCAGCACATAATGATGCATGGGATTTCTCCTCCTTCAGTGCAGGACTGCACTTCCCTTTGTTGACTTTTCATGAGGTCGCATTGTGAATTGATGCTGACTACTCCTAATCACCTTCTTGTCCTTCATGTATCTGGAAATAGTTTCCAGGATTAGTTACTCTATCACCTTTCCAAGCATTGAGGTGGGGCTGAACAGCCTGGGCACTCCCTTTTTATCTTTTTGAAGATATTTAGCAGTGCTAACTCAGATGCTCTGCTCTGGAGCTTTAGGAAGAAACAAAACCTTGTGTTTCTTGGGAACACAAGGAGTTAATAACTTTATATGAGATACCACATGCAGTAAAAGGTAATCAGGGTTTATTTATTGTCTGGAAGTCTTATTGATTATTTATTTTTGCTGACACTCTATCTCCTGCAGGAGAAAGAAATGCCTTCATTGAAACTATTGTCAACACATTAAAATATGTCCTGTTAAACTAATTTCCTAATTGGTTTTTTTTTTTTTGGTATTGCTAATTATTGCTTCGATTTTAATTACTACTGAGAAAAATGTTCTGTTAGCCTAATTACATAAGAATGTTGTATTAAGGTACCAAAGCTTAACTTTACAATTTAATGATTTACAAAGGTTGTCACAGAGTTTGCTGTTATCATTAAGTTCAGAAGTGCTGCCCTTTTTTCTGACAGTAGTGTCCTGATAATGATACCACCGTTACCTCTGTTCTGAGCATTGTGAGATGTCTGAGACCTGTTATTGGTTTCCCAGCAGACAAAAAAAAAATAAAAATCAATGAAGTAGAGTACATACACTTAGGGTTACTTCCTTTATACATAACAATCAGAAGACACATTTTCACAAACAGAAACAGCTGAGAATTTTTTTTCCTGTCTGCAGAATGACTGAAATGCAAATCAAGCATAATAAATATTCTTGGTCAGAATTATTCCTTGTTTTTCAGAGTACTCACAGGAAAATTACATGTAGGAGAAATGACAAGAGTATAAATATGCGAGGATGTGGCCGATTTTGGTAAAAGTAATAGTTGTTTTCTGGATGCAAGAAAATATGTGAATTTTGATTGCAGTTATAATATATTTCAAGCTGGATAATGCATTGATTAACCAGAATCTGTTTTCTTCATATTCTATTTTAGAAGTTCAGAATTCTTTCCTGTACAGGCACAATCTTGCTAAATGAAACAACACATTTCAGCAAAAGGTTTTGTTCAGAGGCTTTGACAAATAGCAGACATAAAGCACTATATGATGAACTCCAGTTACAACACCTTTTTTCAGAAATCTTAGGCTACTTATTACTGTCTCATTTCCAACATCTTGGCCAAATTTTGCCTTTAAGTATTTGTCTCAAAAAAGAAAATGAAGTCTCTGTTATCTACTAAGTCTACTTTTCATAATGTTAGAAATATCTTTTCTATCTGTATCTTAAAAATAAGCACGCCCTAGAGCTCACTATTTAGATAACATCATAGGAAAAAAAATAGGTTACTCAGCTCTGTGTCATAGAACTACATGATGTCTCCTACTCTAAAAGAAGCCTGTTGGATCTGAGATTCCATTGTCTCTTTGTGAATGTCTCAATCCATTGACCTCTATTTTAACTAGTATATGAATGTGTATATGTATGTTTGCATATATTTGTTTTAAGATATAAATATGCATTTTTTGAAGAAGCAGGGTTGTTATACTCAATTTTTCTTTTTCATCTTAATGTCTTTTATGACTTTTCTTGACTATCTAATTCCTCTCTCTTGCCAGGGCTGAAACTCCAGTCTTACTGAAATCAATTGTGGTTTTGCCATTGAGTTGATAGGTGTCAAGATCTCACTCATGATGTTCATACTCTGCAAATATTTACAGAAAGCAAGCTTGCCACCCTCCTGAAACTTCCACCTATCATGCCTATCATGATTACTCAGCCAGATCTAGAGTTTGCATTCAGCAATTCTTACCCTTTCGTTAAAAAACCTCAGTCTCCTTCACTCTGTAATATTTTGTTGCTCTTGTTTTAAGCCCCAGAACTTATAAAGGTCAAAAGTTAAATGTCTCTTTCCTATAAAATAAGTTTTAAGTTTTAAACTTCTTCAACTAATCAAAGGTTTCATTTAATAAAATAAATAAAATATTGACAGTCGAAAAATTATCTTGTTTGTTTGTTTGTTTTGTGATACATAGTAGCTCTGCTCTATTTCTTCTTGGTTTCATTCACATAAATTAGGATGACAAAAGACAGGCAGTAACATGTATTAAAGATGGCTGTTAAGGACAGCAAGGGCTGGTTCTTTTGAGACCTTACAGAAGTCTGCTGGTATGGGTTCAGAGAGGTTATCTGACCACTGGCTACCTCAGAGCAGCATCAGGCTTCAATTAAGTGCTAGAATGCATCTCCTAGGTGTCACACAGCTACCCTGTGGCAATTTGAAATACAAACCAAGTCTCAAAAATCAACCTTTGGTAATGAACATATTTATTTTTTATCAGAAGAAGAAAATAGTAGTGATTTTCCTCTCACAAATTCAGTTGTTTTCAAAGTTTGTTTTTAGACCGGTTTTAAGGAGGTCATTCATTTAGAGGATCACTCTGAGATCTGCACTCCACTGGTGCTTCATTTCCTATTACATATTTTCTCTCTCTTTTCTGTCAATTTAAAGAACAGGTGTTCAGTAGCTTCCAGCTGGCTTTTCATGGAGAAAGTATAGTATAATGTAGAAAAGCATTAAATCCCTAATTCCTCTGGGTAGGCAATGCATAGTACTGAATTTACTATCTGACAAAAAGACCAAGGTAAAAGAAAAAAGCCTACATTTTTACCTTTGTTTTTAGAAGTGGTAGAAGTTTCTTGAGCAGAAAACTTTCTAGAGAATCAGCTTAAAATCATGCTGGAGTCCTATTAGCATGATTGAAAAAAAGGCCTTTATTAAGCTTGAAAGTATCTCCATCTTAAGTCTAGAAGTTTAATAGATATCTTTCATTAGGGAAAAACCTAGCACAGAATTTTAACAGGAAATTGGGAAGAGTGTGGATGACATATAGTACATCTGCACTTGAAAAATAAAAAAAGGAAGAAAAAAGAAAAATCCCAGAAAATTGAAAATTATTATTTTAACAATATTATTAAGTGGGACAATTTTATTAGTGTCTATATTTTCTCTTGTGGAAAATGAGAAATATCACCTTCTAGTGTCAGAGGTGCTCTGCATGAATTGATAACAGAGAAGTAAAAGTAAACAGGCATATCTAGCCTTTGCTTTTCTGGAATAAAAGGCCTTGTATCAAAGAAATGCATTTGCAATGAGTGGGAAACTTTTGGTCTGGATCATAGTTTCTTTAGTTCAATTCAGATTTCCAGGGTGCCTTAAAACAATGCATTTTATCATTCTTCTCTGATGTGTTTCTTCCTTGCATATAAACCACAGTTATACTGAACTTTGTGCTTATGGAGGAAGCTAAATCTATGTAAATACGGAAATAGAATAACGCTGTAAATCTTTTCCAAGTGGTTCCACTGTCTGTGATCCAAGGTCTAGTTTTGATACAATCCAGCTGTGTGTAAACTTGGCTGAAAATGTTGAGAAAATTGATAATTGTGACAAATGGCTGGGAGAAAACACATAGGAAAGAACCATAAAAGATAACAAGGGTTAAAATGCAGGAAGAGGTGGGATAATTGAGATGAGACAGTCCGGAACTTAGATATTAAAGATGAAAAGTACTGATGTGGAAATGTATAAAATCCCAAGGAAAAAAATAGAATGTGAGAAGATGATGATTTAGCAACATCAAGGATCAGCCCATTCCAAGGAGCAAGAGAGGCCATTCTTGCCCCTCTGATGAGTGACTGTCTACCAGCAAAGACACATTAAGTGCCTCATCTCAAATAGCAAGCATACCAAATGTTAAACTGGAAGATTAGGGGAGGACGAGGAGGCAACGGGCACAAGTTGGAACATAAGAGGTGACTGTCTACCAGCAAAGACACATTAAGTGCCTCATCTCAAATAGCAAGCATACCAAATGTTAAACTGGAAGATTAGGGGAGGACGAGGAGGCAACGGGCACAAGTTGGAACATAAGAGGTTCCACTCAAATATGAGGAGAAACTTCTTCACGGTGAGGGTGACGGAACCCTGGAACAGGCTGCCCAGGGAGGTTGTGGAGTCCCCTTCTTTGGAGATTTTCAAAACCCGCCTGGATGTAGTCCTGAGTAACATGCTCTAGCTCTAGGCAATCCTGCTTCAGCAGGGGAGTTGGACTAGATGATCTCTATGGTCCCTTCCAACTCTAGAAATTCAGTGAAATTCAGTGAAATTAACAATCTTGGCCATCTATTGAATATATTTACAGAAAAAAAAAATTGACTTGCATTCTTAAATTATGCATAACCTTCCTACAGAGTCTCTCTGCAACCTGCCAAAGGTTCCCTGAGACAAAAAGTTATAAGACCATCTGAGCCAATAGCACAAATACACAAACTATTCCATTTTACATCCGTAAAAACTGCTAAAAAATTACAGTGTTAGAACACTGTATTCTATTAAAATCCAGAGTTCTTCAATGACACATAAAATAATTTTGTGTGATCCATTGACAGACTTCCATCAATTTGTCAGTGTCTGCCTTAATCCTTTAGATGTATAGTAATTTTTATTTTTTTTTTCATTCAAGGTTATACGGTCAATTCATTGAAGACAAATGAATTGCCTGGCTTTTTTTTTTTTTTTTTTTTTAATATCCAGCTTAAAATGCAATTGTTTCTAATGATGTACTTGCCCTTGGTAGCTTCTTCCAAATAAAATTAATCTTTGATGGCAATATTCTCCACATGCTGTATCATGTCAAGAACTATAAATGTTCCATCACTATTTTTATGTTTCTTTATTGCTGTAGAAGGACCAGCAATTTATTAGCTCTTTTACATTGTCATCATTATTATGTATTTCACATAGTGAATAAATGATGAATTGTTGCCACAGAAAGTATTTTATTACAAAAAAAAAAAAAACAACCCACTGCACTGTCAGAAAGTGTAAAGGGCCATTGCTCTGCTCTAACTTGAATCCTAGAACAAGAAAATATGAGCTATTTTCTGCTTTGGGCACCATCCAGAGAATGATGTTGCTGTGGATTGCCGTTGAGCTTGTTCTACATAACTGAATGTGAGAGGGCATGTACTTGAGATCCTGCAGTCTCTTATTCCCCTGCATTACATGCCCTGCTTGAGGAACAGGAATACAATTTAAAAAGAAAAAAGGGTAACAAAAAAATAAAAAAGGAAAGTAGGGATGATTGTAGAATGTTCCAGCAGAAGTATTTTGAGGCTGTCTGTATTTCACATGTTAAAAAGTGTACTCCTTGTCCTATGAATGTGGGCATTAAATGAGGTACAGGAGTTAATTGTCATGTTAATTTAATATTTCTATATGAAAACATGCGTAGAAACAAGCAAGAGCAGCTTGCAAACTTAGGCTTTGTGGAAAGGAGGGAAGGAAGGAGTGAAGGAGGGAAGGAGGGAAGGAGGGAAGGAAGGAAGGAAGGAGGGAAGGAGGGAAGGAAGGAGGGAAGAAAGGAAGGAGGGAAGGAAGGAAGGAGGAAAGGAAAGAAGGAGGGAAGGAGGGAAGGACGGAAAGAAGGAAGGAAGGAAAGAAGGAAGGAGGGAAGAAAGGAAGGAGGGAAGGAAGGAAAAGGAGACAGACAAATATTTATTATCCAAAACTTCATATTGTCTAGTGCTTATACTGCACTAAAACACTATCGTAGCATCCATAGAAGAGTATATAGTTTACTGGGCATCATTTGAAGGAATACACATGCCAAGAGCATACTACTCATCCTCTCAGAAAACGGCATGAAGAAAAATGGTCAATGATTACCCTGGTATTAGCATGTACCCCACAGCAATATGTCAGGAAATGAAAATGGTTTCCAATCCCTTCATCGGGATTACATTATTAAGATATAAAATTGCAGGCACAGATCTACATGAATCAGTTCAGCCAGTGGCCATGAGTCTGAATTATGGAAAGATTTCATGTGACAATCAACAAATATTCACTAGTACAGCTAATATGCTCACAAATTTTTGATAGCTTTTTCTATTCAGCACACTACATGAAAAGATGTGTGAAATATGTAGCTATGAGTGTTGATTTGTAAAAAATATATATAATTTGAAAATTAAGGCATTAATGTCATACTTAAGCAGCGGATTTTAGTAACTGCTGAGAAACACTTGAGAGAGAGATCAGAATGATTTGATTACTGTAGTAATTATTTAAAAACTGACTACATAAGATGCAATGAAGTGAAAATAACTGGGCCATCATAACACCAATTGATGTATAGCTATTATATTGAAAAGGCACAGGTTTCATAAATAATCATGAAGGGCAATGACAAGGGTTATGATCAGACACGCTTTTGGTATGTCTATTAGCCCTATTTTATTAAATAATACCAATTAGTAAAAGCTGTTGTTGAGGCATAGCTTAAGTAAGGATTCCAAGAGGAAATCAGTGATTACGATTTTTTAGAAATATGAACTTTGCAATAGATTTCATGTAATCAGCTTAGTATATATCAATCTTATAAAATTTACGATCAAGGATACACTCTTGTAGACCATCTGAGTAATAATAATGATGAACAAAAAGTTGCCTCAGAAGAAATGTTACGTATCAGCATTTCACACCTGACCTATTTTTTCACTTTCTGCAAGCCAAGAGAAGATCAATCCTGACATCATAATTCTGCAAACGCTCCCACTTCTTAGTTTATATCAAAATAGAAAATGTATATATGGGCTTAATGGTTTAAGAACCACTTTGTTATTAATTTTATCTAAAGTATTACACAAAAATGCAGTTCTAACATAACTCTAGAAACTGGTTACGTTTTATTGTATCTATGTGAATTGCACTTATATTTTTGGAATTTTTAACTGATGTCCCCTTACTACTGATCTGTTCCAAATATGGTAGTAGAAAATATATACTGGGTTTGCTCTTGGGTCGGTCAGGAATATGCTAGTAATTTTTTTTTCTTTACAAAATGTTGATTCATCAAAACCAATTTGTTTGGAGTAGAAACATTGATTTTGACTGTTGCTTTGATGAAAAAGGATTTCCTAGTTCTTCCTCCTCAGACATCCACAGCCAAATCACACATCCAAGTAAGGGGTCATATTGACTTCTTAGGAAATCAGTCTTTTACTGTTTGAAAGTATTTTCTGACAGTTCTCTGTTCGGCTGCAGTTCACCCCATACTTGACTTTCACTTAAAGCTATACACTTTCTTGCATATATGCTCTTGGATGTAACAGGCGGGAGAAGACAGAAGGGAGGTGTATTGGCAATTCATCAAAAGCAAAAAGTGCCTTTGAATAACTCTTTGCAAGATGTATAGAGACAGAGAGAAGAGGCTTTCCACTGCAGACGCTTTGCTTGCAGCAGAATGAGGGTAGTTCCTGCGAATGAAAAAGTCAAGCTCTGAGTCAAGATCATCACCCATGGGGTATTGATGAGCCACTATGTTTATTCTTTGAATTGAGTGCTTCAGCCAAAGCCAAGGAACAGCCAAAGCTTAGGAACAGGAGTGATAGGTGATGCCTCCAGAGAACTGGAAAAGATAAAGGATATAGCATCAGGTAAGCTACATCTTACCCGCTAAAGCTTCACACCCCAAAAAAATAAAATAAAAAAAATCAAAACACCAACCTAGAGAGGCATCAGGAATGTGGGCAACAGTTTCCTCAATCTATTGATTCACAAGTATTTTACTGTACTGATTTACTGGCACAATAATTATCAGGGGTTTAATTTCTATGAGAGAAACATTGAAATTAGACATTGTGAGTGCTTAGCACTGCAAAATGAACACTTTGTATCAATCAGGATATTTTTATGTAAATCTAGGACCCCTAGGTTACCACAGATTCCTATGATACAGTCAGCAGGATCTTCCAAATAAAGAGGAGACTTCAATAAAACAAATGTATGAGGTGGTGCTGACTTAAATACTCATCACATTGTTTTCAGACATTCACGGTGAAAAACTGACAGTGCTTGAATAGTGTCAGACTTGTAAAGCCCAAAATAGGGTGCAGGAGAGGAATTGGATCATTATGACACTCTTAAGATACTGAGTTCTCAAAATCCCACCGACTAAAACCATTTGGTTTATTTCAGCACTTTTATATATGTGATATCATTTTTTAAAACCATATTGCATTTTTCTGATTTAGTTTAATTAATATTGAAAAAATATTTTTATGTAATAATAATTTTAATACTGAATGAACTTTAAATATTTAGAGTAATTATTCTAAGGATTCAGTTACCATAAATGTCTATTAAAGTGTAAAAGTTTGCAAAAAAATGTTTTGGCTCCATTAATAAAATATTCTTTTTTTATTTTTGAGTGTGCAATATTTATAGAACTATTTATATAACAAGGCAGATGGATTACTTTGAAAGTTTAACAGGTACACGCTATTTAGAGTGTCTTAGAAGACATGTCTGATTACTGTGACTAAAATGGCAGATGTTACTCTTCATTTCCAAATACAATTTCAGATTTGCCTTGCCTTCTCATTCAAATGTTTTCTTCACAGACATACTAAAGAAGCTATCTATTTGGTTTTGAAAATTAATTCTATGGGGCTTTTGCAAGCATATTTATTTTGAAGACAAGTAGAACCAGGTGAACACTGATTTATTTAATAAGCTGTTCTATATTTGATGTAAAAATCCCCAACATAACTCCCACTAATGTGTACAAGATTCTTTCCATTAAAAGAGGTGTCTTGTATGGTTGTGTGTAATGTTTCACTCTTTTTCAGTTCTCTAGAGGCTGACATTTATAATATAGCCATCCTTGATGATTTATTTTCAATTCCAATTTTCAATTTATTTTCAATTTCATTTCCATTTTGCTTTTATTTTCCTGAAGTCATACAACTTTGTGAAAAATTTACCTTCACACAGTAACAATACTGAACCCTCCTCCCAGCATGGTTTTATGGCTGGAGAATATGTCTGTCCTCAACAACCTACAGGACCTAAGGGATCTCTGAGTATTTCCACTTTCACACATCCACTTCACTCTTTCTTAATTCTGTTTTTAAACTAGCAAACACATAGAAGGACCATATAATAGTAATGTGTTCCACTATTTTTCATTGGAGTACTGGGTTTTCAGTATATACATTATTAATTAGCTTTTTCCTCCTAGTGTAAGCTGTGCATGTATGTCTGATACCAATACCTGATGTGACTCTTCTAGAAAAATTTCAGAGAAAAATATTAACGATATCAAGAAAATTATATTTCTTGATACAGTGACATGATACAGCCTGACATACTGACACGAAAAGATGTTTACTTTAAATACCACAGAAGAAACAGGACTTGAATAATAAGATCCAAGAGTCAAAAGAATGCTAAAATTTCCTGGTGTCTTTTTACACATACATCTTACATATTTACAGCTCTGTGACATTATACATGATTTTAAAAAAATTACTTGGAAGGCTATATGAATAGCTAAAAATTACATTATATGTAAATATTGTTATGTTTCAGAAAAAGAACACAAACATGTTCCACTTATACAAACTCTTACTCATTAAACTGTTAAAATATTTGGTTGGGATTTTTTTCTCTTTTTTATTACTCCTACATGGAGTGTTAAAAGTCTTTGTGTTTATGAATGTGTGTGTGTGTGTGTGTGTGTATATATATATATAGTAATTGAACTTTTTCCTTAAAATTGAACTTATTCCTTAATTTAAGATTGGATGTTTTCTTACAGATGAGTCATTGATTGTGGGTTTATTTTAATGAAATTGGATTGGTTTTCTAAAAAGTCTCTTTGCTTAATAGTTACAATCCGTTTATACAGTGCCTATTCAATTAATAAGCTGTATAGCAAACCTGTGTATGTCTTGGTCTAGCATTTATTGATTGTTTTATACATTCTATGCCTTTGGAAAAGTGCTTGGAGATAAAATGTAGTTATTTTTACCAAATAAAGCAGCCATAAACTTATACAATGACAATCCTTTTTTTTAATACATGTAAACAAAATCACAGAGCTTAAAACCCCTACCTTTGAGATGAAAACTGACAAAAATAAATAATAAACATCAGGTATGCTTAAAATAGCTATATATTAAAAATATTTTTTGAGCATTTAGAATTGTATTTTACAAAACTTGAAGAACACTAATACAAGCATTAAATTGTCTCAGATGCTATAGAAGTCCTTATCATCCTGCCTCAAAACCTCTTCACCATCCATTGTAAACTTCTCCTTATTATTCTCTAAATAAGCTCCATTTTAAAAAACAAACAACAAAATAAGAAAATCATGCTTCTTTCCATGCCCAGAGTTTAAACTTTTTCACTTCTAGTTTATGAAATAACACTTTTTAGTAGATGATCTAGCTTCCTTCTTGATCTCCTTATGACATAGTAATTAAAAGATTACTGCTATACTGTATATGTACACTATATATAACTACTGCTATAAATCATTTGGTCTAACAGATCTTTCTTCCCACTACCACCTTTGTTTTATAAAAGCCTTCATTCTCCAATATGGACTGATAATCTGTTCTTCCACATCACTTTATAACTTCCAGGGAAGAGGTTCATGATAATCCTTTGCTGTGACACAGGCTCAGTTATTCTTAAATGCATTTTTACAATTTTACAGGAGAGATGGGGAGGGACCCTTTATCAGGGAGTGGAGCCATAGGACGAGGAATAATGGTTTTAAGCTGAAAGAGGGAAGATTTAGACTAGATATTAGGAAGAAACACTTTTCTGTGAGGGTGGTGAGACACTGGAACAGGTTGCCCAGAGAAGCTGGGCAATGTTCATATATATATATGGAGATGTTCAAGGCCAGGCTGGATGGGGCTTTGAGCAACCTGCTCTGGTGGGAGGTGTCCCTGCCCATGGCAGGGGGGTTGGAACTTGATGATCTTTAAGGTCCATTCCAACCCAAAATGTTCTATGATTCTTAGGGCCCTAGGCTGCTGGAAAGAGTAGTAATGAAGAAAGCTGTTTTCAACAGCATGAAGAGTCACCTGAAGTAGAGTCACAGTGGGTAAAGACACCCACACATACGCCTTGAACTGTTAGTGAGATTAGTGAAAGTTCTAATTCTGCATTATTGTACATCCTGCATTTTCAGCCTCTCTTTTTGCCCTTGGCCTCTATGGCCTTACTGCAAGGTGGGCCAGAGGAAATGCCCAGGGCAGTTGATAATGTGGTGGGTCTTATACGATCTCACTGAGAAATGTGGAAATCATTCATAACATGAGGAATTTTATATTTGCTTCAAACTGAAGATTTTATGGTCTTTCAGGAAAATGGTTGCTGGTTTAGAGGAAGGTTCATTGCTGTGGGGGACAAAAGGGTCATTATCAGTCAAGCAGGCTCCAGGGAGATATTTCAGACCATGATTTATGCCAGTTATTCTTAGCTAAACCATATGCATAAGCACACCAGTACACCTTAACTCTGTATCACTTGGTTTTCAGGGAAAAAAAAAAAAACAACAAACAACCAAAAAACAAAAACAGAGGGTCAGAGAGCAATTATATGAACTCATCAAAGTTTTCTAGTGGTAAAACAATTTAAAATTCTTATCTGGAAAACAGGATAGCAAAAGCTAATGGAATTGAAAAACCCCCAACTTTATAAAAATATCTAAAACTTTGAAAAATAATAACAATTGATTCCGAACAAGACATTCAAATCTACAACATCATGTACAAAGTCTAATCCACCGAGTCTCTCTGTGCCCTGTAGTCCTACTGAAGTAATGAAAACACGGGCCAAAAATGCAAAGAGATAATTTCTGGATTTTGTTTGCCTTGTAGTCCTCTGGGCAGTCAGTATCTGAACTACAGCCATTCAATTCCTGTGTTACCCTAAAAGCACAGACTTTAGATATAGACAAAATAATTCTGAATATTATTTTTCTTTTTCCTTTTTTTTTCATACATTTGAATAATCCCCATGGAAAGCCATATTAGTATTAGGATTTTCTATAGTTCTCATCAGCTGAATATCAGGATGCCTATTGTCACAGTTCAGTGTACATTCCAGATATGAAAGTGCTCAGCTCTGGATAGAAGTGTCAATGTAAAGGAAAATCAGAATGCTTTGGGGAAGACTTTGTTCAATAATCACTGCTTCTGACTGTCCTTTTTTTTTTTTATACATTTGAATAATCCCCATGGAAAGCCATATTAGTATTAGGATTTTCTATAGTTCTCATCAGCTGAATATCAGGATGCCTATTGTCACAGTTCAGTGTACATTCCAGATATGAAAGTGCTCAGCTCTGGATAGAAGTGTCAATGTAAAGGAAAATCAGAATGCTTTGGGGAAGACTTTGTTCAATAATCACTGCTTCTGACTGCAATCTGTGAAATCTTTTTTTATAAAACTTGCACAATAAAGACAAGACCAGATGTTTCTTCTTCTTTTTTTTTTTCCTCTTTTTTTTTTTTTCTATCAGTACCATTTCTTTGCTTTTGTTATCTTTGTTGCCCATACTCCACATACAAAAATCTGAAAGGTTTTTAGTAACTGTTCATGGGAGAATGAAAGAAGAATGATTTATAGAAGCCAGTTCCTCACTTGGATGCATAAAATAAAAAGTGGCCATAAAAAAAGCAAACTGTTAGTATGAATAAATCCTACATATGCAAATTTAGAATAGCAATATCCAAACAATTCAACCATTCTAAGGATGATTAACAAAGTTATGCTATGATGAATGTACCATAGTTAGGTTCACATAAACAAAAGTATTGCTTTTCAGAATCTCTAAATGAAAATGGGCAGAAAAGAGTAAAGATTAAAATAGACAGCATTTCTCCTTCAAAAACATGGGTAAACATCAGGCATATCATGAAAATTTGTCTATATCTAAGACCTCTATCAGGTAGGATTATTAAAAATGTTAAGCTGACACTAAACGCATTCAAACCTGAGGGGAAAGCTCTGACATTCTTTAAACAGCATGGGAGAAGACAGAACACATTTTCTAAATACCTATATACTTGTTAGACAATTAGCTTTGCTCTTTAATGAACTCTTCATTGTTTACAAATTTTATCACTGAATTAAAGCATCTTTGAAGGAAGAAAATACTATGTAATAAAAGTGCTTCAATCAGGCATAGAAAAAGAAAGGAAGAATCAACAGCTTTTACTTAAATTAGATAAATTTAAAGCAGAAGTAAACACATTTTTAGCTGTGATGTAAATAAATAAATAATTAATTCTGTCCATCTTAGACTTTTCATATCAAATCCATTGAAGAAAAGTTTAGATGAATATATGTTGCTAGGTTCAACTGAGGGAAAAACCACTACTCTCTGTACTATACTATCTATCTACTATATTATCTAATTCTTTCTTCTGGAATTAAAATTTACATTCCTTTAAGGCTATGTCTGGATGCATTAACAATAATAATTGACTTTAACAAATTAGTCATCTAACCTAGATTGTAAATCCCCAAGTATTTTTAAAGTAAAAATATATTAATCACATATTACACTGTATGAATGACTTGAATCTTAAAAATGGAATGCAATTCTAAAAAAAAAGAAAGATTAATTTGTGTTAGTGACTGACCAAATAATGTCCTTTTCCTAAGCCATGGTTTTCCAGAACTGAACTGTAGTACAAACATTTGATGATGAACACAAGAAAGCTACAGTGGCGTGAAGCTGGATAGACTTTTTATAGAGATAGCAGAAGTGATTACAGCAGTTTGCAGAGATATAAAACAAAAATTCTTCACAACTTTTTTAGAGATAAAAGTGATTACAGCAATTTGCAGAGATATAAAACAAAAATTCTTCACATTTTAAGAATCTAAATATTTGTTTGCTTTCATGAGTTTTAAATCCTCCATTAGGTCCACCATTATTTCAGAGAGAACCAATCTTCTTTACATGTCCAAAGACAGACATTACTTGTTGTTTGGTTGTTGGGGTTTTTTTCCCTCTCTTTTCCTTCTTTCTTCTTATTTCCTCAGGTGGATCTAGTAAAGCATTCTTGAATAAAGTAATGCTTGTTTTCCTAGATCAGTTACCTTGTCCCATTTCAGAAATGGAGATACTGGAGTTCAGCCTTAGTGCTAGTCCATTCCAGCATCAAGCACAGTAAAACACAATGATAAAAAACTCACTTTCTCCACCATTCCAGCAGATGACATTCTAGTTTAAATGTCACAATTTGCTAAGTTTTGTTTAAAAGACTGAAAAGATTTCTTTGTTTATCTTTACAACAGTAGGAATGTTGTGGGGTTTTTTACTATTACAGCTATCAAAAGGAATGAAATTTTTATCTAACTAAATAAATATAACGTAAACTACTTTTTCTTGGCATCAGATATATTAAGTCTTCATTTTTCAACTGGCCTTATCTTAACTGTCTGAGGAAATTGTAATAATTCTCAAGAGAAGAACAACAAACTGTAAAAGCTGCATTATTTTAGTTATTGACATATTTTTTCTGGTGCGCATATATCTGGTTTAACCTTTAATAAGCAACTTTGGGTGTTCAGAATTACCATTTCTTTGGTGCTGCCTTTTTGGCTACTATGAAGCTGTAAAATATCTCATGTTTCAGGCATATCAGCTGAAATCAGTCCAAGAGGAATGTCCTCACTGATTGTATTTCTGCTAAGCAAACCATGTGCTTGAGATCGCACTGTATTTGCCTGAAGAAAATCAGTTTAAAAATCAATTGAAAAGGGGAGATCAACCTCCATGTCATCAGTGAACATGTCCTATTCTAGTTTTAAGTGCATGTTAACATTTCTTTATTGTGATGTGCTGAACTCAGAGGAACTGAATAGTTTGCAATATAAATTTGCAATCAGTGATCTACCTGGAAGGATTTTATACTGAAACAGAAGTTGCACTGTGTGACTGGGGACTGATGAATGTACTACTTGCATTTAAGAAAAAGAGGGAGAAAGAAGTAATACAGGCAAACAGAGGTTCATTCTTCTGACTTCTATGTATAAGAGCTTTTAGAAAAAAGATATATATATAAAGTTCAGGCATGGAAGTAAATGGACAAGGTTATAAAATACAGATAAGAGCTAACTTTTACCAGACAAAAGCAAACTTTTCCCTGGTAAATTTCTAACTTGCTAGATAAGGAAAAGAGTTAGTGCTGAGTCTTTCCCTGTGCATTTATAACACGTTTCCTCTTTTTTTTATTGTTGATGAGATCATAAACGTAGAGCAAGAAAAGAGTAAAGGGACTGCTCCTCATTTTCCCAGAATCCTTCAAACTTACAGGAATTCTACAGTGACAGATTTCTTATGGAAAATACTACTTGTTGAAACAGAAATGGTTTTTGGGAATTTTTTTGCTTTGATGAGCTTCCAAATACCCAGGTTCTTATGGACCTGACAAAATGTCCTCAAGTGGATGTGACACATGCAAGGCAATTTTTCTGTTACACCTTTCTGTATGAAAACAAACCCAATCAGACAATAAGCAGGAATCAGTTCTGTTACCATTTGTTTTGTGGAGCAAGTCCAAAGAAACTCATGAAACAAATATTTTATATTGTATTCATTTTATTTGTGTTTTTGAATACTATTGTAAATGTCTGTCAAGACCAAAACTACACAGCAGCAATGGCTTTCCTCAGGAGGTTTAATGACCATCCTTGACCTAATACTTCTCTGTAACATAGAAAAACATTTCTTCTTTCCTTTCATGTATATTCTTTGCATCTACGGAGGTGAAAGGTTGTTCCAACTCAGCTCTTAAGTATAGTCTGATGATTGATCCATTTAGACACCTTAGAAACACTTTTTTGTTTGTGCAGTCTCAGTGAAAATGATAAAAATGGCTTTGTAATAAATCATGCTCTCACTGTGGATATCCAGTCATTCAGAAAGGAAAGCATCCACAACCACAATAAAAGGATAACAGCCTGTGTGTTTCAAAAGGAAATATATATAAAAAAAAGAATGTTTGCATTAAAAAGCAGATTGTTTTGGAAGAATAAAATGCTGGAAAACTTAACAAAGACTGCAAAAATATTTTGATTTGATTTTTAGAGAGCATTCATCTTGCCATACAGGAATTGAATATGTAGGTGGGATATAAGTTATTCAGTTTGCAAATCTACCTAATGCTTATAGGTAAATGTCTGTGTAAATTCTGAATATTCATATTAGAGATCCTTCACACATTTATCCTTAGATAATAATGCATCCGTCAAGCATTTTTAATGGATTTGTGTAAAAGTGGAGTGGAAAGTATGGACAAATCAGAGAATCTTCCGAGACAAAACAAAATTGGTAATTTTTAGTGCACTGAAAGGTGATAGTTCAAATAAAGGAGTTATAACAATCTACAGACTCTCACCTGTTTCTTCAGATTCTTGTCAGAAATTTAAAATATTCCATTTTCCTTTACCCTGTTTGTTAAGCACTATAATACTGAGTGAGCTAAAAATTTATTTCCTAGGTACGACAAGAATGACAGCTGTGTTTAAAATCCTTGTTATTCCAGATTTTATCTTTGTCAAGTCAAACTGCATAGATTTCATGATTTCTATAATGCAGAACTGAAGGCTAATTCCATGAGACACCCCCTAGCTAGTATCTGAGCCAGTACATTTGCATCGTTCTGTGACACACCATGAGGGACTGTGAGCTCAGGTCCCAAAAGCAGGATAGTCATTGGAGGGTGACACTGTGCCTGGACTAATCATCTCTATTTCTCAACATGCTTAATTAAAATAGACATATTCCAAAAATTACACAGATACACTGCTATGTTTCTGGAGGTGGGATTTCTATATCATACTCCACTGTACATTGTAAACATGACCTTCGTCTTTTAATGTAGAACTTGCACAGCATTTAGGTACCTCAGCCTAAAACTCACCTGCTGTTTCAGCTTCAGACTCATGGCAATTTGTAGCCTTAAAGTGTCAATAAGGGACTGAAGCACATTTTCAATAGCTGTTTCAGTTTTATAAACCTTAATTATATCATTACTGATGTAATGGGTACCCAAAAAGCTGACATTATTCCACACAAAGTCCTCTATTAGGTTTTTTACAAAGTGTGCCTAACTCTCTAGCAGCAGTGGGCACTATCCCAAATAAAATTATTATTGTTCTACAGCAGATGCTGCTTTTTCCTTTAAAAGGGGGTGTTTTCCTTTCTTGTGATAGCATCATTGGACAACTTACCCAGAAAACAGGTGAGTTGCCTGATGATGCTATCTCCAACTCACCCAGCAATTAACATTCATATTCTTTTTTACTTATAGACGTTTCAGTGATTCTCAAGAGAATTATTTTATCAGGGAATAGGAGGAGTGGGCAGCCCAGCAAGTCGATCAGGGCAGGTCCAGGGGTGGCATCTAAGGTCAGCTGAGAACCCAGACAACCAGACAAGCCCATATCGATGGGGAAGATTACAGTGTGAAGCCAGGTCAGGAATTCCACAAGTAAGAGAGACTCTCCGGCCTGGTTATGGTAACCAAGGTTACCCCCTGTCCTGTGACCATCAGCAGGTCCATAATGACAGGGCTAGTCTGAGGTCAAACCAGGTAGTCACATTTATGGGTGAGATTTGGGCTCTGGATCAACAAAGGATGAGGCTCTGCACTGGTGTAGCTGCAACATAGATCAGAGATGGACCAAAACCAAGAGTCCAGCTGAAAAGCCCATCCAGAGAGAAGGAAAAAGGGTGACTGTGCCAGTCCAGGGGCTCTTGCAGCTCTTTGGCAGCTGAGCAGCCCTTTGCAATATCAGAGATGGCTCTGACTCCAAGCAACCAAACTGAGTGGGTGAGTGCTCGAGGCACATATATTTATCCTATGGGGCAAGTCAGGAAAGCATGGGCTCTGGTGGGAAGGGTGGCCCCAAGACCCCCTCAGGAAGCTCTGTCATTGTAGAAGACAGAAACCAGCAGAAAGTATGACTGCTGTATTAGGGCAAACATCTGAGAAGGGGAAGTATGGCTGCTTCTGTTGCTTAAAAGGCTGTAGATATTTTATATTCATATTTCATATTCATATTTATATTCATTTTATATTAATCATGACCTAAAGTAGCGAAACAACTCCAAAATAAAGGACCAGTGCAAGAGTTGTCTTTCAGTGAGTGTCAGTGAGAGTGTTGGCAAGTAAACTACATATCCCTATTTTTGCTTGGTCTTTGGAATCAATGATCTTGACTTTTTGCCTCTCCAGTAACATACCTTAAATAGAAGTAGCAGAAATTGATCATTCCTTTTCTTCTTTCAGCCTTTGACCACCACGGCCTTAACCGCCTCTACAAATTTTGTGTCTCCAGAGACAGATTAACACCAGTTTTAAAAAGCTTTACTTGTTTAAAAAATATTAACCCGTTGGTAATATACAAATTAAACCTATTAAGAGCAACAGCAGTAGAAAATACAGGTCTTACAGAAATAACTGTTGATCTCTGTTCTCTGTTTACCCTGAAGCAGAGCTGGTGGTTGAACTTTGTGAGGATCAAAAGTAAATAAAAAAGTGACCACATTTAGGTGTCAAATACACTCAACTCTAGAAACTAGGGTAAGCAGCCTTGTTTGAAAGCACC
This sequence comes from Calidris pugnax, assembly GCF_001431845.1. NCBI lineage: Eukaryota > Metazoa > Chordata > Aves > Charadriiformes > Scolopacidae > Calidris > Calidris pugnax. The sequence goes on from NW_015090891.1 coordinate 1,333,079, forward strand.
AAACATAAACTGTTATTCATTTAACAGTTGTCAATATCATCTGCTGGTGTAAAATTTGAACATGTAGGTGAGTGTAAACATTTGTAGGGAGCATCAAAAACAGAGTTCAAAGTGAACAATAGTGTGCAAGAACAAAGTGGTTTGCACTAGGGCTTTTTTACCTCGAAAACTCGGTCCTTAAATCCATAGCTTTAGGAAGAACATAATAATTTTGCATAGTAAATGGTGTTATAACTTCGTGCCTCAGGCAAAGCCAAGGTATTCTCGTTATGACTGTTTTGATTATTATTATGTCCTTTATTGACCTGAATAATTCAGTACTACACACATGCAGAATAGAGGATAGATTTCAATTTGTAAATCATAATATAGTGTATCAGTCATAGGCTTTAAGGTAAAATATGTCTTTCCAGTGTCTTAAATTTGGACAAGATTTATGCATGCATTTTTTAAAGCATATCATCTCTTAATTGTAATCCTTTTGTTGTGACAAACAGCATATTTCAACTAAGGAATTATTCACATGTTAAAACATGCTCTAGACAACTTTCTCTTCTGCCAATAGCCCAATTATTCTATAGAGTCCTTCTGCCCCCAAGCACTAATTATATTAATAAGAATTATTAAATATTAAAATTAACTACTAGAGTTTTCTGAGAACAGACTAACCTTCTAAATGAGAACTTCTTATACCATCCTAGGTAGCTAATATTTTTGAGATTCGGTAATTTTTTATAATATCCAAGGGGCATGATGTTCATACATGTTATATTTATATTACATTCATACAGTGCTGAAGTCAGTCAACAATGGTACTATAATACATTATGGATATTTATTATACATAAAACTTGCTGAAGAAAATATGATACATCACCAAGGTAAAAATCAGTAACAGTCTGTCCTTTAAATTCAATGTGATTTTGATCGAGACCAAACTGTACTTTAAGTAAAATACACGTAGTCACTCACATGAGGTACAGAAAGGGGTAGAATACAAAGGCTTGTCATGTTCAATGCCTACACACATCATTGACGTCTTAAAGGCAGAGAAGTGTAGAACACTTCAAATTATACTGGTTATTTTGCTTTTCTGAAAAAAAAAGTGTAAATAAAATGCAACCAGCTTTGGAAACAACACCAATTTCACCATGAAATGTAAAACTAAATAACTTGTTTTGGTTCAATCATCTCTTCCCTGAAAAATTTAATTTTCCTATAAAAAGTAAAAATAAAAATTTTTTTTCTAGTGCTTCTGTTTTTTTTTTTTAGTTTGTTTCTTGCCAAAGCCAAGCTACCAATTGACAATTTTAAACAGCATCAGGAACCCTTTCTTCCCCCTTTTTCAAATGAATTGTCTAAAAGAATAAAAGGGAAAAGGTGGTAGATCTTGAACATTCGTCTTGCCAGGCTACCAATTGACAATTTTAAACAGCATCAGGAACCCTTTCTTCCCCCTTTTCAAATGAATTGTCTAAAAGAATAAAAGGGAAAAGGTGGTAGATCTTGAACATTCGTCTTGTACTAGGAGAAGACTAGTTTATTTTGTTCCAGATAGTTTATTTTGTTCTTAAGGACTATAGATGAGGAACATATCAACCCTCTTCCAATGAATATATCTTTCCATTTTATTTATTTTATTTTATATACTTTTATCATAAAAGATTATTTTTGTATCTAACCTGACTCTTCTACCCAAAAATACGCGCCCATCAGCCTTTGCCTTATCTGCCACAAACTTAAAGACAAAATTATTACTTTTCTTTTCAGAAAACTCCTCTGCATACTTACGGGCCGTAGTCGTGAGCCTCCTCAGTCTCCGCTTCTTTAAGCTAAATAATGCACTTGTGGTTTTAAACTTTTATGCAAATTTTTTTGTGACATCCTTACTGTGCTTTCTTATCACTAAAGACACTCCAAACTTAATCAAAGTAGCATTTTTAATAAATACTGTGCACTTAATCCCGAAGTTCTCAAGCACTAGGTAGATGTAAGAGGAATTACTTTAGATTTATATACAGAATGGGTCATGCATCATTTCTGTTACTTTCCAAGTTCACACATCAGTCTATTCTCTCAAACACAAATTCACAAGAACTGAAGCCTATACAGATAACAAAATCATTTTATTTACCTCTGCATGTTTTTATACAGTATGACTCCTTTTAGAGAAGGTTCACTGATTTCTGTAACAGCCTTGAGCCACTTTCAGACCACCCCCAGATTTCCTGCATCTATATCATCACACATGGGGCTTATTAGCCATCAGATTATACACCTGATTCCCAGCCTAAATTTCACCTATACTGATTCAATGCAACGGCTGGAAAAAAGTAGGGTGTTACAAGTGAAGCTTTAATGTCTTGTCCCTGTTGTCTTCTCTTACAAATAACAAAACCCTTTTACCAGACTTAAAATATTTGTTTTCTGTTCTACTACTTTGTTGCAGACATCTGGGAATTCAACTGCAAGTTTTGGAAAGGTAAAGGTATTATAAAATATGGAGCTGAAAATTGTCTTTACCTGAATTTATTTGTGGGATAACATTTATTGTATAATTCTAGCAAATGTGGAATGCCCTTTTTGTTTGAGATTCCCATTTAGGTATTTACGTGTGATAGCACAAACTACTGATAGAAAAATAATTCAGTTGATTCTTATTTCCAATAGATTTCATTAACTCTGTAATAAAAAGAAGATCCGATAAATGCTTCCAGACTAAGAGGAACATTATGGAGTTCTATGGTTACTATTCTAATTGCTTATTTTACACTTTAATTTAATCTCATCGTATTTATCTTGATTATTGTGTTTCTACATTTTCATTGTGGCTTTTTCAGCTTTTTTTTGTGAACGAGGATCATTATCTCCTTTGAGCTTATGCAGACACAAGGGTCAGTGATACACACATATAGAAACAGTTTTGTTACTTTGTTTTGTTTTGTTTCATTCATCAGTGCAACATAATTGCAACTTTCTGTTGTGGAAATAAGCCAGAGCTACAGCTTTTATACTTGTTAATTTTGGTTGCTTCTAATAATTATGTAGCTGAAGAAATCATGGAGGAGTTCTTTCTCTTTTCTCAAATGGTTTAGTAGTTGTATTCCTTCTCTTTATAAAGCATGAAGAAGATAAGGCAATTTCAGGGACACAACCAGATTTTGAAATCATCATAACAGCTAATATTAAATACACGTGGCCTAGCTACATTATGTATTTTCTCATCTGTTATAATCTGGTAACATCTGAAACAGAAGACAAGGAGACCTATGGACGTCACACAGATTATTTTTAAAAAGTAAAATTAAACTCTGTGCTCTATAGCAGTTATGTTAACATATATAAATATGAATATAAATAAATATATTCATTATATATATATTTTATATATTATATATATAAAATATAAATAAATTGAAAAATCACAGAAAAGACTTAAATTAGTGAAAATTATGGTGTTTCTGAGACTTTGTTCATTACTTCCAAGTATGTTTGGTACATATTTACATACTTTGGTGGATGTCTCGAACGTGGATAATTCCTTTCTTTAAATGTTTTGGATTATCTTCTTCTCTTACTGTCAGTCAGAATATTTCTTATCTTCAACATAATAACAAATAAATATTGTTAGGAAACCACAAAATTGGGAGCTAGTTTTTAGCTTCAATGCACAGTTCAAATTAATGGCACATATTTCCTCCTCTCATTAAAAAAAAAAAAAAAAAAAAAAAAAAAAAAAAAAAAAAAAAAAAAAAAAAAAAAAAAAAAAAAAAAAAAAAAAAAAAAAACACCAAACAGTTACAAATAGGTGGAAAAGGGAAAATATTTTAGTGTTCAAAACCAAGCAACTTCTTTCGTGGTAATTGTGGTTCTGAAATTTAAGATTGCATCTTTGTAAATGCAAGGAAGAGATAAGGCCAGATATGACCAAAGAGGCTAAAAGGAAGTTTAGATTTCATGTATTTATTGCTAATTTAGATGTACTTCATTATTTCAGTTTCCAAATGGTGGTATGATCCAAAAAAGTATAAAGTATAAATTGAGTAATGTGTCCTTCACCTGACCAGCTGCAGAGTAACATGGCCCTAAACAGAGTTTAGAGCTCTGGAATAGTTTTGCTATCTATTTCCTTAAGTTGCAAGACATAGGAAAAATTGTAATAATTTATAATATCAAGAACATAAAAATGTTAATAAATATATGTTTTGAACAAATAATGTATTCTACCTATCTAATACATCCTTCCGCTCATACTAACGGATTCTTATAATAGAATATATTGATTGTTAGATTTATTTATTGCATATTTAACAGTATGGGCCTGTAATTTCATTCTAACTGGGTTTCTTGCAAGAATCTAAAATTCAAAATCCAAAGCTTGTTCAGTAGCTTGTGTTAAGAAATAAGCTGTAAGGCACATTTCTGCTCTCTGATAAGATGAGAGAAATGTTTTAATAACTGAATTTATGTTTTTATTTGTAAACTCAAAGCTCATTTTCTGTTCATATTTGTTAATATTTGTTTAGAATCTACCATTTTCAAAGACTATATAAATTTTTAAATAGAATATTAATGTGAAGAAAACAAAACATGCTAGGATGAAGATTACCTAATTCACTGAAATGAGAGTAAATATTTTTAGCGGAAGTAGTTGTATCTGCTCAACTCCTACATGAAGTATTGTTTGCAATAATAAGCATGAAAACACTTTAAATGATGAAAGAGCACAGCGTCTTCAATTTAAACAATATTTCAGACCCAGATTACCTGTCTTTGACATTACTTGTTAAGCTATCAATGGTTAAAACACAACTGAAATGGCCCCTTGGTCATTTCCAAAATAGAACAGTTGCTAGACAACTGCCATCAATAATTTGCAACCAAGTCCTTGCTTATACATTTCTCAGTAACTTTTTCCAGACATGCGATCTAAGTATGAATATGACATAGACATATTCCCAATGTAAACAGATTTTGGAGAAAAAAAAAAAAAAAAAGGAAACCAAGAAAGAAAATGACACACTTGAAGCCACCGTGTAGGACTGAATCACTGGAAAAATGTCAGTTAAAGGTGTTGCAGTCAGGAAGAATATTTTCTATTTTCTATTATATAACTCAACGATGAAGAAGTTCCTATCTTCAGTATATTTCACTATATTTCTTTCAGTGTAATTTCACCATGAGGAAATAGGACATTAATACACTCCCATGAAGAATAAGAAAACTGAATACAGAGGAAGAAAAAATAAATGAATTTCCTTTTCTTTAAGGAACAACATGTTTTTTATAAAAAATTTTATTAGGTCTAATGTGCACTAATAGAAAATATCAGGATTACTGTTTATGAATGTTTTAGATTTTAGAAAGTTTTTAATACATAAGCTATATCACTATTTTTACCTTTTCCAGAAGAGATTGTCATCTACAATATATAAAAGAATGTGTACAAACAGTAAGATGGAAACACTTATTAATCAGAAAAAATCATTACACCTGGTATTCTGAAGATCCCAGGATTTATTTGTAGTATTCTCTGCAATGTTCTAATTTTCTATTCTGTAGAAGAGAAAGACTAAGAAAAAAATAGAAAAAAAATGTACAGTATTCCCAAATGTATTAAGAAAATGGAATTATGATGCACAGCAACTGTTGTGATTGAAAATGTTTCTGCTTTTTACTTAAAATTCTAAAAGCATTAAAGAATGCTCTGAAAATTTCAATTTTGGTACACAACTGATTTCACACAAAGCTCTTGGTACGTTACAGGGGTGGAAGGACACAGGCAACTTTAAGGACAGCAACAGCTTTCTTTTTCATACCCACGTCTCATGGCTTAAGGTCTCATGCTGGAAGAAAGAAGAAGAAATAATTTATTCCTGGAAATAGAATGCCCATACATGCTCTAGCAAATAGACAAGGAAACTGCAGTTTGGTGGTCTCTTCTCTTTTCTTCTGATGTATTTGAGAATGCAGAGATGCTGTCCCAAATGAAGGTCAGAGACTATTGAAAGTATTTTACAGAATAGACAGTTAAAAGAACCCATCTGCATTCGCTTGACTGTTTGATTTACATCTACTGCAAATACTCAGTTATCAGGAGAATACAGAATAAAATTATTTGACTCAGTCAGATCTGAAACGAACTCCTGTATTTACTTCTTTAAGTTCATTAGAGTTTTAAGAATGTGGCTAAATTAAAACAATAGAATAAATTGAATTTATGGAATAGTTCTGTTATGTGCAGTTCAGAATGGCTTTCCTATCCTAACCAATATTTGAATAGTTGATGTTTTAACAGTCCAAAAATGAAAAGCTTTTCAAAATCATATTCTATCTGGACATTACCTTTTCACTACTGTCTTTTTGGCACCCACTCATATCTCTTTCAGTGTCATTAATTGTCTATGAAATCTGGCCATGCAGACATCTATTTTAGGAACTAGTTTTGATTTCCTATTGTTTTGGGTCATTACCCTACGAGAAAAAAAAAAGTATTTTGTGTAGTGGGGTGGGGAGGAAGAGAGAGAAAAAAAGGAAGTCTTTTTCTTCAGCTTTTAATGAACCTGCATGAACAGAAACACTAATTTAATTCTGTTTTGGAGGTAGTCTGTCCCTTTGGGGTTTATATTTCAAACTATGCTTTTATGACCATCCTGCACTCTGTCTTTTTGTTCTGTTTTCTTGCATTCTGCCATTAGGCCAATGAACCAAATTGTGCTTTAGCAGGCAAATTGCAAGCGTGCGGCTCAATACCTTTTTGATAGAATCTCAAAGAGCATGAAGGGTCTCTCAGGTTGCAGAATGACTACGACATAATGCTGAGTGCAGGACTAAAAGGTAAAAATAAATGGGGCAGTGCCACTTCCAGAGAGTTCACAGAATGGCACGAGCCTTTGTCAAATTTTTTAATAGAGACTTTATAGACACAATAGCAAATGCTTGTAACAGACAGACACACTTTCCTTTTGTTTAGCCAGCTGCAGCTCTCTGCACACAACAATAAAATAAAGCAAATTATTCTTGTGAACATCTGGGAACGAGGTATGAAAAATTATTTATCATTTCATTAAGCCACTATTTAATCTAGATTTTCAAATATTGCATGACTGCTGTGTAATTTGCATGAGAAGAATTTGTAAATTTCTCCCATCATCTGTGAAACAGTAAAATTCATCTTTCCAGCTATTGTTTCAGCATCTCAAAGAAGTGGAACAGTTTGCCTATTACTTTACTTGAACAGAAAATATCCATAACCCAGCATAATATATGTATTCTTCTGAAAAAAAAAAAAAAAATAAAATAATCACGGCACATTCTAATTCCCTTCCATCCATTCACTTATTCATTCATTTGTTATTTCTGTAAATACCTTCCTATTCAGTGCATTAAGTTATTTTCTGAATATCAACTATAACCTCAACATCTCATTATCTCCAGTAGCTCAGTGTTCAGATCAGAGGTGAGTGATATTCCCAGTTAAAATATCATAAAGGTCAGGCCTTAAGGCCGAGAAACTAGAAAAGTTATCTTAAATAATCCATTTAAAATATAGCTTCTGAAAGAAATTTGAAATTCACAAAGCACCTGCAACTGTTCCCTTAATCAAGTTATATAGCTGTTATTTTGCAGCAGTTCTTATTGCTTTAATGAAGGTTCAGCTTTAATGTACATTAAAAGTGCTGCATTCAGAGACTTCTTTTTGTTTTTCTAACTGCATCAGTTTACTTTTTTTATAGTTGTCCTGCATATCATTAGTAACTATTGTTTACATGACAAGGCTGTTCTTCTTTTAATTTAAAGACACAGAGTAAATGGAGGGAAATAAATATTTAGCATGAGTTTGTTACTTCTTTGCTGAGCTCTGGCTAGAAATTATTATTTTCCACAATAAACATTTTTATTGAGTTAAGTTTTAGTGACTTTCTGCATCATATAATGGAAAAAATATACAGAAGTCCATTCATGCATTTTTTTCAGATCTTGTTTGCATATTTACCTTCATTCTGCCCCTTATGCAACTGCTTGGTTTTTGATGGCTGTGTGGTTTGATTTTCTTTTTCCACTGTTTCCACAGGCATTTTGTTTGTTTGTTGGTTTTTTTTTTTTTATCTTAGTCAGTCCTTTTACATGGTATTTATGTGCCTTAAAGTCACTAAAACAAATAAGAAAACTCAGATTGCTAAAATTAGGGATTTAGGAAAGGTGAACACTAGTCTCATGCAGATAGCTTGGATAAGTGCCATACTTATACTTTACACTCTTTCAAATCAGGCACTCGTTAATCAGTTCTGAACCAAACTTCTGCCTGTGGCTACATATTGGGTAATAGTCTTAAATAAACTGTCCGTAGGCAGAGAAGCAATTGTATTTCTTCTGTCAAATTCCAACTGTTCAGAAGAGGTGTTAAGTACCTTTCAGTGGCTCTTAACTTCTATCAGGAACAGTAGATAGCTTGCATTAAGCAGCATTACACAGGCTAGAATATAACGTACATAAATATCCACAACTTGTTTTTCACCAAATCTTGCCTTAAACTTAATAAAATCAAAAATGAAAAAACCAAACCCTACCCCCCCATTCATAGACTTAAGATATGTTAATATACTTTCTACTCTTTTGTTTGTGTCAAATCCATGTTAACTTTAGAATTTGAAAGATTTCATTAAATCAGTCATGCTTAGATTTTCCCAGTAAGGCTTTTAAATATCAGAAAACAAGCATATGCAACACATCCAAATACGAAACAAATATTTTGAAAGATAATTTTTCAATGCATACTTGGATTATATTGCACCACAAGGCAGGGCTACTGGTGTAAATACAACATGTTGTTGTATCACAGTGTTCACTGAAAACATCTTTGCCGATTTGCTTTGGTTACAAAGCATCAACATGATAGATGATGTGCAATTCCACTAGTAGAGAACACTGCTTTATATGGATTTGATTGACCAAGAGAATCTTAGAAACATTTGTCAGAGTAACTGGGCTCAGAGGTACAAATCACCTTCCTTCCTTAATTTGTTTCCTTTAAAATATAAACTAGAATTAATTTTTAAATCATACCCAAAACCAGTGGGGTTTTTTTATTATTATTTTCCTCTAGAAATCAAGAGAGAGACTCATATACTTGTTTATGACAACTGGGAACTATTTCTTTAATCTATGCCAGCATCTTATATATCTATCAATTATATACATACATTTTTTTCTATGCCTTCCTGCATGTAATTTCGGAAAAAAATCTATAACATGAGAGTATAGTTTTAAAACTGAAATTAAGGAACATTTGCTAAGGAACTTGATTGTTATTTACAGAAGCTATCTGTCTTAATGTAATTGCACAAATCTCTACACAAAGACACTGTAATTCAACACGTGGTTATGTTTTGCATTTAATATGATTTTTTTTAAGATTTAGCTTAAAAGAAGATAGATGCAATAGGTGAAAAACATTCAAAGTAGAGCTCAAGAAGCAAATTTTCTTTCTTCGAACAGTATAATTTTTCCCTATAATAGATTTGATGTTCTCTGTTGCCAAATATTAGTATTTGTTTGAAAATATATTTCCTGGAAAATATTTCAAATGTGAAAATGAATGTACTTCCATTTGACAGGCATATTGCAGTTTTTCAGGGGAAGAGCTCAAAAGAAAAGAAAATGTTTATTCTCTATTAAAAGGGAAACAGGACAGTTTAAGAGGTCAGGGAAACTGTCTAAAACAAGGCAGTACAAGAACAAGAACTTCTTTTAGAGCAATCATGGAACAGCATGTGCAATGTCATCTGTGCAACATTAAGAATAAAAATAATTATAAAAAAGATGGCTTCTCTTAATAAGTGTTTGGCTTATTATGGTGAGAATCATGTAGAGGTTTTTCAGAACATCTGAAACAGAATTTGCCTGAGAGTAATATGAATCACAATCTGCTGTGTAGTAACTTCCATTACATGGGATCAAAAGATAGGTTGGACAAACACGGGAGAGGGAGTGAAAATCCATCCAGACTTTCAAATACAAAGAAAAAACCTCTGGATCAAGAAGTGTTTGCACCCCAAATAGTTGGAGATCAGGAAGTATTGCTTGGCTGTCCCACTCTGTTACTCTGTGCTATTGACGACCGCTAGAGTCAGCATGAATGAATCTCTCACTAGATTAACCTTTCACCCAACGTTGTTCAGCTCTTCTGCTGTTTTTACTTTCCTCATTATCCATGCTACGTTTTCTGAAAAGGTGAGTCAAAGTAAAAGCCTCTACTTAAACAGAGGATTTAGCTTCAAGATAAGCAAAGAAGGTGGTAAGGCAAGAGGGGAAGAGTAAAGTGCCAAGTCTTTACGCTCAGTCCCTCAGAGATTAAGGCACAAATTCTAATGCTGTGTTAACTCTTTATTCCATGCTGTGATGAAATCATACAATCATAATCATAGAATGGTTAGAGTTGGAAGAGACCTTAAAGATCAGAGAGTTCCAACCCCCCTGCCCTGGGCAGGGACACCTCCCACCAGGCCAGGTTGCTCAAAGCCCCATCCAGCCTGGTCCTGAACACCTCCAGAGATGGGGCAGCCACAGCTTCTCTGGGCAACCTGTTCCAGTGCCTCACCATCATCACAGCAAAGAATTTCTTCCTGGTATCCAATCTAAATCTCCCCTCTTGCTGTTTAAAACCATTACCCCTTGCCTTATGGCTCTACTCTGTGATCAAGAGTCCCTCCCCATCTCTTCTGTAGCCCCCTTCAAGTACTGGAAGGAGCTCTGAGGTCTCTCTGAAGGCTCTCTTCTCAAGGCTGAACAACCCCAACTCTCTCAGCCTGTCCTCATAGGAGAGGTACTCCAGCTCTCTGATCATCAAACATACCTTTCAATTACTTTTACTGTCATTTAGATAAAAATACAAGGACAAGTATACTTGCATCCAGATGAGAAGACAATAAAAACAAACCAACATGAACTTTTAAAAGAGAGCAGTGTTTTTGTCTCCTTTTATAAATGCTATTTTTGCTTTGTAAGACAGAGCAAGAGTTGGTACTACATACTGACGAAGTTTTTTCCTTAAGAAATACACAGTATCTCAGCAACAGCACATGTACTGTGGATTGTTACAACCGCCTTCTCTCTTCTCCCCTCTTTTTCTCTTATAGTAAATAAGCTTTTAGGACATCATAGAGTGCTCCATTTGATATCTCTGTAGCTCTTTTATTTCTATTTTCATCCCAAGAGATTTTGAGGTTCTTAATAGAAAAATTGGTATGTTCAACTTGAACAAAATATATTCTTTTGTCTCTTGTTCCCTAAAGAAGCTGTGTCCAGTACATCAACAAGTCAGTTATTTTACAACAGTGAGAATACCACAGCTAAATCATTTACATACATTAAAAAAAACCACTCAAACTGATTCCTCAATTATTTTACAAATTATGACGTTGTATCTTTATGAATGTCTTCAGGAATATATCAAGTTGTGAAGAGCTGAATAGTAAACAGCAAAGTAGCCAGGTGCTTTTATAAAAATATTCAGATATTGGCATCTCTAAAACCATCTGAAAATTTTTCGCCTGAGAAATGATAGTTTTTCCCTTTAGAAATTTATTTTTCAAATCCATTTGTGGGGCAGGGGGGATTCATACGCTGCCTTAGACATTTATTGCTCCTTTTTCTCTCTTTCTGTTTCCAGATTTTCTGCAACACCTCAAAAATGTGTTGAAGTCTTAGTATAAAAAACAGAATAAACTCATTGCCAATTACCCAATTACCAATTCTAATACTTAAAGATCTATGAAGTAAATTTTAAAAGAAAAATTAGATCACTTTAATTCCCTCAGTTTGGGCTTCTGTGACAGACTTTAACTGATATTTTTCATGTTTCAAATCTCTAAAAGAAAAGATGAAAGAAGTGAATAATGCAAACACAGTAAAAATAAAGCTTGAAACTATTGATAAACTTTCTTAGTTAAAAAAATATATCATACACTAATAACCATAAAATAAACAATTACTTTGTATTTACACATTGCTGCATAACCATACAATTATTAAAAATAAGGCATCATCACTTTGCTACTTTTCTATGTGTCTTTGTTAACAAAACCCACTATGTAGCACATTGTTTTGGGCTGGACTTGAACACTCCTAATTCAGTGCAAGATACACTGTTTGGCAAAATTTAAAATATTTGGTTCTTCTTATTTTATTTATTATATGAGTAAAAGTAATCATTTTCCCTAAAGCAGAACATTGAAGCCAATATGACAGAAGTTGCCAATAACAGTCAACCATCAACTGATATGTTATATAGTACAGTATTTAAATTTCTATATTACGCTGTGTTCTATATATCATATCATATTTAATAAAGTAATGGGGATTTCACACACAAATGGGATTCTCATGAAGTTTTCTGATCCTCACCATTAGAAAAAAATCCAAACTGGATAGAAGCTCCAAAACATTTTAAAGCCACTATGACTAAATTAATAATAATAAATTCGGTCTACTTTGAGGTGATTCTAATTTGCACCAAGGGCTAGCAAAAAAGGGAAAGGAACACTTTGGATGCTAAAAAAAAAAATCAAATAAAATAAAATAGAATTTCTCTGAAATTAAAGTCTGTGGACTCACATGTGACATCAGTTATCTCTTTTAAAAAAAAAGGTCTTGGAACATCAGACAGTGATGGCAAGTGACACAGATTATTTCAAAAATAACAATTTTTTGTGTTGAAAAATTGGAGTTCCAGGAGACAAAGAATGATGAGCTGGTAACTGTAACTACATTCCAAATTTTTCACCATAGATATATTTAAATATCAGCAGGCTTCTGGCACAAACAGAAAACATTGTTATTTAGTTGACTCGAAGACATTTTCTTTCCCCCCTGAAGGTCATCATATTGATTCTGGCAAAATACTGTAAATATTAAATCCTCCAGTCAATAATCTTAATACTGACCTAAAAAAGTCAATATATGCTTACTAGCTGCAAAATAGTAATAGAACATAACTTGGTGTACTCTATTCTGTGTAATACCCTTTGTGTAAAAGCAGAACAATGTTTTTATGTTTTAAAGGAGTGTGAATGTTCTTCCCTGGAAAAAATATAGTGGTATGTCTAAAATTTTTCAGAACATTGAAATTATCAGCTCTACCGGTGAGCACATTTCTGCAAGTAGTATTGTAAAATATGAGATGAACAACAGCATTCCAATCACGTTGGATGTTTTAAACAACTTATTTTGAAGAAGAAAACTTACAAAAACGAAATATGCCAGAACTAAAAACAAAAAACACTCAAAGAAGTTTGAACCAAAAAGCTCAAATCTTGCTGAAGATATAAACTCATGCAACATTTCACCATTTGCTGTCAATTCTCTCTTTGAGATGAAAAGCAAACAAAAAAGTCAAGCAGCAAGGCTTACCAGAGACCAGTTCCAAGCTATGTTCAGAAAATGTAATGTAGAAATGTAGCAAAAATCCATTTAAATATCCTAAGAATATAGCAAAAGATTTGGTATCTAAAAAGCAGAGATTCAGGAAGGACTGAAAGGTGCCTGAAGGTAGTAATGACTTTAGGACAAACTCTCAATGTAACTTCAGATATTTGCACTTTTCATCAAAATATTTTTTTGAGGCACAAGTATTTCCCTTAGGGCCTGAACTGTGTCTCTAGCAAGAATCCAGAGATGGAGATTCCACCACCTCTCTGGGCATTCAGTTCCAGTGTCCTGACACCCTCAAGGTAAAGAAGTTCCTCCTCATGTTTAGATGGAACTTCCTATGTTCAAGGTTGTTGCCTTTGATAAACTGATGAGATTCCTGTTGTGCTAGGAACAGGCATAGTGCCAAACAGTAAAATTCCAGGGCAATCAAGGAAGATTTTACAAAATAATGAGTTTACTCCCTCACTGAATCATTTTGAAACTACCGAATGTAACATCCATTGTTTTCATGTTAGCCAAAATGTTACACTCGTTATTTACTCTCCTGTAGAGAAAGATGGCATAAGCATTAACTGGAAACTACCATGATTTTTTATGGAATTTTTATTGTTTTTTTTTTTTAAATTAAAAGTTACAGTAGAATCAATTTGAACTGTGACATAATGCTGAGATTCGATGCCATTTTAAATTCATGTGTAAAATGTTTTCATGCAAATATTTACTATGTTATTCATCAGAATTTACATTAAAAATTAATTATATTTTTAAATTAGCTATAGTTTGGATTCTGTTTTGAGTTTTGTTGGGTTTATTTACAGATATAAAATTTACTACATCCTTAGAATTACAAGAAGTCTGAGTGCCAAAGCTGTGTTCCCCTTTCTTATAGGAAGATAAGATGATATTCTCAATATATAAACATTCTGGCCAACTAATTAGTTTTTCTTTCCTGGCACTTAATTCCGTAAACAAGTCAGGAAAGCTGGCTTTCAGTTCTTTTGTCCTTCTTGAATATAAATCTTCCTGAGTAAATATGGACAGTTTCAGGAGTGTTCCCTTTCTGTTCTTCTTCCAGGGGCCATTATAGTATAGAATAATAGAATTCAGAATGAGATACTTCAATGGGATATCTAATTCCTTCCCCCATTGCAAGGTAAATTCAAAATATTAATGCTTGACAATCCAGATAATTCCTGCAGTACAATATAGTGTGCACAGTTAGCTTTTCATTCCCAGTCTGGTAGCAGAATTTAGGTGGCAAACAGGGTTAGAATGACTGTGGAATCCTGATGGCGCTTCCACACTTATGAAAATCTAAGTAAAAAGGAGCTTAGCATTAAGGAGAACTGCCTGTACCCTTGTTTACTGGCACTGAATAACAAAAGCACAGTCAAACAATGATCAAGCAACAGGAACAGCCCGGCAGCATGCTATTTTAGAATGCATATGTAGAAGTAGAAGGATGCCTTTTCCCTTTTCAGGTCTCTACAGTACTATCGTAGTTACCTTCCTTATAAACTTTGGCTTTTTTCCATTGCTGGCTCCCTCTTCTTGAGAGGATAAGACTTCCCAGAAAGCTTGCTCTGTTAACAGAAAACATCATCAGCTACTTACCAAGCTTACAGAGCTCACATTTCAATCTGTGACTATGGCAAGCTCGCTGCAAAAAGCTCTCAAGTAATCCCTCTACTGACATTCAAAATAAATTTAAAAAAAAATAGAAAAAAATGGTGTCTGCTTGTAGACTTCCTATGTACATTGTGTTCAAAGTAATTACCTTATTTATAGCAAAACATTAAACCAATTACACCAGTAAACTTAGTCACTTAAGACTGCTATACATTAAACATTAATCCAATTACGCTGGTCAAACTATGTAAACTTAGTCACTTAAGACTGCTATACATGACCCTGTAATTATTCTCCAAAGAAGTCACGGTGGTACCTTCATTTTTCCCAGCTTTTTTTACTTCTCTGGTCCTACTTCATATGGACAACTGTGACCTTTGGTATTCTTTATTTACATTTCTTTTTTAGTATTCTTTATTTGGTATTCTTTATTTACATTTCTTTTTTATGAACATTTAGTACAGAAGTAATAATTACGTTAATATTTAAATTTTTTTTAGTGCCTTTTCAGGTAATTCTAGAACTGATTGATCAGGACAATCAACAGAGAGAGTACTGGGAGTCAGGTAGCAGATTTTTAATAAAATACGTTTGAAAAAACCCAAATTCTTGTAAATAAGGATTAAAACAGAGTCCTGCATAGTCTCAGTGAAGAAATATCTGTGGGCATAGGATAGTAAAGAATGTAAACAGCAAGGAACATTATTAAAGGTATCAAATAATGTTAACATAGACTGAAGTGTATTTTTAAAAACTTGTGTTTTGCGAGAGGTGATTAATTTACTCTAGGACTGAATATTTTAAACATAACATGCAGACTACATTATACTGAACTTGCTCAGGTACCTTCTGACACTCGCTTGTCTCCTGAATTCAAAGTGCCTATTTGGTGTGCAATTAAACAACTGTAATTAAAAAATGTGAGAGGGAGGGTTGTCTTTAAATACATTGCTTAACATGTAGGGATCTGCCTATTAACCTATGGCATATCCAGATCTTCCAAATCTACAGTATAAAAGCGCAAAATAGCAAAATTTATTTATGCCATGCAAGTATTCTTAGTTTTAGAGACTGCAACAACCACAGCATGATCATAATGTTTTATCCATTTTTTGCAGTGCAGGAAATTAACATATCATCAATTACATTCCGGTTTGCATCCTAATGATTTCATTTTATTTTATTCATTGTCAAGGGAGAAAACAGACAAGCACTAATGGACAAAAAAAGTAGAAGACTGTGTAAGAGAGACTGGAAAAGCAGATCACTGAAAGAGTGGTCTTAGTTTTCCAGGTGTCACAAAATATTTTCAAAAACAGGCATCATTTTGTTTTTAACTCTCAAGCAAAACTAAGCTTGAGTTTAAATAAATAAGAGAAGAAGTTTAAGAGAAGAAAAAAAGATGCAGTTTTTCCTACTTCCCTCTATGACTGAAGTTCCATAGCTTATGTCTTTGTTATATGAAATAGAAGAGACAAATGTATATCACTTCTTAGCTCCCATACATTTTAAATATGGCTTGAAAGAACCCTATGATATATTTTTGGAAGGAAACCCAGGAAGTGACACAACTTTGACACTTCCAATTGTATCCTAAAGGACATGACTTAACCTTCTTCAGCTACAAATGGATCCCCACCACCTGTGTTTAACAGTTCAGCGTCAGTGACAGTGACGAGGCCAGAGGCAATGGGCACAAACTGAAACACAGGAGGTTCTGTCTGAATTTAAGGAAACATTTTTTTACTGTGAGGGTGGCTGAGCACCGGCACAGGTTGCCCAGAGAGGTTGTGGAACCTCCCTCCTTGGAGGTAGTCAAAAGACACCTGAACATGGAGCTGAACCTGCTCCAGATGGTCCTGCTTGAGCAGGTGTGTTGGACCAGATGACACCCAGAGATCCCTTCCAACCTCAGCCATTCTGTGGTTTTATGATTCTGTAACCTTAGGGGAGTCACAGGAGTAAACTTGATCTTCTCGGTCATCATAATGGACACTGCTGATCTGGATATTTTAATTCTTAATAATATTCAAAAACTTACATGCTTTGCAATCATTAGAATATTTTTGCATCTGGATGCACGTACAAATTACTATGGGACATGCTAGAGCATGAAATTACCGTACATGAGCTGTTACGTGCTAATTGGCCATGTTATTTTATGATAAATTTCAGATAACCTATTATCTTTCACTGAGTTTGAATTTGTCTTAGGCTTAGACTAAGCATACAGGCAAAGGAGAGGAAATGAATTAACTTGTGAGGCTTGGCAACTTGATTGCTTGTCTATAACCATTTGCAGGTCCTAAAAGGACTTTCTGAAAGACGAATTCAGGAGCACACATAATAAATTTATCCAGTGACAGAGCTGGTTAAGACTGTTTGCAATGCATTTTGTAAGGCATATAGAGTTACATTTTTTTTATTCCATAAAGACTACGAGGGAACATTAAAATAAGAGACAACCCCACTGAAGAGTTAGATCATTTGAAGATGAAAGCTCAAACCCACACAGGCACCCAGGTGCCTGCGGGCATGACTACACACGAGCAGAGAGCCAACTGGCCAAAGGCACACGTAGCTCTGCTATTGAGGTTACATGTCTGTATTTGCACAGCAATATGCCAAAATTCATCTGTCCTTATGAGCAGAGAGCACAGAAGTAAAACTTGGCAATAGGTGGAAAACGCTCCATCTACGTTTTTCTGCAGCCAAAAAGTGGGTATGTCACAGGAGGAGAAAGATCAAAATAAAGGAAAGCTACTGTTTCAGACATATTTGTGCTGTATCAGCTGATAGTACTAACTAGAAAATTAAAGGGAATTCTGGAGGAGAGAATTATATTTAGAATATTCTTCTCATGCATGAGAAAAATCAGTAGAGGAGCGAGGCTACATAGGAGGTAGTTTTTTAGCAAAACTTGATAGAATTTCTGAAAGATTGTGTATGTGTGGTAAATATTTTTCGAGTATCAGTCCTTTGCCTAAGTTCTCAAATATGGCTGAAGATAAGCTCTATCCCAAACTGAAACTAAATATAACTTTAAAAATTCTAAAAGAAAATCTCAGGAAAGATAATGTAGGTTGGTATATTTTATACACCAAATTTCAAAAATGTTCCCACTGCACATCATCTTCCTTGGTTTTACTTTTATTTGTTTTATTTTCTGCTACAGATGGAAAAGTAGAAGTAATCTGAAACCGGAACGTGATTTTTCCCCATGGTATTGGTCCCGATTTCATATTTTAAGTTCCTTTTTATTGCTGTTTAAAATGTGTAATCAAAATGGACATGTGACTATACTAAACTTTTGTTTTGAAAAAAACCTGTTCTTTCTACTGAAAAATATGTTGAAATATTCCCAGCCACTTCCAGGTTAACATTTAAGAACTCAAATTCTGCTATTAAAATTATAATCAAATTAACTAAACAACAAAGAAAAGTGAGAAATTTGTATAAATGTGTCCTGCATAAAGCAGAACTGTGCCCAGTAGACAATTTTCCTGTTTATCAGATTCTCATAAGAATACATTAGCGCTAATAAAAAAATATTTTAATTGCAAGAATTGGAAGGTGCATACTAAGAAAAAGTTGCTTGTTTTATTTTTTAAATGAATTTAATTGTTTCGTTAGCTGAGTGGGAAGAAAAAAAGTTACATAGAATTCATACAAAAAAGTACAACTGGAAATGGATGCTATTAAGCTACAGTTATCACCAGTTGCCTATTGGAGTGATTTTGCAGAATTTTCTGTCTGCTTCACCCAAGTGATATGAGTGCTCTTTATCCTTTGTTGGAAGACTTTGCACTGGCTCTATTTGCTGGATATTGTCCTAGTTGGGTTTCTGAGGGCCCAGGTTGCCTGGATTTTGTTATAGAATACTTATTTTTTTATTAGTAACAGTTTCACTTGGTACAGAGGCCTGTAGGACTAATACAACACCAAATGAAAATAAGGAAAGGCTCTCAGAGATTCTGTCAGTGGCTGTGCTGTAACTAAAAAATATTAGGGCTGGCATTTTCACAGGTGACAAAATTAACTTAATATCTCAATTCCAATGAACTTTCAGCAAGTATTTAATATTTACCTGTACGTAGCTTTTCAAGCATTTCCAAATGAATTCTTATGGTTTGATTCGAGTTGGATATACTGATTAAAAAGATGACACTCATGCCCTCACATAGAAATCCCATTGGTCTCCAGAGGTGTCTTATGTTCACATAGATATCTGCAAAAAAAGAGTTCAAATAAAATAATTTCTTAGATGATGATAATGATTAATTTTGAATTAGCAGTTTGATACGCAGTAGATGAAATCAGACTATTTATAAACATATATTCTCTGATCTGTTAACATCTGTCCTTCTGATTTATCTAAATATGACTTAATCTTATCAGTTTCAATCTTTTGCATACTCTTACATATTTATAACAAAGAAAAAAAATTCCACCTTGCCTAAATTCATCTTACTATTTAAAACTGTGTAAATTGCAGAGTTGTCACTAAACTCTTTCAGGCAAAATGGTGTCCTTCACTCAGTAGCATGAAGAAAATATGCTAATTTTTCAACTAAAGATTGAACAACTTTTAAACAGAATTAATCCATGCAACTGAATGTCATAATGAAAGACTTTATTTTTCTGATTTTAAGCTGATTGATTTTATTGATTATTTTTTTTTAAATTCTGATTGTGTCAATACTACAAGGTTTAGATAGCAACACTGTATCTTCATTCAAGGAAGAAATTGTCCAGCTAAAAAGGAATTACTCATTTAAATTCATCTAAGAGATGCTGAGTTTAGGAAAGCTGGTCTTGTGGAGTTTTCCCTTCTTTTTTCTCCTTTTCTTCTGAGGAAAATAATGTTATTTGAACGTCTGAGAAAATATAAAGTTAGTGAAAGCTGGCTAAGTTTAAAACCATTCTACCAGATAAGGCTGGTAGATTCTTAGCATACTTTATGCACTTAGTTCTTATGACTTCTTTTTTGTTTTTTTCTTTTGAGAGTTTAAAAATAAATCAGTGAAAGAAAAACCTTTGAATAGAAATATACTACAGTAACTTCAACATGCAAAAAAAAGAGTATCCTGAATACCTGGACAAATAGTATTTGTGAAGCTCTTTTGATGTAAAAAAGAATCACTAAATAACAAGTCTTAGGCTAGGTACAGGTTTGGGGTAGGCAAACAGGTTTTAATTGTGCTCTATAACACCAAAAATACTACACCATTAAAAGTCCTGCTTCCAGTGATCCCAAGTGGGCATCTCAAACACACATCCTTATATTCTAGCTGTCTACACAGTGAAGAGTTTTATTTTATTGACCCAAATTTGGTCATCATACTTCAAAGTCTTCAATCCTTTTACACAGCAAGAAACTTCTTTATACAGTGAGATAGAAAAACAAGAAAAGTGACAGAATAAAAGGAAAATAGAAGCATCGAGGCTTAACCTCATAGCAGAGTGGCATAGAAAATGGGTTTGTTCTTACTTTCCGTCAAGAACAATTAATCTACCAGATCTGTAGTTAATCTACAAGGAGACAACAGGAACAGTGTAACTAAGCGATGCATTGGATCAGTTTCACAAATTATATTCAGTCTAATAGCAGAGATAAAATTATTTTTTCTTGCTCAAATGAAAAGGTAAAGGCATGTCAAAGGAACAGAAGATATCCAAAACAAGGATCAAAAACTATCTCAGAGATTATCAGGGGATGGAACTGATTTTATTGTGTTATTTAATTCATAAAGTGTGAAAAATAATTATATATGTATTTTTTTTCCCAGCTTAACTTCATTAGTAAATCATATTAGAAATTTGAAAGTATGAAGCAAATGAAGTTACTGCTGAATGCATTGTAGATTGTCTAAGCCAGTGAATGCAAAATAATTGATTATTCTCTTCCTGTGACAACCAAAGTCTTCAGAGTGGAGGGGAGGAGAGAAAATATTGAACATAAGAAGTTCTATCTAAATGTGAGGAGGAACTTCTTTCTTTTGAGGGTACAAGAGCACTGTAACTAGCTGCCCAGAGAGGTGGTGGAGTCTCCTTCTCTGGAGGTGTTCAAAACCTGCCTGGACACGTTCCTGTGCAACCTGCTCTGGGTGGACCTGCTCTGGCAGGGGGTTGGAGGAGATGATCTCCAGAGATCCCTTCCAAGCCCATATAATTTTGTGACTCTGTGGTTCTGTAAAATTTGACTGCTTACTTTTAGAAGGACTGCTATGACATATTTCCCCTTCTTTTGCAGCCACGGTTCATGGTCTCCAAGTTCATGACACAGCCACTGCCTGCATATCACACCTGTGAAAGGATAAGCTGTAAATACGAGTTTCCATCCAAGCTGCCAGTAACAGTATTATGTCCTCATCTACTTGTATATTAGTCTGTTGTGATGAAATAAGGACCCTAACTCACTCTTTCAATGATTGTTCTAGGATATTATAACCTTCCAAATAGCTTCATGTCTTTTGGATATGTAGAATGAGTCTGCACACTTAAGTTCTTAAAAAAAAAGCCAAATAACTTCTGATCTGATTCTGATATCTGATTTTTCTCTAGACTCTACTGGAAACAGTATGTATGAAATACTGAATCAGATAATGCCAAGTTTTATACAATAATGTCTAGTGGTCCTGACTGAAATACAGATTTTCTTTTCTGGAAGTTAAGGCATATAAGAGAGAATTTTGCATGAACTATCAATAATAAGCAAAATTACCAGCATATTTCACTTTCCTAACCTAGAATAACTACATCCCATATTTTATTTTCTAATCTGGCCATGAAGCAAACAAAAAAATGGAAAGCCTTTTTGGCTGGGCATAGTGTAATTTAGAAAACTGCTGAATCTGATACACATCTATCTCATTTTTCTGTTTCTTGTTCACAGGAATCTTTTTATTACTTTTTAAACATTTAGTTTCCTACTTGAATTTAGAAGCCAAGTTAAAAAAAAAAAAAAAAATCAGACTTGGCTGACTAGTTTTTGCATTTGTTGTGGATTTTTTGTGGTTTGGTGGGTTTTTTTTCCCACTCCAGACAAGTACTCAAGATTCAAAAAAAAAAATTACTGCTCTGTAACAGAATTGAAACCAATTAACCTGTAGGTAGAACAGTCATGAAGAGGTGAGATTAATGTTTTTGCTCAGATCTTGTTCAGCTTTATATTCAGACTTATTCACAAGCTACTGTTTATTCTAAGACAATTTATTTTTTGTTCGCCTTTCTGGTGCTCTCTTTCCCAAATATTCACTGGGCAAGGAATGTGGGTCTGAGATTTCCAGGGCTATAAATGCCATATGAGCTGTACAGACAATCGTAGTCTCAATAAATATGTTGCTATTTAGATAACGTGGAACTGCTCTGAAAAAGAAAGCCAGAAATTTTCTCAGAGGTTGTCCCCTCATACTGATGAAATCATATTATTTAGATCACATTAGAGGGGGAATCCTCTAATCAGTATTATTTATGTATTTAGAAGATGAGCAGAAACATCATTGGCCAAGGCAGTAAATGAAATCTAGCATTGCTTAGAGTTAATTTTTAGTGCTGCTGAAGTATGTGCAACAGAATTGCCTCCAACCACACATAAAGGCTCTATTACTTATTGTCTGATATCAGCTCTAGTGAGACTGCCTACATGCCCAGAAGTTGTGGCCAAAATATGAGGTGAAAACTACCACAGATGTAAGACATTAAGTGATCAGAGTTCAGATGTCTATGGCCAGGTGAAGGCTATTTAGTCAACTTATTTCTACTGAGGTCCATAAACTCCCTTTAAAGTTCACCTGTTTTAAAGGTGCTAGGATATTTTTCTGTGTCTGACTTGCCTGTGGGTATCAAAACTGCTGAACAGTTTAAGCATTAGGATCTCATTACAGTAGCGACTGACCACCTAATTTTCTTGGTGAATCTGTTTTGACAAAGAAGTGTTTCACAAATTCGGTTTCATTGAAATAAAGGGCTTTAAAGTTACCTACTGATTTTAAGAATTTTTCCACGAAAAGAAGGTGATAGAAAGTCTTATTCAAAAGTCAAGTCACACTTTCACAAGGTCTACTGGAAAGAATGTGATATAAAGAGAGGTTATGGACCAGATATAATTCAACGAGTTGAATGTGGCCTGGGTTGCCCATCACTTTTTATGATACTCGTAATGTTTTGACATTACTGAAATTAACTATGCCATCATTTTTTAAATAGAATATGATAACTAATCAATGCCTTGGCTCTGTATTTTCCAAATGATTACATTAATTTTTATGTATCACATTTGAAATGCTTACTGAGTTCTGATTTAAAAAGAGAAAAAAAAAGGAATTCAACTTGAGGTATTCAAAATCATCTGAAAACTGTTAAAGAAAAAACTTACCTTTACCTTGATAATAAACATTTAAATGTATATGTGTACAATGTGTACACTCAGGACAGGTGTGATGGAATCTAAATTGTCTTTGATCCACATCCCAAAAAAAGAACAAAAAGTTGTTAGTCATGAGAAAAAGAGTGCTTAGTGGAGAAAAATGTCATAATATCCATCCACCTGGTTAAATGCTTAGGAAAAGATTAATAGTTATACTACAAGTTAAAATGTGAATATAATAATGCGATTTTATACTACAATCATTGTAACTGAAAAGGTATAACGGGAGAGACGGATGTGGTTGGAAATATGCAAGTAATGAAGTACCTCAAATTGTGAACACATGGGTAATTAAAAGAAAACTAATCTCATCCAAAATAATATTGGGCATTTGCTAATCAAATGATAATGTTAATCTTGCTATCCAAGAAAGTAATTTTCTATTCCAGACGTTTTACAGTTTTATAATGCATCATGTTATGTTTGTTGCTGTGGATTTTAATTTGGAAATGTTGTTTCAGGGCCTGTTCAAGAGGCAGACTGACAAATCCTAACAATGCATAATTCAAAGGATTGCATTCAATTTTATTAAAATTATATTTAGATTCTGTACTTAGGATTCCTAGAAAACGCCGTGCTTTTTGCACTTGCTATTGTGCTATTTACTCGTTGTATTTGCGATTTATCGTTGCACATATTGTAGATGTTTTTTTAAATTTATGTAGCAACATATAAGAATGTTTTCCATGGTTAATCCTTGTAAAACCACTTTCCTTTTTTTTTTGAATAATACTTTGTGTATATACAGTAAAGAGGGAAGAATGAGATACCACAAAGTATTTATCTGGATGGGCCTTTGAGCAACCTGGTCTGGTGGGAGGTGTCCCTGCCCATGGCAGGGGGGTTGGAACTCAGTGATCTTTAAGCTCCCTTCCAACTCTAACTGTTCTATGATTTTTCTTAGAGTTTAGTTTTCTTTCCACTTGGGCCACCTCCAGGGCCAAGTATTATCATGCATCAGAAGAGTAATGAAAATTGGGCTGGATCTAGGAAGATGTCACAGCCCTTCGTTTGAAAATGAAATTGCCAATAAGCCTGGTATGCATCACTCACAATTAGATGAAAATATGTCAGACCTTAAAATCAGGCTGCAAAACCTGGTGTGAAGACTCCTTGAGCCTTGTTTTCCAAATACACGTATTAAAAAGGTAGTAGGGAGTCCTACTGAAAAAGGAGAGGCAAGTACTACTGATCTAATCTTCATAATCTTCATAACCTAGTTTCAGAAGCCTGTAATTATAATTATTGCTTTGTTCATGCAAAACAAGCTCAGGTGATGAATTTTATCCTTTTTACTTCTGAATACAACCCACCAAAACATGTAAGTAACACAGTAACATATGCATTCTGTCCAATACACACTATGGAACTGAAAAAAAACCAACAAACCAACCCCCCAAAAAACCCCAAACAAACAAAAAAAAACCCCAAGCAATACCTTCAGTTACATTTTACAACTGTATTTCATATCACACTATAATTCTCAATTAACAAATTATGGAGCTAAAGTGAAAGAACTAGATGGGAAATATTTTAAACAGGTCTGATACAAATCTGTCTAACTGTGCCCAAATTCATCAATACTTAATCCACCTTTCATTGGCAGCGTATGCTTTGCCAAGTCTTGCACTGCAGTATTTCACATTAAAATTCTCTTTAATTTTCCAGGATGCTGGAAGATATGTTAAATAAACATTTTTTTTTCTTTTAGTTGTCTTAGTGGTGATTCCATGTAACTTCCGGTCATATCAATTTTTACTGAGCATAAAATGCATTGCAGGAAACCAGGCAAGCAGCATAATTGGTAGTCACAGAGATGAAAGAAAAATCTTATCAAATGAGTAGTCTGCTGTAGGATCTAGGTAAGATTCACATTAGGAAATGAAATAAAAATCCACTGTTGTAAACTGTTTAGATTTTTAATTTTGCCTTAATCAAAACCATTTTCCCACAGTAATTCAATTTGTCTGACATTAATCAGAAGTTGCAAATACAAATAATGAAAATGGTTCTCATTAATAGGTAGGCGGCTGGATTTTCTCCATAAATATTTCAACAGAGAAGTCAATCCATAATATTATCGATTGAACATGAAATAAAAAGTGCCTATTTTTCACTTGCTGAGTGCACAAGAACTGATGTTCTGCTAATGGGAACTGCAGATCCAGCAAGAAACGGAAAAAATATATTCATGTGGCCTCTTGCTGTGGTGACTTCAGATCTCACAGGCGAAGCAGTGTGTCAGGCAAAATCTGAATCTGTACAGAAAACAAAAGATGAAGAGTCAAACAGCTTCAGGTACTTACACTGGTAGTTCAGCAGCTGATTTTTTCCCCTCCAGTAAGCTGTGAACTTGAATTCTATCATGGTTCAAAGGGTCATTCAGCAGCTGGAAACAGTGTCTTCCAAAGTCTTGATATTATGTTCATTAAAAAGCCCATGGAAATTTTAAAGGCAAGTAGGTGGTTTTAACCGGTATCTAGACAAATTTCTCATCCAGAAAATTCTTGGATACACACTGACTTGCTTTCTGAAAACAATCAAATACAGTTCGTCAAAAATACGTAACGCAGCATAAAAAAAGTCAGAGAATCATAGAGTCATTCACTGGGTCATCTAGCCCAACATCCTACTCAAAACCAAGTCAGCACTTAAATGATGGGATTAGTCCAACTGAGGTTTGAAAACCTTCAAGCATGGACACTATGAAGTCAATCTGGACGACCTGCTCCAATGCTTAATCGTACTTGGATTGAAGAATTTTCTCTTTGTATCTTATCAGCCATTATCTGTCAATTTATAACCGGTATCTCTTTTCCCTGCTGTTCACATCTGTAAAGAGCCTGGCTCCCTTATCTGTCTTTCATTTAGGCATTGAGGGGGCTGCTCTTCAGCCCACCTGAAGCTGGCTCTTCTTCAGGCTGAACTTCCTCAGTTTCTCCTCACAGGGCGAGTGCTTCGACCCCTGGCTGTTCTTCTGGCACTTTGCTGAACTTCCTGCAGTCTGTCACTGTTTTTCTTGCATTGCAAGGCCAAACACTGGATATTGTATTCCGGATGCAATCTAATGACTACCAAATAAAGGGGAATCACTTTTTAAAGTCCACTGGCTGTGCTCCTTTTAATATAGCCCTGTATGCTTTTAGCCTTCACCATTCATTTCAACAGACAGAAATCCTGCAGTAATGTAAAAATGCCTTTTCAAAACTTATAAAAATTTACTGATTTCAGCAGAAACATAGCATGTAGGATCTTTATAATGGCAAAGTTAATTTTACATGTATATATAAGTGTGCAGCATTTCCTTCCAATCTCAGTGTAGAGGGCATCCATCCGTGTAGTCCATGGTCATGACACCTCAGTTTTTTGCTTTGGGCTGTGCTTGTACCATTTATATATTATATTTACTCCTTCCTCTGGTTGGTAATCATTAGAAATTACGAGCTGGTCGCTGGCCTTCTACATTCTCATCAACCTAGTTAGCTCTGCCCATATGCTAGCAGTTTCTGATCATACATTCCCATTAGCTGGACTACATTATTGAGGTGAGAAAGAACTGAACTGGAAAAAAAATAACCCTGAAGTCCTAATGAAACACAAGACAACAGCGAGTAGCTCCTAAAAAATTTTACGGTTTTATATGATAATTTAAAAAAAAAAAACATGTTTTCCACAGTTCTACAGAAAACAGGGAATAAAACCAGATTGCTACAGGATTGAAGTCAGGGCAAAAGATGAACTGGAACCAGAGGGATGGGAATGAAGGTGAATGATTGGGAAGGCTGGGACAGTGGGAGGAAAGGTGATTCCTCCTTCTCCTGGTGAGGAATGACAATTTGTGAGGTTAACTTTGCTGTCTCAAGTAACTTCATAAAATTGGGGTAAAAATTCATTGGAACTCTTAGAGGGAATACAAAAAAGAAATATGCTGTCATAACTAGCATCAGTCAACAGGAAATAATTCTAATGTAAAATGATCTGGAGGGTATGCAGAAAGACAGAATCTCTGACGATGTGAGGGGCCCAGACACACAATAAATAGTTTCCATCTTTTCTTGCCAAAGAGCTCTTGAGCTCATCATCTCCACTTCCAGGCCTGAGATCATCAAGGACCACAGCCATAAGCACTAACCATACCACACCAGCTCCTGGTATTGTATGCTCAAAGAATGGATGATTGTTCGGGCGACCACTGTTGAGAACTGACTGCTTTGTGGTTTTAATAATGTATATGAATTAGCCATTAGCATGAGCAGTGAAGGAATTGAGCAAAGTTATGTTTTAAAGTTTGAAGTTGGCTTGATTTGTCAGTCTCCTAAACACTGAGCAGCCTCCAGTTCCCAGACACACATGTACACACTCCATATTCAGCTGCAACTCGCTTTTCATCCCCTGATTTCAGTGTGTAGTGAGAGTAATTCATGTAGCATCATATGAAAAATTAGAAATGTTTTCAATATTACTTGAGAATATTCAAAAGGTTTGAGGCTATACTGCTTTAGAAGGTACACAGGCCAATTTGAATGGGGATGACAGTGGCCAGTTATAACCAAATGAGGAAATCTCACTCCGTAGAGTCATGCAGGAGTCAGACACTTCCACATTGTTCGTGCTTTCTGAATCTATGATCCCAGCTAGGAGTACAAGACCTGTTCCTTCAGACTCTGTTAATCAAGAGTTTTGACTGGGAAGAAAAAAAAGCTACAAAAACTGGAAACTACAAAAAGACTGAAAAGTACAAGAGACTTTCTTGCTCCCTCCAAAAGCTAAAAATGCCGCTTTTGCAGCTGCTGCAGAATCTACCTGCCTGGGAGCCATGAAATGATACTGAGCCTCAAAGATGGATCTCCTACCAGTAATTATAGAACAAAGTGCTACGAGTGTTTAGAGAAGTCCGTTAATTTCATTTTTAAAAATGCTTTTGCTAGTCCTGCTGTATCAGCTTCATCTTGTCTTCCATTGGCTGTGCTGATAGCAGTATTTTTTTTCCAATCCCAGAGGTATCACAAAGAAAACCTAAACAATTCTATAAAGAATTGGCAAGTTGTAACAAGGAGAAAAGAAGCAGGGAGAAGCTGGTGGAGAAACTGAAAAAAAACAAACCCAAGTAACATGCAAGTGTGAACGGGCTGACGTGGGAGAGAAATACGACATCAAATAACTTTTTAACTCCATCCATAAAATTGGGGGTGGGTGGTGGTGTCAAAATAAGAAAAAAAGGGTATATGGAAACAGAAAAATCACATTTTTATGTATAAAGCAGCATTTCATGATCAGAAAAAAATGGACTGAAAATACACTAATTAACACTTACATTTCATAGGTGACAGTGTGAATTCTTAGAAGTTTGTGAAGTAAGCTCAAACTTTTTACAAACTCCTATTCCCTCAACACAAAAAACAGGTGTAATTGTTTTAGAACGAATTGCTTGTTTGACTGGAATTATTAGACATAGCAGATGTTTCCTGAAGTTCACTTTGTTCAGTGAATACAGTAAAAAAGAAAACAATTTCTTGGGTCATTGTATAAGACAATGTAATCAAGATAATGAAGAAGCACAGAATTAGTTTAAAAATCAAGTTGTTCTATAATAAAACTGCTTCTTTGATTCTGAAAAAAACAAACTTTGCTGTTGCAATGTTACATTTGCAACTAAGAGTATTTAAAAATAAAAGTGAAAAAAATTAAAATGCAGACAATAATTTTATAGAACAGTATTCTTTAAATACGCTTATTTTTCTCTAAATATAAGTTAAAAATAGCATAGCTTATTCCCCATCCAATTTACAGGAAATGTGGGCAAAAATAGGTAGTGGTAGAAATGAATGTTCATAATCAACTTTAACACTTAGGGCGATACTTGTTGATAAATGGGAGGTCAGCTTTGGTTTAGGTGTTCATAATGGTGTTCAAATGACAAACATGTGTCAATGTGAATTACCAGAAAAATTAGTGATGTGAAAGCTCTGTTATTTAATATAATGCTGTATTGGTTCTGGCTGGCTTGGAGTTAAGCCCTTGAACTTCACATTCCTCACCAGCTGCTTCCAGACAGAGCTGCAGCCTTTGCTCTCAGACAAGTTCTCACCATTCTGCCTTGAGGGTGAGGTAGGATGAGTGATCTTGACCTGTGCAAATGGTCACACAATGGTACCTGGCTGCTGGGTTACGTGTACTTCAAGTATCCCACTCAGCAGGAAGAATGCCCCTCCTTCAAAGAGGGCCTGCACCAGAGCTGATCATCTTGGCAATTTGGATTTTAGTGTCTCAAAATATATGGGGATTTTGGGTAGAATTTTTAAAATTATTACTGTTATTATTTGCTTTACGGGTTTGGGTTTTTTTTTTTTTGGTTTGCGGTTGATTTGGGTTTTTTTTCAGGCTTAACTCCCCAATATTTATCCAAATTACACTTTTTGTTTGTTTGTTTTAAATCTCTAATGTAACTTTCATTGTAGTCTTAGCTAACAAGAGTTAAATGACTTTCCTGTTAGAGTCATTTAATGCACCCCAAGATATTTTAATGAATTACAGAGTGTAGTCAGCTCTTGAAGTTCTGACTGATGGCCCTGACTGTGGAGTTCATTGCTGTGATACAAAGAAACTTCTAGTTATTAAGATTATTATTTCTCTGAAAAGAAACCAAAACAAACAAACCAATCCAAAATATAAACAAATGTATTACCAAGTATTTTTTAACATATAAAAAAATATCTAAACTCAAATATCCTAAACCTGCAGCTGTGTATATGCCACTGTAATCGCTATACAGTAAAAGTGCTACTCATTTAGGATGGATGAAGAGATATAGCTATTAATGAAAAGGCTCTCCTTATTGATCTGATATTACTTTTTCCCCTCAAGCTTCCTGTCTTAAGTCATATAGTTTCGGTTGTACTAAAAGGTGAAAGCTATTAGAGAGTGTTTGCTTTAATCTGCTGGGATAAGAGTGAACTTGATCTTTTATTTTAATTTTCAGATCTGATTATGTGCAAAATGAGACAGACTACAGGGATCTTGACCACCTATTTAATTTTGATCAGTTTGATTTAAGTGCAAAAGTTGATGATTCTCTTCAAAATTTCAGATCCTTCATTTTCTTTTGATTTGTCAAACAATATGCAAATCACTTCCCAATCTTTTGATTTGTCATCAATTTAAATTTCTCTTCTGATAATGATTTATTATACAGGCTAAAAATAATATCTTCTGGTAGGCTCTACAACAGAGAGGTCATCCTGCCCCTCTGCTCTGCCCTAGTGAGGCCCCGTCTGGAGCACTGTGTCCAGTTCTGGGCTCCCCAGTTCCAGAAGGACAGGGAACTGCTGGAGAGGGGACAGCAGAGGGCTACAAAGATGGTTAGGTGCCTAGAGCACCTCTCTTACAAGGAGAGGCTGAGGGACTTGGGTCTTTTTAGTCTAAAGAAGGCTGAGGAGGGATCTGATCAATGCTTATAAATACTTAAAGGGTGGGTGTCAGGAGGATGAGGTCAGTCTTTTTCAGTGGTGCCCAGGGATAGGACAAGAGGAAATCAGCACAAACTTGAATATAAGAAGTTCCACCTAAACATGGGGAACTTCTTTCCTGCAAGGGGGGCAGAGCACTGGAATAGGTTGCCCAAGGAGGTGGTGGAGTCTCCCTCTCTGGAGACATTCAAAACCTTCCTGGACAGGTTCCTGTGCAACCTGCTCTAGATGGACCTGCTTTGGCAGGAGGGGTGGACTAGATGATCTCCAGAGGTCCCTTCCAACCCCACGTGATTCTGTGATTCTTTGAAGGAATCCAAACAACATAAATTGGTTGAGCATCAAATTTCCAGAATTTTGTCTTAGACATCTAGGTCTCTTTGGTCTGCTAACACGAATTCACTTTGTAGTAGAGACAAAGAAAGGGAGTAATCATTGGCTAGATGGTAAAATATTCATATAGTGATTTACCCTCTAACCTCTGCTCTAGCGAGTTTATAGTCTATAGCCTCTGCTAAAGAGTCTCCTGCATTCTAAACGATTTTTTCTAATTAATGAAAATAATTGATCTATAAAATGTGTTAATTAAATAGGGAATCAAAAGGTTTGACATGAGCTTTAAATTAATTATCTAACTCAATGCTATTGTCATCCACTGTTGTGAGAACAATGAAGTTTAATGTCATATCCTGTGTGACACAACCTTAATTCCACTATGTGTTGAAAACGAGACAATTCAATACCAAAATTCTCTAGAAATAGACCTCATAAACGCTAATCCTCAATGAGCCTTCAGCATAGTAACATACCACCCTGTATCATCTTTAAAATTTAGACAGAACAAATAAATATTCTCTGTGGGACACAACTGCAACTTTTCTGAGGACAAGAACATATAACACGCTACGGATATTGGCAGCATCATGTAAATAATGGAGAGTATCTAGATTTCTTAGAAATCTGGAGTACTTACCATTCTGGCGAAACTTGATGGAACTTGATGATCTTTAAGGTCCCTTCCAACCTGAACCATTCTATGATTCTGTGAAACGTAAAGGAAACTGAAGAAATCTGTTACCTTCATAAAATAGATCAGATAACGTACTCATTATTTTCAACAGAAATTTTCTAGTATGGATACACAAGGAACTTTAATGTTTTCTCAAATTATGCTGATATAAGCCAGGCATTCCACCATAATGTGATCATTGTCTGACTACAGACAGCGATTCTGCAAAATCAGCCATATGCTTGAATATCGATGCACTTAACTCAGTTGAATTGAGCAGGACCTAAGTGTTAGTCATTTTTGCAACTGTGCATTTATTAGAACAGCGATTCTGCAAAATCAGCCATATGCTTGAATATCGATGCACTTAACTCAGTTGAATTGAGCAGGACCTAAGTGTTAGTCGTTTTTGCAACTGTGCATTTATTAGTCGGGTGCTATCATAAACTGAAGAATCTCTGTGACTAAAAAATGAAGAAAATATATGCACTGAATGTAGTATTACAGAGTACATACACTTCACAGGTGACCTGAGGAATAACGCTCCTTGCCTGTGAAGGACAATAGTTTCACAGAAGAACAAGATGTCATATTATAAGACCATCAAAGCAGAATACAAGAAAAAAGGAAACATTAATGATGTGAAAACTCTTTTTCATAGAAAAGCTAGTATTTAAGATTTATAACTTTCTTTATATATGAAGACTTCATTTTCCACTGAAAATTGACCAAAAGCCAAGCAACTGAAATAAGATTGCTAACCTGCTGTACTTGTTTTATTTTCAATGATTCTTGCAAATTTAATGACATATCCCTACTAAATTTAGTAATTGAATGAATCACGATATGGTGTCTACCAAATAGCAGTGGGATTTTTTTGTTGGTTTGTTGTGTTTTTTTTAAAATGTTGATTTCAAACATCAAATATTCAAAATTCCAAGTCTAACTTTTAAACGAGAATAGGATATTTCTTAAAAACAGCTTCTAATTTTTTTATAATTATTTTTTCTCTTAGGCAATTTTCCTCTGCTAACATCCAAAAAAAATCTTGGGAACGTGATTTACTTTATAGAGCACTTTGTTTTTCTTATTCTGATTACTTCTTTTCCCACTACTTTTCCATTGTTGTTAAATATCATCTGCATTTCTTTCGTCTTTTATTTCTTGGAAAGAACCAGACCATGAAAATACAACAAATACTACATATCTCTTTCCTTCTGCTCTGTTCATTTATTAGAAACAAAACAATATGGCTATTGTTGTTTTTATTCTTACATGGATTTGGATTCCACTTATATTTCATGTCTTTTAATAGCACAGTGTGATGAAGGTAAAAAAAGGAATAGGTAAATTACTTCTTTTTTTAAAAGTTAAATCTATACACTATATACAATGTTTTTAGGTTTTTATATACATTTTCTTCTATTTTCAACCTATATGCAGTGAATCTCCATATTAAAGATCATAGTAATAGATAATACAGATCACAAAATTCCTCCCATGAATCAGACAGCTTCTAAATATTCCTTTCATTCAGAGCACTTCTTAATCAGTTTAGCCTAAAGAAGAAAAACTGTTCTTTCTATCTTCTTTGCAGCTGAACATTAATGACACTTTAGAAATGATATGACAAAACAGAGCTCTCACATGTGTCATTTATGGTGATTAATGCCACTCTTGCTGGACTTCAGGGCCAAAAAATCCAACTATGGGTGCCATTCATAAGATGATACACTGCATAATAGAACATTTTACAGTGTAAATTTTAAGAGCGATTTTTCATAAATATAGGATCTCATAGGGGTATCAAACTATAGCTAATAAATCTGTCTAAAATCTGGTGGAATCTCCTGGTAGTATTTCAAGACTGTGGCAAGTTTTATTTTCATGAAAGTATGTAGCAGGGAGAAGAGGCGAAAGCAACCCATGTCTTTTCCTCTGTGTTTACATTTTGTATCATCCTTCAATGGAAAGGGCAAAATAATAGTTATTATATAAACTTATTTTTCTCTCTGAACAGAGTAGCTTCACCCATGAAGCTGGACTAATTGCTTATCATCATTTCTGAGCAATATTAGGGCCACTTACTAGGAATGCAGCAATGTAGAAATTCTCCTTCTCTTTTGGAAATGAAGGATCCACTTCAATTCCAATTATTGTCTAGCTTTATGATATTGTGCAGTATATAAAAATATTTAGGGAAAAATTAAATATATGCACTGTTTCTCCCACATCATGTAGTATTTCTATAACTCTTCATACTGCATTTGTAGTCTGTAAATATGTTAATGTCATTTCCTCATAATAATAAAAACAACAAAAATGTCCAAAATCAGAAAAGAAAGATTAA
This sequence comes from Calidris pugnax, assembly GCF_001431845.1. NCBI lineage: Eukaryota > Metazoa > Chordata > Aves > Charadriiformes > Scolopacidae > Calidris > Calidris pugnax. The sequence goes on from NW_015090891.1 coordinate 1,367,392, forward strand.
ATGATTAAGCACCTTTTAAAAATCTTATAATATAACAAAAGAAGATGGAACAGAGTTATTTTTTAAAAATATAACTGATTTAAATTGTCTCTGAATAGTTCGAAATCATGAAAAAGAAACCCCAGTGCCTAAAATACTAGGTAATATACAAATTGTTTGCTGCCATGGAAACTGTCAAGTTTAGAGATGCTTGAATTTCTGTGTGTAATTTTAATATACCTTTCCTATATGGACTTCATGAATTTTATTTTTTATATTACACATTTGTATAAAAATAGCTCCTTTCTGAGGACTTCTCTTGGACAGCCATACATAACCTGTTATGAGGATGAACAGTATGGAAATTTCAGAGGCTTAAATTCCTGTAATATTAGTTGTTATTAAAAAAAATATTTTAATATCTAGCGCTCTTGTATAAGAAACAAACTCCTTTAGACTAATGAACAGAGGAACATTCACCCAAAATGGTAATAAGTTACATTTGAGCACATTCAAACTGCAACTGATTTTCAAAAAATGTTTAGTGAAAACAGTCCTTTTGCCAGATTTTGCATTTTGATCTTCCAAATGTTCCTAGCAAAGCTTCATCTTCCATTTATACCATAAAATGTACCACCACTTGTTACAGGCATGTCAGCTGAACTAGTTTTATAGTAACTTAGTAACTAAGTAACTTAGTGTTACTAAGCTTTCTATTTATTTATTTTCTATGCAAAATTGTCTAGGCAAACAGCAACATGACAAAAAGGCTGCTTCCTATAAATAAAATTTACTTTATTTTTTCCACCAGGAATAATAATAATAAAAAAAACTATAGAAAAATTAATAATTTTCAGTACAAAAATGGTGTGACATTGAAGTTATTCTCACTTATCATTAGAAATACTAAAAAAAAAAACCTATAGAAAAATTAATAATTTTCAGTAAATGGTGTGACATTAAAGTTATTCTCACTTATCATTAGAAATACTATTCTTATGAATTTGAGTCTTCTATGTTTAAAAAGTATCACTGTCTTTGCATTTGTATTTCCTAGGAAATGCCAGCTCTGGTGATGTCAAAAACAGAATAATAAGCAAGATCCACTATATTTACCCTGCTGCCTAAATTAGGATTTTGCATGTACTTTGCCCTAAATAGTTTGATAAAACCAAAGCTACCCTCATTTCCAAGGTTAGTACTCTAGTTTACAAATGCTGATTTTTTTCTTTCTAGTCACATGACACAGCAATATGGCTTCAAAAGGAAAATTAAACTATCAAAAGAAAAAGAAGGGAGGAAATGTAGGTGCCCCTTTCCCCAACTATATCGAGGTGATTTGTGTGCTTACCTCAAGCGTTGGAGATACAGGACCGAAGATATAGAGCAAGTTATCCATTTCCTCAGTTATTACAGTATTTCATAAAGCATATATGAGACTCCCCTCACCATGCCATTAGTTTTAAAATCAGTAAGATGCAGTCAGTTAGGAATTTGCATGCCATGACAAAAAATCCCAATCCAAAATGGGAATTAAACATTGAAGCTACCTATTTAATTTCACTAGGTTTATAGGTGCTTCATCACTGAAGGCAGATGCAAAGTCTAATTTTTGATACTGAGGTATATGAATTGAAGATACCTATATAAGTGGACTCATCCTTTTACTGCAAATTGCAATACTTATTTGAGCTGAAAGAATGTAAACCTTTTTCTAACTGTACCCTATGAATCCAATAAATATATATGAAACAAGGGAAACTACACATATCTATACAGACATGCATACACATACACATATATGTGTAGAATCTCTTAGTTTAAGCTCGAAGAAGGTGATGGGTCTCAGGCTTAGCCAGAAAAACTGCAATAGGTTCTTGCCTGTTACTTGAAGAAGGAGCAGAATATCCTAAGGACCACTATTTCTAGAGTCCTCTTTGAGAAAACTCACAAATGCACAGCTGGGGAGAGTTTCTGCAGATTGGGATGTGATTTCCTCTCATTGTGCTGACCTGCCAGAGAACTAGAAACTGCCACCTGGCTTTTATCTTACATTGGATCCCTCAATACATGCCTGCCTTTAGGGAGAAAAAAAAAGGGAGTGTTTTCACATGGAAAATTCGAAGCTTTGTAAGAAACCTGGTCAATTGTACAACTGTCATCCTTACAAAAGTTAAACTGAGATCAAAGAAACATAAATACTGGGAAAAGTTACAAATACTATTTTTTACCTACAGTTATAAAGGTGTCTAATTATCGAACAAAATCTGTTGCATTTACACCTAGCAACAGAATGCCATGTCATATATATAATAAAATCTACACTAAGATGTCAGATATTTATCAAAAAAAATGATCCTCTGCGTTAAAAATATAAACATTAACTATGAATATGTAAAGACTTTTCCCCCTTAATGAACAAACAGCTACAGGCATGTTTGGTGAAACAAACAAAGAATGATTAAATCCCTATATTGTAGAATTGAACCCCAAATGAAAACCATGTAGAAATAAGGATGTGAATACTATATTTACAATCATTCAGAAGTATACTTTATAAGGAATTAGATATCCAACTTCTTTTAAAAAAGATGAAGGAGGTTTGGAAAATAAAAATCCTTAATTATTGATACAACAGGTTTTAAATTTGACGACTAAGGCTCTAAGACAAAACACGTTCCTAGTTTCCAGGCTTTAAGCATTATAGATCTAATACTGAACATAAGAGAAGACTGTAATTATTTTTCAGAGAAAATGAACTTAAAAGTTCACCTTTGTAATCAGAGCAACGGATGGAATTCTGTTATGAAGTCGTATTGAAAATGGAAATTACTCAACACACAGTACAAAAAAACACCAATGAATACATTATCTTCTTTAAAAGAGATATTTTGTAGAATTAATAAATTGTTTTTTACATCAAAGTCTTTATGAGAACATCTACCATATTTGGTTCATAGATCACTTCTTAAAAGCCATAACATAAAAGTCATCAAAAAGCCTCAACATCAGTCCATGCAACAGGAGAAATTTCTTCTTTCTTTATTTCAGTTTTAATATCCAATGATCTAATGAGGTTCTCAGCATCTTGAGATCTCTATAGTCTTTGAAATTGCCTTTAGTTTGACAGGGTGGCTCAGGATGTGTCTATGTTTCAGCCTGGATCAAACCATCCCCAGATACTGTGCTCTGATTCTCTTTGTAGCACAGTCTCAGGGCACAACCTGCTTCATTTCAAGTGAAACTAATCTGAAGATGCACACCAAAAACACATCGAGTGAAGTCCAGTCACTAAAGCCATTTGGTCCATGAAAACAGACTGAAGATAATCTGAAGTAAGTCTACATGAAACATGCTAATGGTGGATGTCAAGTTATTGACAACTGCTTTGATTTACAAGTCCACTTCTATTGTACTTCCTTACTTTCTAAAGTTGACATAACATACAAGATTCCCCACTTCAGCTCTCTGGAAATTTCTGCAGTGCAATCAATGAAAAATACTTATGCTCTTCTCTAGAGAACACAGAATCACAGAATCTTCTAGGTTGGAAGGGACCTTAAAGATCATCTTGTCCAACCGTCAACCTAACTGACAAAAATAGACACCCACACAACAAACAAGGAGCATCATCACTAAACCATACCTCCCAGCACTACATCAACCTGTCTTTTGAACACCTCCAGGGATGGTGCCTCAACCACCTCCCTGGGCAGCCCATTCCAATGCCTGATAACCCTTTCAGTGAAAAAATTTTTCCTAATATCCAGCCTGAACCTCCCCTGGCACAACTTGAGGCCATTTCCTCTCGTCCTGTCGCCTGTGACTTGAGAGAAGAGACTGACCCCCATCTCTCTACACCTTTCAGGTAGTTGTAGAGAACACACAAGTTCTCTTTTCTTCTCACTACCTTTGAGCACAAGTACCTAGCAAAGCTTTAAACAGCAGAAGCCCGGTACTGTGTGCCTCTGAGAGAGAGAAGTGAACAGCTACAATATAAGAAAAAGAAAAAAAAAGTTAATCATAAGGTGCCAGTAGTTAAGTAGCATCCATGTAAAATGCTAATTAGTGATAGGTGTGCTTTAGGCATCAACTGCTTAACCAGAGAGCAAAACTGAGTGGAAAATTTTCCACCATGGAAAGCAGAAGAAAAGTACCAAAAATGAATTGTAGTTTTGTTAAACAGCAGCAGTGTTTTCTACTGTTAAGATCCTTCAAGTAATAACACCCTGTATAGAGCTTGCAGTCTAAACAGCTGGAAAAATGACAAAACCAAAGAAAGCCACAGAAGGATGTGTAAGTAAGCTGTATTCACTGCTGATAGATCCAAACAGGAAAATTAGCATTTACAAGCCAGCCATTTCAGTGATTGATTATGCTTAGCCTGAAAAATGGAATCGACACCTGAGTTAAGCACTGTATAGGGCAGAACTCGGAAGTTGTCAGAATTCCTACAAAGTAATAATAAAACATTTACAATAACTACTGCAAAATACTGAGCATGAGATACTTTTGAACTTCTGCCTTTCTGAAAGGGCTCAGATATGTATCTTGGGATGAAGGCAGGTGTCTCTGTTCAATTAAGCTATCAAGCCTAAAAATCTCTCTGATGGTATTTCAATACATCATTTAAAGGAGATGTGAAAAGTTCATGTAATACTTCAGTAGGAAGCCAGGAATGAGAGCGTTCAGTTTCAAGGGAACATAACTTGGTCATTGCTAAAAAAAAACCACACAATGGCAATTCCCTATTGCTCCCCACTCAGTTCCTGCTCACAAATGGAAAAGGGGAGCAATAAATATGCCATGAATTTGCTCTGTATATACAAAAAAAAAGTAACGACACTCTATCTAGATATCTAAACTGTTCATGATTTTGATGAAAAAAAAAAAAGATAAATTTTGAGATATAAGGTTATCTCTTTTTTCAAGCACATAAGACATTGCTCCAGGTAGAAGAAGTAATATTTTTAAACAAGCAGTATCCTCCATTCAGACTTCTCTCTACCCTCTCTGCCTTTTTTTTTTTTTAAATTTACTTTTTTGGATCTTTTTCCTGTTTTTCCTATTATTTTCTTCTCTGCTATTGTCATAAGTACATATTCTGTATAAACTCATATTATGTATAGCATATGCAGTTATTTATTTTTCTTGCTGATTGTTGGGAAAAAAACATCTGTCAAACATATCTGATACTTTGTAGAATTAGGGTGATTACGGGCTTGATATTAATTTTGCATTAATGTGTAACCTAAGTTGCAGAATACAATTTTTCTACTAATAATTATTTTTCTGTTTTAGCAGCACTAGAACATATATATAATGTGCAGCACACACCTTACCACAGGCCTCTTAAATTTAAGGAAGGATTTTCTCCTGCCCATTCTTTCTGAGATTTTTTTTATAGATATGTCACGAGTATTTTCTTATAATTCAGTTGTTTATGCAAATGAGTGTTGTAAAGATTTTTTCTTCCTACTTTTTTTCTAGGCTTTCTTTTATCAGTTTGGCCAAGTATTCCAAAAAGTGGAATGACTTTTCTAAGCTATTGAAGAAAAAAAAAGTGTTGTATAGAGAAATATTATTTCAATGAAGTCTCCTTATGTATGTTTCTGACAGGATTTATAAAATTCTGGCCTAGGAGCTATTTCTTCAAACAAACAAAACAAGTGTAGCAGAAAAGCATATAATCAAATAATTAGTAGAACAGGCAAAAGAAAAGCCCCAAACATCTCCTTTATTTATTTAGCAATGCATAAAGCTATTTATAGAAAAATGCAAATATTCTAGGATTAATTCACCACACTGCCCCACAAACAATGTGCAAAATTGTTAAATGGAAAGAAAAATGTGAAACATGTAAAAATTAAAGGAAGCATTGTGGTGATTATGCAAATGCACACATCATTAACCAATGTAATTATAGAAATGTGTTCTTTTCAGTTGTGCATAAATGTTTCATAGGCAGCTCCCAAAAACTCAGAAAAAAAATTCTTGCATATTTGCTTTTTTCTAAAACATTGAACGTAACTTTCATACTACTTGACCTTATGACCTACTGGTTACTTGACCTCTGGAGAAATGGTTTTCTGGAGATGCAATGAATTTATTAAACTTTCATTTTGGATTTGTAGATCACAAAATTAATTGTCTGCCAAAAAAAAAATAAAAAATTGTACAGTAAGTGACTTTTACTCTTGCCATTAAATATTGGGCCATGGAAGTTCATTTGTTTGCTACATGATTGCATACAAGGAAGCCAAAAAATTTCCACTACAAATGGAGAAGTTTGAATTCTTTTTTTCTGTCATGGAACCAACAGTTCTTGGGACAACCTCTCAACAGAGAATCAGAGAATGTAATGAAACAGTTGAACTGTTCTGTGGAAAGTAAATAGTACCTTTGTATTGTGAGTGCAGGAAGATCACTTGGTATGAGAAGAAAAGAAAATAGCCTCACTGCTTCAAATGGACAAAAAAGTGCAATAATATATGAAATTACATCAAGCACTATTGTTGTATTTAAGAGTAGCCAATAATGTATCAAAAATATTCAAACTTACTTAAAAAATTGCTTGAAGTCACTCTTACGCGAGTATAAATTTTACAACTTCACTCATCTCTATGCTGTTATTCAAGAACAGCCTAATTTCCAAGGGAATGTCACATTTTTGTCAGATCAGAGGCTGTAAATGTTACTATCTTACACTAATTCTAACTCCTAGTGTGTTACAAAGATAGTCTTCTCTACTAACCCTGACTTGATACACTGAATGTGAAAGAATATAAATTTAAGAACATTAAATTTGAGAACATTGCCTCCACATAATGCAAGGGAATTTCTGATAAGGAAATAATTTTTCAGTCCTGTATCACGCAATCCTTCCCTTAGTGTGTCAAATATTTTTCTCTCTTTATACGATTAAATCTTTAAAAATAGACAACACTATTTAGAGAATTAATACATTTCTCTGTGCAAAATGGCTCTTTCCAAGTCTTACTGTTTTTAAAAAGAGCTAAGGGATTTTGTTCTGTTTGAGGTCTCACCACATTCAATAGCAGACTGATTCAGGAAATATCTTTACTTTCTCTGCAAAGTTACCTATGTGTTCATGTTGAATGTCTAGATATTTGTTAACTTTACTATCTTTATTTCAACCTTTATTTCCTTTGGTGTCTGATTTTATGACAGTAAAATTGTTTCAAGTCTGTCTCAAGACTCACCTTCTCAAGAGCTAAATCTAACAGTGTTTTAAATTGCTTGCTGCCATCAATTATCTTCTCATTTCCTGTCTAATGATTTTACATCAAGATTTTTAGAAATAAATGAAGAATTCTGCCTGAAAAGTAAAAAAGTGGACAGAGGATGGCAAAGCAGAAATATTTTGTGTCCATAACTGAACAACCAAAGCAGATCTTAAGAAGTATAATTTTTCATATCTCTAAATACCAATGTTAACGGTGTACATTCTTTCCAGAGCCACTTAATTGAGGCAAATGGGACAAAGAGCAAACTACTAGAAAGCAATCATCTCCAAGTTTGTTAATATCTCACAGGAAATACTGAGTGACAGCTAAACTGCCTTCTTTTTTTTACCGTTGGGCTGTTCTGTCACTTCTCTCTCTTATTACCCACCTACGTCCCATTTCATTTTCCTGTTTCTCTGGCATCTGTCTTGCTGTGACTTGACTTTAAAAACACGTACCAAGTATTCAAACTGCACATGAGGTCTTTAGCTTTAGCAGTTCTTGAAGCTTTATTAACAACTGCGCCTTAGCTTTGCAGTTACAAAAAGCAGCTGTTTCCTTGGCAATTAAGTGGTTAATACTTTTTTATATTCATGATATCAATCATATTTTTAATCAATTTGCAAATTATATTGTTCTATTTCATTATTAAATATAAGGATCCTAAGACATCTATATAGATTTCAAAAATTAACCAAGCTGAAATTCTGAAATCATATATATGAAAAAGCTGCTATTATTTTCCTTACTCTCAAACGCTTTTTAATTCTTCAAACGAAGCTATGAATGGGCTGTATGAAATCCATCAACACAGTGTTTTGGTCTCGATTCACGGAAAGCTATAACGGTTAGAGAAGAAAGCAGGACCAGAAATTATTTTGTTTAGCATCACGGTTTGGGCGGGATTGGCCAACGATGAGATGACAGATGGTCTCCCCACCTCTCACTCCACGGAGGGAAAGATGAGAGAGAAACACATTTATGAGTTTAGAAGGAACTAAACTACTGTAATGAAATATTAATAATAAAAAGGAAATAATGAAATAGATATAATTTTTATATATAAAACCGTATCGGATTCCCAGGAAATTCTCACTGGTAGGCATTGGGGAAGTCCCAGACTGGACTCTGCAATGGATGGGAACTGGATTCTGGATCTGGCTTCAGGAAAGCATGGATCAGGATCAAAGGCAAATGAACACAGAATCACAGAATCTTCTAGGTTGGAAGGGACCTTAAAGATCATCTTGTCCAACCGTCAACCTAACTGACAAAAATAGACACCCGCACAACAAACAAGAAGCATCACCATCACTAAACCATACCTCCCAGCACTACATCAACCCGTCTTTTGAACACCTCCAGGGATGGTGCCTCAACCACCCCCCTGGGCAGCCCATTCCAATGGCTGATAACCCTTTCAGTGAAAAAATTATTCCTCAGGTGTTGGTCACTGAAGAACCCAAGCCATTGAAGAACCCAAGCCATTGAAGAGATAGCCCTTTGATCCCTCAGCTTTTATACTGAGTATGGCTTACCCTATTGGTCGGTTTGGGTTCACCTGACCTGACCTGGCCTGGCCTCCCCACAGGTGCTACCCTTTGTGGGGTAAAGACCCAAGTCAGCTGACCCTGGTTGCCATGGCAACAAGTAAGAGCCCCTTCCACTGACCAGGAAGTTGGCTCTGCTCCGCCCCAAATCAGGACAGGTCAAAAGCTCAATTTCTCCTCAGTGTAACATGGGCATCTCACTGAAACCAGGTGCAGTATTTCATCACGCTTTCAGGCGGTAAAATATTCTGCTTGATGCAATGGCAAAGCAAGTATCATGAGTCGCGGTTACAGACAAATATTAAATCACTTTGACTACAAGAATCTGCCAAAAATCATGCAGTCATAGAATCTAGACTAATTTGAAATTATTCAGGGCTATTTGATGATTGTTTCCTCAGTATTGAGAAGAAAAACTATTCAAAAATTGAAAAATTATAACGAATTATTCATTGTATTGATGTATTATTGATAAGGTTTATCAAAGCATATCAGGTTGCTTTGTTTTACTTGGTAAATTTTTTCCTTTGATTCATCTTTTTTTCTCTATTTTTCTGCCTCATTCCAAACTGGCTTTTGATTTACTTGATTTTTTTTTTTTTTCTGCTGTTCAGACTTGCTAAAGTGCTCTTGTCAACAGTTCAGTGGCTGAGTGAAGCAAAGTGTTAGTTAATAGTGTGAAAGCTTGGTGTGCTGTCAGAAAAGGGCAGGCCATTAACTTGTGAAATTTTGCTTTCGATGTTCCACAGCCCCAGTGCTGGCAGAAGAAATCTCACTGATGATTTACTATTAAAGTTACAAATGGCATATGAATTTATGACACTTTGTAATTAAGCACCACGCTTCTGCCGGGAGCAGTGAAGATGACAGACTATGGAAGATGGTTTAGAACCCCCCAAAAATTTAAAAAAAAAAAAAAAAAAGGAAAACAAAAAAAAAAAAAAAAAGAAAGAAAAGAAAAGGAAAAACACAGCCACACTGAAGAGCACCTCCTTTTCACCAGGAGCAGTAAGCATGTCAAAAGACTGCAATCTTGGCATCACTGTCCTATCTTTAGACAAACAGATCAGTCAGTATCTGATTGCAACAACTGTGCTAATTACTACAGTTATTTGAACAATAAGATCAGATTACCTTAAATGCAAAAAAATAAGTATTTGTCTGATTCCAGACCTGACAAGAAGGGAAAGTGATACCTCTGAATTGCAATGGGGAGCCCTGAAATGACAAAGATCTTTTAAAATGATAAATATTATGTAATGATAGGGTATATTACATCTTATTTTTCTGTCTTGAAAAATGATATATCATCGCATCTAAAACCCTGCAAAATGTCTGATTTCAAGTCTAGTAACTTCAAAACATTTGTGTCGCTTGTAATTTGTGTCATTACCTGAAGTTACGTTTTAAGAACTACTAAATAGTTACAGGGTTATTCGGTACAAATGAACAATACTCACTTTAAACAGACCTGCTGATAATGTTGTGGCTGTGCTTTTTCTGTCCTGCCAAATTTGCTCAAATTTTAGCTACATGTTAAAATAAACAAAGGTATGTCACCCTACAAAACTTGTATTTTTATTGTTCAGGTTGATTTTGAAATACTATGCTATGAAGCTTTTCACTTATTGCTCTAAGTTTTAGAGACCTTATTGCTCGTTACAACTACCTGAAAGGAGGGTGTAGAGAGTTGGGGGTCAGTCTCTTCTCCCAAGTAGCAAGAGATAGGACAAGAGAAAATGACCTTGACGTGCAACAGAGGAGGTTTAGATTGGATATTAGGAAAAAAATTTACACTGAAAGGGTTATTAAGCATTGGAATGGCCTGCCCAGGGAAATGGTTGAGTCGTCATCCCTGAAGGTATTTAAAAGACAGGTTGACAAAGTGCTTAGAGACATGGTTTGGTGATGGTTTTTGTCAGTGTTAGGTTGATGGTTGGACTAGATGATCTGAAAGGTCCCTTCCAGCCTTGGCAATTCTATGATTCTGTGACAACAGCCATTAATTTAATTCCTTCTTTTCATTGTTGCTGCCTTTAGATTTGACACTTTTTAATACGTATGTACATCTCCTGTTATAAATAAAAGAAATCAGTTGGCCATTGAAAATTAAGCTGAAGAGCAGTTACAGAATGGAAGACTTAATTGTAAATAGCCACAGTGGTGCATTAAATTATTCATACTGATTATAATTTATGTTGTCATTCCTCCCATCTACTCTCCTTTAAAGTTTCTATTTCACCTGCATGCTCCAACTTATTTAAAATTATACTGTGAATTCTTCAGGATGGACCTGAGGGGTTTTGTGGCACAACACAGATGGTGATTTTTATTAGTTTCCTAAGTTTATCAGAATGTAAGTATGCCCAAAATTCAGCAGCATTAATTTAGGCTTTAGTAAACAAAGCAGCAAACTTATTTACTTAAATATGGAACTCTGAAAGTCTGGAAATCACACTCACAAAATAAAAAAATTTAAGTCTTCAACTTGTGGGAAAATCAAATGACAAAATTTCCATTTCATTCAGTAGTAAAGGAGGCAGATTCTTCAGTAGGTTCTACGTATGGAAAGGTACAGAACAAATCATTTGCTGCATTCAGAGGACTTTTGCAATGAAACCTTGTGCAAGTACTTTGAAAGATACAGACCTGTGTACTTAAATAATATGCAGACAACACTACACTTACGTCTTAAGCCTCATAACATGAAAAAGCTTTGTAGTGTTGCACCTTAAATAAATGAAGAATACTAGGAAGAATTTACACCTAAATTTCTATATATTTGTTGTTGGGTTTTATTTTATTAAAAGATAAGTGCATTCTTAACTGTAAGCTTTTATGTTGTAAAGTTCTACTGTTAGCAAATAATTTCCAAAACATAGTCAATATTTAGAGGGAACCTGTCAAAGTTCATTAAGAAAATGTTAAATAACATTCAACTGTAGACCTAACAAAGGAAGTAAATTACAAATATTCTTTCCAGACCTGCATACCATAAACTGTTGGTGACATAATTCATATATTGTTATATTAAAAGACAGGAGAAAAAAAAAGGCACTAAACCGGTAGGAAGAAGTTTGCATTCAGAGCCTAGGAATATAATCTGAACAGTAAGTGAAAAAATATACAGGACTCATTCTTAGAACACTTGACAGCCTCCTGTAGGTGTATGACTGTGGAACATATACAGACTGTCCTTGAAGGCTGATGAGAACAGAAATTGTTATTGTAGTTATGGGCAACTTTCCAAATCGCTAAGCGATAGCCAGAAAGTCATTCCGTGGAGCTGTTGTCAACCAGGGAGAGTATGAGTTTTATTTCACCTTTAAGCATTGATCTGACACATCAAATGATGCATAATTATGAGCAAATTACAAGTACCATATAAAATTATTTTGAGGAAATCGTGTTTAGCTTTTTTTGGTTCATCTATAAAAGGCTTTTAAGATGGGGGAAAAGAAAACTGGAATAGGACAATAGATAACGGTAATTATGATTAAAGAAGATGCAGGGGATCAATGTAGGTACTTTTATTTTGGCATTATGTAACCTTTAAATATCTCTTGTGGTGTTTTTTTTAAATATCAGCGTATAATGATTTATTTTTAAACATCATTATTTCATGTTTACCACTCTTCTCTCCCAGATCTGAACCCTATGACCATTTTTCCTATTATTATTTAAGTTAGGACAACTGCTATAAACTGAAGGTTTTTGCAAAAGAACAAATGAATTAAATTAAATTTTCCAATGAAGCTGACTAAAATTACAGACAGGTTCATGCATACATCTGTTTCTGTATGGGCAGTTATGCAGTTATATGGTCTGTTTTTTAACAGGCTAGTTCTCAAAGCATAAATAGAATAAAGATGTTTTTAGCACTTTTAGCTCTGACTTTTGTTTAGACACTAACTGAAACGAGAACAAAAACAACTGAAAAATATTGTGTCACAGTTCCTGAAGTCTCAATAGATGCTGGTCTGCTGTTGAAAGATCACCAACTGTTTCAGCTCAGACCAGACCTCATACAAACAACAGTCAGAAAGGTGTTTAAGAGGTAAGATTTATAATTTCATAACTGGCTTTTCATTTTCAAATTCTTTTTTTTTTTTTTTTGACTTCTCACTTACTAGTTTCAGCTTGGATTGAAAGTATAAATATTGACAGTATAATTTAAACAACTTTATTAAGACCTGTAGTTACTAGGTCTTTGTAAGTAGATGTAGAGGCCAAAAGTGCTCCATTTAGGACAGAGTACTGGAGACAAAGTACCTGCAGTATCAATGCAGTAGACAAAAACAGAGAGTCTGAACAACACTGAGTGTCTCTGTTAGTGTGTAAGAAGTGTGCAAGCATACCCAAAATACCCCCCAGCTTCCTGATTTGGGGCTCAGGAATGCTTTGAGGTGGATGTGATATCCTTTTTCATTAGTTCCCTTTCATGAAATATTCTGAATATGTAGCCATTTTGAATCCAATTTAATTTTCTGTAGACACTGTATTTTATACAAGGTAGTTTGGTTGTGCAATACCACAGCTTGATTACAGCTAGTTTTATTTCTTTGTTTCTAAACAATGAACAAGTACTTGTTATACAATACCACAACTTGGTTTTGTTAGCTAGTTTTCTTATTTCTCTGTTTCTAAACAATGAACAAGTACTTGTTATTTAATTTTTTCACGATTTGACAGACAGCATTATATTCCTTCTAAGGTGTCTCTTCTCCAACCTTCAAAAAGTTTCTGCTCAGAAGTTTTTCCATAACTTTGGTCATCATTGTTATCATTCTTTGAATCTCTTCCAGTCCTATTACGTATTTTGTAGTAGAGTGAGATGAGCAGGGGCAAAGAGTATTCTAAATGAATATCTACATTAGACTGGTTTAGCAAATAAAATGCTCTTCTCACTCTCTGATTTGCCTCTTTTGCTTTTCTAATCATTCCTAACATTCAATTTACTTTCCTTCGCTGCCAGTTCCAAGGTATTTAATTGGGTGCCCAAAATTCAGAAAAATATGCAATTAGTGGCCAACTATGAAATGTTTGGTTAAAACATTCCTTGGCATCACATAAAAACTCTATGGCAGAAGGCAGATTTCAAATGCTTTAGCCCTCAAGGCTCTGTGTCCTTTTCCTGTAATCCCCTTCATCACTCACTCCCAAATGTGAAAATTGTGCCAAATGAAACAAGTTCTCATGGAAAATGTACTGCTTACAAAAAGCTTTAATTTTTACACCTCCATCCTAGCAAAATACTAAAGTATAGGATTAACTTTAAACTTGTTATTACGCTTAGAAGTAATTTAGAATACCTCATTAATATCTTTTACTTATTATATTATACTTATTCCTTATGTATACAGACCAGTTTACAACAAAGTTTCTGATGTATTCTGCTACAGTGGTATGTGTAGGGCTTACATACTGTAATCAAGGTATGATACAACAACATTGAAAACTATTATAAACCCCAAGATTTTAATATGAACCACCCAAGATGATTTTTTTCATCATTTCCAGGAATGACCTTAGCTCCCCTCACATGTGATATGTTTATCCATATCCCTTCTGAGTTAAGTTACTGCTGACTCTTGTCAGGGATAGATACTACAAATTTCATGTGTGCAGAATATGTTCTTTCCTTCTGATTCCTTTTGCACAATAATGCATCAGAAAAGAAAGGGACAGCAATAGAGAAGACTGACCAACTATAATCTTCTTTCCTTTTTTTTTTTTTTTCTTTAATTACTGAAACTATAGTCATGATAATATCTATATAGTGTAATCCATATACTTTTATTCAACTCACAAATAATAGTAAAAGGCTGCCAAATTTTCCTGGAAATAAAAATCAAGACATATAAACCCTGACACATACACACACACAAAAAAAAGTTAAAATAAATACAATCTAAATCTCTTCATTCATATTGCTGGAAAAGAATTTAAGTAAACTTGAACAGAAGCTTCAATAATGGAGACAGTTAATGAAAAGTTAATTTAAATAAATATGTATATCTATCCTCCACAATCATACAGACAAAACATATAGACTCTGATTATCCTCTATGCTATGGAAATCAAAAGCAAATATTTGTTCTGAAAGTTTTTGCTCTTTCCTAATGCATAGAAAAGTTATCTGCTTTATACAATTGTGTAGAGACAGAAGCCAAGACTCACATGTTCAAAACTACCTACAGTATTATATGACTCTTTTTTCTTTGGCTAGAGACAATATTTTTGGCAAATATTCATATCAACAATATAATTGTTGATGTCTATATATTATATAGACACCGTGATATTGTTTCCAACAGCTAGGAATAGAAGAAATTAATATAAATGGAAAATTTTCTTTTTCTCATTAGCTACTACCTAGTGTTATACCATAATTCCAGAAATCTGAAATGGAATTAGATAATACTGTAATCAACCTCTCAACTGTATTTTTTTTTTGTGTATTCTGAGTAGTAGCTCTATATTAGATATGATAAAATCTAACTGATCCGTTCAATATTGGAAAGTGTCTAGAAATACCTATATAGATGAAGCCTAGCTGACATCCTAAATACAAAAGTGTAATGAGTGATATATATACATACATGCACATTTATGTGCTCAATCACACAGATTTCAAACATGTAAGATATTTTCAATTAGGGTAAAATTTTATTTTCTACATACAATATTTTGGGAATCTCTTTAATACAAAGAGCAAATTAGAGACGCTGGAAAAAAATTAACAACTGGGTATCACTCAAAAAACAAAAAGTGCATTGTGTTATTGTTGAATATGAAGATAATCAAGATTAGAGTCCTCTTTCTTGTGCTGCCATCTCAGTATCATTTATTATTTTAACTGGTTTTTAAACGCATGGCATCTATACCTTTTGATAGCAGCTGGAATTTCAACAGCAAACTTACTGCAAGCTGGACCCAGATGGGTAAGAATCGAGTCAAATGGCCTGGAAGCTTGACTTATATGAACGCTTATGCTGTCACTATAATTTCAAAGACACTCTTCTGTGTTTCAAAACATCTGACAGCTTTCCACTCTGGTACGAGACACTCTACTTGTGACTGGCACTTACTAACCCTAAAGATGGTTTTGCAGTCTTTTGTTTTGTTTCCAAAAAGCTGTTGTTTCCAGGTGATTGGCTGATAGGACTTGGGAAAGATAAGCCATTTTTTCCAATGTGTTGCCAATCCTTATTATTCATAGCAAGGAGTGTTCAGAATTCTCACCTTTTTCAGGAATAAGAAGTTTTCTCTGATACTATAAAAAGTTGAAAGTAAACATTATTTTCAGAATTATCAGAGGTACCCAATGGCCATTCGTAGGGCAAGTTTTCAAAACTGTCCAGCTCTTACTTATTGCCCAAATAACTGGTAGCTTTTGAGAAGAGTTGAGCTACGCAGAAAGAGTTTGACTAAGTGTCTGAGTTAAGGACCTCCTGGTCAAACTGAAACGTGCTTTAACTTCGTCAGCACTGAAATGGTCAAGCAGTTGGACTAGATGATCTTTGTAGGACCCTTCCAACTTAAATAGTCTATTCTGTTACTGTCTTACCAAACACAAGACAAAAATGCATAGACAGTGTAGGCAAGGACACGCATCTTGGGAAGAAAATAGGGATACTGTGTGGGAGTGTAGGGATGGGATCAAGAAAGCTAAATCACAGCTGGAGCTCAGTTTGGCAAGGGATGTGAAGAATAATAAGGACTTCTACAGGTGCATTAGTCAGAAAAGGAAGAATAAAGGAAATATACCCCTCCCAATAACTGAGACAGGCGATCTGGTGACAACTGACACGCAGAAGGCTGAGATACTCAACAATTTCTTGCCTCAGTTTTCACTGGCAATTCTCTCCCTGCATCTCTTGAGTTGCTGAATCTCAAGGCTAGGGGACAAAGTTCCTACTTATTGTAGGAAAAGATCAGCTTTGAAACCGCATGAGGAACCTGAACATATGCAAGTTCAGATAAGATGCATCCCAGGGTCCCGAGGGAACTGGGAGATGTAGTTGTTAGGCCACTTTCCATCATATTTGAAAAGTCATGGGAGTCAGACAAAGTCTCCAGTGACTGGAGAAAAGGGAAACAGCACTCATTTTTAAAAGGGATAAAAAGGACAGCCCTGGAAAATTACTAACCAGTCAACTTTACATCTATGCCTGGTAAGACTATGGAAGCTAAGCTAAGGCACATGCAGGACAGGGAGGTGATTAAAGACAACCAACATGGCTTCACAAAAGCAAGATCATGCCTGACTGATCTGCTGGCCTTCTATGACAGAGTATTTGTGTTGGTGGCTAAGGGAAGAGCGAGTGATGTCATCGATCTGTACTTCTGTAAAGCCTTTGATGTGGTCTCACACAACATCCTTGTCACTATATAGGACAGATATGGGTTTGGCAGATGAACTCTTCAATGGATACGGAACTGTCTGGATGAAAGCAAGATCATGCCTGACTGATCTGCTGGCCTTCTATGACAGAGTATTTGTGTTGGTGGCTAAGGGAAGAGCGAGTGATGTCATCGATCTGTACTTCTGTAAAGCCTTTGATGTGGTCTCACACAACATCCTTGTCACTATATAGGACAGATATGGGTTTGGCAGATGAACTCTTCAATGGATACGGAACTGTCTGGATGGCCACATCCAAAATGTTGCAGTCAACATCTCAATGTCAAAATAGAGCTCTGCAACAAGTGGTGTCCCTTGGGGCTCTCTACTGGGGGCAGTACTTTTCAATAGCTTTATTAATGGTTAAGCACACCCTCAGCAAATTTGCAGATCACACCAAAATGAGGGGTGCTGTTGATACTCTACAGGGAATAGTTGCCATCCAGAGGGATCTTGACAGGTTTGAGAGATGGGCCAATGTGAACCTAAGTTCAACAAGGCCAAGTGCAAGGTCCTGTACTTGGGTCAGGGCAACCTCAGTATCCCTACGGGAGATGAATAGACTGAGAGCATCACTGTGGAGAAGGACTTGGGGATAGTGCTACATGAAATACTGGATATGAACCAGCAATGTGCACTTGTAGCCAAAAAAGTCAATTGTATCCTGAACTCCATCAAAAGAAGCATGGCCACCAGGTCAAGGGAGGTGATTCTGCCCCCTCTTCTCCACTCTGGTGAGCCTCCACCTAAAGTACTGCATCCAGCTCTGGAGCCCTCAGCACAAGAAAGACATGGACCTGTTAGATTGGGTCCAGAGGAGGGCCATGAAAATTATCAGAGGGCTGGAACACGTCACCCATGAAGAAAGGCTGAGGGAGTTGGGGTTGTTCTGCCTGGAGAAGAAAAGTCTTAGGGAGATCTTATTGTGGCCTTTCAGTACTTAGCTTATAAGAAAGGTGGGGACAAACTTTTTAACAGGGCCTGTAGTGACAGGAAAAGGGGTAATGCTTTTAAACTAAAAGAGGGTAGATTTAGATTGGATATAAGGAGAGAAATTCTACAACGCGGGTGGTGAAACACTGGAATAGGTTGCCCAGAGAAGTGATTGATGGGACACATCCCTGGAAGTGTTCAAGGGCAGGTTGGATGGGAATTTGAGCAATCTAGCAGAACATGATTTTGCCTGTACTTGGGGGTTGGTCTAGCTGATCTTTAAAGGTCACTTCTAACCCAAACCATTCTACAATTCTGTTATCATATTTCATAAAAAAAATCCACTGTGTCAATTTCTGCTGATTTATATGCTGTTCTCATTTAAATCCCAGGCTTTCTTAAGGATGTTTTTATTCTCTTCTCTCACACAGACTTTTCCAAATTAGTTCTACCTATCCAAAAGATGAGTGAAATTCTGGGCTAATTAAATCAACACTACAATATCAACTAACTTCCCTATGCCACCATTTCATTCATAGTTCCCACCTTTGGAAAGCCACACTACCTTTTATCAAAGTTATTTCCTGCGTTATGAAAGCTCCAGTAACCTGGTAACAAATAACTAGCTTTGAAATAAAACTGAAACACTGAGAGTAGTTGTAAACATATTTAACAAGCATGGTTCATGTTTCTTAAATTGAACTACCATCAAAACTACTCATGTTGCAGCATGAGTCTAAGTGCAGTCATATCTCCATTAAGTCTGAGATTTGTAGCATTCAGCCCCAGAAGAACAAAAACTTATCTCATCTAATGATCATACATGTCACTGTTCCTGAATTTCACTTCTGTTACAGTCAAACACAGAGATAACTAGGAACCAGAATGATATCCCACAAATCTTGATCTGAGAAGTAGCGAGACTAAGAGCCATCGCTTTCTTTATAATTATGTTTCAATCATTAATGGTGCTTTCTGTTAATAACATTTTTTGCCTTCTTTAATTAGCCAAACTTCAGTTTTCTGCTTTTGGTATTACTAAACCTTCCTGTTTAAGTATACAGTATATTTCTTCCTGTGATAGCTTTTATACACTGTAATCAGGTCTCTTCACCTTTTGTTCTTCACTTGGCTTCCTTTGGATTAACTACAAAGACTAAGTGCATTTCATTTCTTGGTGTGCAGATTTTTTTCTTGCTCTTACATTATCTTAGGATCTCTTTTCTACATTTCTTTCTAGGCTTCTATCTTCTTTTAAAAGAAGGATATCTATCTTCTTTTCAAAAGAGGATAACAGAATTGAAGAAAACATTCGGGCATCAGCAGCACCATTATCTTTATTCTAAGTATGCCAGGTTTACTTGTTGAAAGCTCTTATTCTCTTTTCTTGATCTATCATTGCACTCCAGCTTTATAACTGTGAGTTGTCCACTCTTACTCTTTAGTAAATTTTTTGAATTTCTACTTCTTTCAAAATTATGTAGCTATTACCTAAATTTGTGTGCACTTGTGTACACATGCATGTATGCCTTGGAACACTTGGGGGGTAAGAAACTAGTTGTTAACTTTGCTTTTGGCTGAAAATGCATTTTATTTTGTCTCCCATCAGTCATCCATAATGCATTCTCTACTTGCGTTTTACTTCTTGGTTACCTCTTTAGCAGCTGGAGTAGATTAATATCTCTCCACTTATTTCAGTTGTTATTAAATAAGTGCCCTGAAAATAATTTTAAGCTGTTCCTGCTTCCTTTTTCCCAAGTCATGATGCAGTGTGTACAAAAGCTCTTATTCTTTGTTTCACTTGTTGTCTTCAGAACTCTCAAAAGAATTTGGTCAACCTTTACAAATGACACAGATATGATTTATAATTTAAGTCCATCATCAGCTGATTTGTTTAAGGTTTCACATGCTCTTAACATTGATACGTTTGTGAGAATGCAAAGAGTTTGAAAGGATTCAAAAAGTGGAAGTGCTGCAGGCTTTCTACCTTGTTTTTCTCGCTGCTTTCTGTTTGTGCTTGTATGTTGGTATCCTAGGAAACCACTGAAGCTGGAATTGGTGAGCTGAGAGCTCACAGTTATATTAAACATTAAAAAGATCTCAGTTTTGAAAAGTTTGTTAGGAAATTAAATAATGCTAGTTTCGTTTTCTATGAAAAAATATAATTCTGATTGCTGTGCCAGAACATTATTTAACTGAGCCAAAGTACTGGAAAATATACAATAAATAAACTGACAACTTTGTCAAAACATCTGGAATAAGGTTCACTGAATAAAGTTCCATTAAAAATCCAGGGCATGATTCTCATTTCTGTTCGTTACTTCAGTCCCATTCCAATGAAGCTCTACTGAAAGCAATGCAAGTGAGTAAGTGCAATAGAATATATTTCTGATTCGAAATACATCAAAATACAGTACTTACTAAACAGGAATGTGGTTAGAGTTTCTAAAACCAGGAGATCTAACATTAAAATCAGAAATCAAGATACATCACACTGAGAGCAATGAATATATGCAGTGAATTATTGAAGAAGTTTATGAAAGTAGAATGTAAATAAACTCACGTTAAACCAAGATTTATTCATGGTAAATCACTAGATGAAAGTGTAGAATGGAAAAAGAGGATACTGGCATTAAAACAAGATTTAAAGAGTAAATGATGGCTTAGAGTTTGGTAAATTCTTGTGGCAGCTACAGCATACGTTGTTGTGAAAAGAGATAAAAGTGAACAAAAAGGAAAAATTCAATATTCAGGTATTCTGCATGGGCAGGTAAGTGTACAATTAATCAACAGATATTCATTATTAAGCTGCTGAGAAATCCATAAACGGTGGGCTTCTTGGGAAAGGATGTGACTAGCGAATATACTATCCACAAAATATTGGCAAGCCCAAGTTGCAGCTTGTATGATATGAAAAAAAAGGCTACTAAAACTGGTAATCTGACTGACTAGCAAATATACTATCCACATACTGGCAAGCCCAAGTTGCAGCTTGTATGATATGAAAAAAAAGGCTACTAAAAATGATAATCTGACTGTGGCTCTGGTTGCTGGAATATGGAAATAAGTAAGAAAAGACAGATCACTATATTTTCCTACTTCTTAGACTCTTCCCTTAAGCAGCTGCTGTAGGGAAAGGTAAAAACTAAACATGGAGCACATCCCTTTTCAGAACAGCCTTCTTTTCAGGTACGTCTTGCACCGTGATGACACATTCAATCAGGAAAGGAAAAATGCTTTTTGTACCTGTCTCCCTTGCACTCTCTTCTCCTCTCAGGTGGGTCCAGGATTCATTTTCAGCTATGGAAACTGTAAGGGAAAGAGAACACTGGCTTCATTAAGGTTATCAGATCAAGCACCTTTTCAGTGCAAAGAGAGTTGAGGGAAAGTCATAAACAAGACACACACTTGATAGACAAGTGAGAAAAGGAACAATTACAAAGCCAAATAACCTTCAGCAGCTAATTGATGGACTCTTAAGAAACTGTCTTCAGAACTCTCAAAAGAATTTGGTCAACCTTTACAAATGACACAGATATGATTTATAATTTAGGTCCATCATCAGCTGATTTGTTTAAGGTTTCACATGCTCTTAACATTGATACGTTTGTGAGAATGCAAAGAGTTTGAAAGGATTCAAAAAGTGGAAGTGCTGCAGGCTTTCTACCTTGTTTTTCTCGCTGCTTTCTGTTTGTGCTTGTATGTTGGTATCCTAGGAAACCACTGAAGCTGGAATTGGTGAGCTGAGAGCTCACAGTTATATTAAACATTAAAAAGATCTCAGTTTTGAAAAGTTTGTTAGGAAATTAAATAATGCTAGTTTCGTTTTCTATGAAAAAATATAATTCTGATTGCTGTGCCAGAACATTATTTAACTGAGCCAAAGTACTGGAAAATATACAATAAATAAACTGACAACTTTGTCAAAACATCTGGAATAAGGTTCACTGAATAAAGTTCCATTAAAAATCCAGGCAAAGTTTTCCCCCGTCTGTAAAGAAAGCAAATATATACTGTTATATCAATACTGCCATCCATCTTTTGTCTAATATTGCTATATTTCCCTTTTATAGCCAGCATTTTTAAATCATTTAGGTTTTTGTATTAACTGAGTGGTTTTGGCCTGTGTACAGTGCTTTCCAAGGAAAATCATAAAACATCTAGAAAACACTCTGGTAGCAATAATTCTTCATACATACAGAAATATATAACACTCAGCAGCCAGGAACAGCATTTACTAGATATCTGGATTAAGGTTGAAAGGTAAAAAAAGTTCTACCTGGGATTTTTTCTAGCTATAAGTCATAATAAGGTCTTGTTATATTTTCATGGCATGCTTTTATGAATAGAAAAAGTAGCAATTTTTTTCATAGAAAAAAAAAAAAAGTAAGGTTAATTGGTTACCTTTGCACTATCTCTCAAATGAAATTAACAATTCCATTCTGAGGAGCATCACTTTTTTTCATCTTTCTTTACAAACTAACAAAAAGATGTGTTTGAAGTCAGGAAGTCTATAACTCCTTGAAAGCTAAGCATTCAAGCATTATCTTAACTTGCAATAGAGCTAAACATGAATAAGCATTTTTTTTGTATTTGAAACTAAAACACATAGGTCATAGAAAGAACAAAGTAGTGAATGCAACTACATATACACATGCATGTGTACATATATAAGGTATACATGTACATATCTATATATAACCACTTACACATACACAAATATGTATTACTGAGTGTTAAGCTTGAGTGTCCAAAAGTCCCAATTAGAGTTATTTTGCAAAATATTGCAAAAACACATCTGCTTACTAAAATGTATATCAGAGTCTCCAGAGATTTGCAAATTTTATGTCAAGGGGAACAGAGTCATAAAACAAGTTTTTGACTCACCAAAGACTGCTTGCAAGAAATGCTCTGCTGTTTGTATTCCTTTGTCTTTGTACACACAACATTCATGGAATTGCAAGGAGAAAGAAATGACTATTCACACTGTGTTTGCAATCAGTATTGGTGTATACAGCATTTCTTTTTCTACATGTAATTATTTTTATATTTTATATATCTAGCATATTTTACGTTCAGTACAGTTAAAAGTTTTCCCCCGACTGTAAAGCAAGCAAATATATATTGTTATATCAATACTGCCATCCATCTTTTGTCTAATATTGCTATATTTCCCTTTTATAGCCAGCATTTTTAAATCATTTAGGTTTTTGTATTAACTGAGTGGTTTTGGCCTGTGTACAGTGCTTTCCAAGGAAAATCATAAAACATCTAGAAAATACTCTGGTAGCAATAATTCTTCATACATACAGAAATATATAACACTCAGCAGCCAGGAACAGCATTTACTAGATATCTGGATTAAGGTTGAAAGGTAAAAAAAGTTCTACCTGGGATTTTTTCTAGCTATAAGGCATAATAAGGTCTTGTTATACTTTCATGTCATGATTTTATGAATAGAAAAAGTAGCAATTTTTTTCATAGAAAAAAAAAAAAAAGAAAGGTTAATTGGTTGCCTTTGTGCTGTCTCTCAAATGAAATTAACAATTTCATTCTGAGGAGCATCAGTTTTTTTCATCTTTCTTTACAAACTAACAAAAAGATGTGTTTGAAGTCAGGAAGTCTATAACTCCTTGAAAGCTAAGCATATATTCAAGCATTATCTTAACTTGCAATAGAGCTAAACATGAATAAGCATTTTTTTTGTATTTGAAACTAAAACACATAGGTCATAGAAAGAACAAAGTAGTGAATGCAACTACATATACACATGCATGTGTACATATATAAGGTATACGTGTACATATCTATATATAACCACTTACACATACACAAATATGTATTACTGAGTGTTAAGCTTGGGTGTCCAAAAGTCCCAATTAGAGTTATTTTGCAAAATATTGCAAAAACACATCTGCTTACTAAAATGTATATCAGAGTGTGAAGTTGTATATTTTATTTCAATTTCTTTCACACCATAACAGTTAAAGGTGATTCACATACTACTGTTTTTTTCTTACATGAAAGCTTTCACTCTGACAAAAATGTATGTAATCCTGTAATAAACCTTGTATTGTGAGCCCCATAGAGTGTAGTTGAAGTGAGAACAAGTAGAATTTGTAAAAACAGGATTTTATATGAATGAATAAAAGGAATTTCCAGGTAACTTCAATAAATTACTATATTTTAACACTCAGGTTATACTTATAGTCCTAGTATATGAAAGATAATTAAGTGTTGTATGTGAATCACGTTTAGAATAACAAGGCATAGGAAACTAAATAAGGCACTTAAGTAATGGCATGATTGACTCTTGTTACATAGAGGGATACTGTGCCCTACTGATATAATAATGAGCACAGTGTGAGTGTGTCTCATTATATCAACACAATTTAACATACTATAAAACCCCACAGAGTAGAAATAATAAGCTGGAGAGAGAATGTGAAGGATGAACGTTAAATACTTTCCACTTTACAAAGGGGATATTGAGGTACAACACAATTATTAGCTTCTTATCACACATGCAAAATGCAGAGATGTACAGATAAAAATTCTATATACTCCTGAATGTTATTTTTGACGTTGTTATTATTATTATCATCACTTTATTAACAACAAGAGGACTGAAAAGTAATTTAATGTTACAGATAAGTCACAACACAGCTTGCCAGGTCAAACTGTAAATCATTTATAAACAGCTTGCATGAAGAATGTTTAATTAGACTGTATATCACATGAAAGGGATTCAGAGAAAGCAAATATATCCAATTCTATTGTAGCTACATAAAATGCCATTTTAAGCCTACCTCTGCATTTTAAGTAGAGTCTAGAAGCTCAGTTTGACTCCGTATTTGTAGACCCTACACTGTTACTTCACAGAAGAATCCCAAGGTTGGTGTTTAGAGTGGAGCAGCCCAAGGAAAATGAGTTGGGAATATAACTTGTGGTTTAGAGCATTCTCAGGAAAGTCCATTCCAGAAATGTAGAAGGTCACTGGCTCTGGTCACGGGAAATTCTAACTATTTCCATACATCTGACTTGCCTTGCTGTGATAGGTGCAACTGTCATAGAATCATAGAATGGTTTGGGTTGGAAGGGACCTTAAAGACCATCCAGTTCCAACCCCCCTGCCATAGGCTGGGACACCTCCCACCAGACCAGGTTGCTCCAAGCCCCATCCAGCCTGGCCTTGAACCCCTCCAGGGATGGGGCAGCCACAGCTTCTCTGGGCAACCTGTTCCAGTGTCTCACCACCCTCACAGGAAAGAATTTCTTCCTAATATCTCATCTAAATCTCCCCTCTTTCAGTTTAAAACCATTCCCCCTCATCCTATCACTACACTCCTCGATAAATAGTCCCTCCCCATCTGTCCTGTGGAGCCCCTTTAGGTACTGGAAGGACCTATAAGGACTGTGGCTGCTATATAACTCACTCCCCACTCAGTGGGACAGGTGAGAGATTCAGAAGAACAAAAGCAAGAAAAATCCTTGGTCAGGAATAAAAGCAGTTTAATTTTTTTAATTTTAATTTTGCTTTTAAGCAAAGCAGAGCTGTATGTGCAAGAACAGCAAAATGAAGAATCCTTATCCCCCTTCCCATGGACAGACAGACAATCAGATACTTCCTAGAAAGCAGGACCTCAGAGTACATAATGGTCACCTGGGAAAGCAAACACCCTGGCTGTGAACATCTCTGCTTCCTCCTCCTTTTCCCAAGCTTTTGTTGCTGACCATGATATCGTATGATATGGAACATCCTTTTGGTCAATTCAGGTCAGTTGTCCTGGTTTTTTCCCCTCCCAGCTTCTTGCACACTCCTGGTTTCCTCACTGGGGATTCAGAATGGGGAAAAAAGAAATCCTTAATGTTGTGCAACCACCACTCAGCAACAGCCACAACACTGGTGTGTTGTAACTCTGATTTATTCACAAATTCAAAACACAGCACCATATGGCTGCTATGAAAAATCTAACTCCATCCCAGCCAGACCCAGAACACTTGCCCTTGCAGCACGACAAAATCACTTGAGAGAGCTGTTTGGATTCTTCCTGGAAGAACATTGGCCAATCTGAGCATTGGCTTCTACAGGAATAATGGGACGTAGTCTGTGTTTGGAATATGAGAAGTCCACATCAATTCACCGGTCAGTTTGGCAGGATAGATTTCTGAGGACTATAAAAAATGTCTATCATCTGACTCTTTTAGGATGAGTGTAGGTAAAGCTAAAATGATCAGGTGAGTTAAAGATACTGCCAGATATTGCCGTCAGTAAAAGGCACGGGTGTACTCATCAACAGAAATGGTTGGTTGGCAGATGGAATATACTCGTTCAAGTTAAAATGTACATCCTTTTTGGGTATAACAAGTGATTTCTGTTCCTCTAGAAATGATAATTCAAATTCTACAGGCCACAGAATGTGTGTGTGTGCGTGTGTAAAATGTGTATAAACAGGTACGTATATGTTTAATGTAAATCTTCACAGTTAGTTATGCTTATGGAAAAGAATGGTGAAACCAGTATTTCACTAGATCTTCAACTGAACAAAGGGAATTTCTTTCTCCAAAACAAACCAGGGAAGCAGTCTTCTAAAGAATTAACATTTGCATTGCTGGAAATCAGGACAGGATATCTCTTTCTCTTCCAAGTAATTCTATGTCTTTGTTTTACGTATGCCTTCATTTAAGCTACAGTTTCATTCAGATTCTATAATATAATTTTTGAATATTTAATAATAGGAAATAATTCAAGTTAGTTATGCTTATGGAAAAGCATGGTGAAACCAGTATTTCACTAGATCTTCAACTGAACAAAGGGAATTTCTTTCTCCAAAACAAACCAGGGAAGCAGTCTTCTAAAGAATTAACATTTGCATTGCTGGAAATCAGGACAGGATATCTCTTTCTCTTCCAAGTAATTCTATGTCTTTGTTTTACGTATGCCTTCATTTAAGCTACAGTTTCATTCAGATTCTATAATATAATTTTTGTATATCTCTTTCTCTTCCAAGTAATTCTATCTTTTTATTTGTTTTACATATGCCTTCATTTAAGCTACCGTTTCATTCAGATTCTATAATATAATTTTTGAATATTTAATAATAGGAAATAATTCAGAATATTTTTTTTTCTCTCTGGCTTCATCTTTGTAGCAATACAAATCGACATCATGAATCTTAAACGTTTTTCAAGAGGAGTATTTTAACAAAGCCATGAGGTCAGGAGAAGTTGCAGGTTGGAGGATACTTGAAAACTAATCATTAATCATCAGCTCTAATTTTGCCAATTTCAGCGTAGCATGTGATTTATTTTAAAAGACATCAGAAATGTTAATTCTACATCACGTTACAGGCTTACTTTCTAAACACCGTAAGCTTTCTTAAGTTTCTTTTATGCATAAGGATATTTATGGAAAGAATTACATATTAAACTTGAGTATCAAATGTCAGAGTCTTGTTTTATCTCATAGAAGTCTGGACATTTCTTTAGAGGTATTGTTCAGTGGTGAAATTTTGAAACTTTTATGCTGCACTTAGTTGAAGGTGGTGTTAATTTTGCCAAAGAGATGGATGGAAAGTTAGATTTTTCATGTTTCCTTCTGATGATTCTATGTTTTGGCCCAAGGCCAAACTTCTAAACTTACAGGTCTTTGCTGGTATTTTTGCAGTAGAGTCTGATTTGATTCATGAAATTTAGTTTCTGTGGCTCTGTTGAGCAGAAATCAGTCTTAGTTTTGAAACGCACATCAGTAACCACAGATAACTCATAATAGTTCATAGACAACAGATCCTCCTTTCTTGGACAGTACAAAGGATTATAGTTAAAGGTTGTGTCTTGTGTTGTAGTTTATCCACCAAATTGGAGAGTTGTCTTAAGCATATGCCTAAACATAGTCTCATCCTTGCAGTATCCTTTATCTCTGTCTAATGCTCACACAAATTGGTCTCTGGAGAATGCTGGGCATCAGAACTCTAAAGGCCTCTATGTTTGAGCTCTTATTCTGTGTAGAGCAGGAAAGGAAAGAAAACTATGCATATTAAGAAACTCAAATTATTGATGTGATACATTTGAATTGCTTTAATTGCTGAAATCACACAGAAAACAGAGTACAACTACACATTACATACCGAGTTTGAAATACAATGGATAAACTTTTTCTCTGTAAGAATTTGTTCAGGTGCTTAGCTGCTTGGTTTCACCCAGCTCGTTTCTATAAATCCCTTTTGTGCGTTGAATGCACTATGTCGGATTGAGGATAATCTCATAGAACATTGATGGGTTTTGATGGTTCATTCATAAGGTGCCTTTTTTTGTGGTGGTAACTCAGATGAAGTGCTCTATTTTTTCATTTTGATATGATCTGATTCCACAAGAAATTTACCTTAAAGGAGGAGTAAGTGTATAAATGGATTCCTACTAATTATTTTTGGAGAAAAAGGAACGAAACTGTTTCTTAATAAGGTTGCTTTAATGCTCAGAGCAACTCTCTTGTCTCACCAGGTAAGTCTCAAGCTATTTGTGTGAAAATTTGTAGCTAATGAATGCAGCAAGCAATTTGCCAGTGAAAAATGGTTCTGTGATCTTAGTTATACTTTTGGTAACAATTACCATTTGTCTGTAGATTGGTCTCACTGCAGTGAAGTGGATGCTATCCAAGAAAAGGAATCCTCAATTTCCCTCAACATCAATGTTTCCCTCAACATCAAACCCATCAGTGTGGGTTTGAAGTCACAGTTTTCTTTACCAACTAGAAGAACAGCTGATTTTTAAGGGTTGAGTTCATAACCATCAATTTATCATTTATCAGATATAACTACTTTAAAGAATACAGAATGGAGAGTGCAAAATACGCTGAAAGCTGGGAACGTATTCTGAAGCAAGAATAAGAGAACTGGGTTAATTCTATTTAGGGAGAACAAGAACTGCAGGAAAAAGTCTTTTCAGGTCTTGAGGTTCTGAAACAGACTCACAGAAGCCTCTTGCATCAATAAAGGAATATATGATGAACAGCTATATGACACAAGCTACAAGAACTGAGAATTATGAACTAACGAAACCTATCTAGATACTTTAAAAATTATTGAGATTAAACACTATGCCAGAGATTTGTGTGGAAACCACAAAGCAAAGGATTAAAACAAAGTAGAATTATTGATCTATTCACAAAAGCGCCATATCCCTTAAACACAAAATTTCAAGGATCTCTTTTCACCTTCCTTGTGCTGTCACCTTTCAGGTTGGTTGTAGTTTTTTTTTTCCTGCCATGATTTTCTTTAGCAATAATTAATAACTTTATTTAACACCTTGAGTCTTTAAAGCTTGTTCTCCAAAAATCTTTCTTACCCTCTCACTTAAGGTCATGGAACCTAAACATTCGGGTTACCATATCTTACCATCCACAGTCTTCTGCAGGCTTAATTACAACTCAGACTTCTTTGTTTTTCAGGGTCTTTTTCAGAAAAATCTGTTGTTGACAGAGTTTCAATTTGAGTGAAATGAAAATCTTTAATTTTAGAATATTCTGAGGAAAATACTTTTTAATTTCTTTTGTAAGCACAACTCAGACTTCTTTGTGTTTCAGTTTTTTTTTTTCAGAAAAAATCTGTTGTTGACAGAGTTTCAATTTGAGTGAAATGGAAATCTTTAATTTTAGAATATTCTGAGGAAAATACTATTTAATTTCTTTTGTAAGTTTTACCCAGAACAAAATATTGCTGCCATCAACCCTACTTTACAAAGTTTTAAGATTTTACAATTTCAAATAGCTACTAATTCCACTGGGAAATTTCCAATCATGTCTAATCTTCAATCTTCTTTCTAGGTTTCTTTTTTAATTGCCTCAAATTTCTTTTGACTGTGAGGAAGAATACTTCCACCCAACCCAACTATCTATAAATGAGCAAGTACTCCTTCCACACTTACACTCACAGACTAAGAAAAAACAACAGGAAAAAAAAAAAAAAGAGATCATAAACAAGCTGTGAGCACATACTCCTTCCACAGTTATACTCACAGAGTAAGAAAAAATAACAAAAAAAAAAGAGAAAGAGATCATAAACAAGCTGATAGATGCATCTTCCTGCTTATGTCAAGGAGATGATACAATAATCTATTATTGATGGAATTTATGAGATAATTTTGCTTACAAACACATAACCATATGCACTGACTGTAGGAGCCTGTGCTTTCTACTTTGTATAAGTACTTGCACGTCCAGTACCTCACAAGACTCCTGGTCCAGAAGGATAAAGGATCCTTTTTTAATTTTCTTAAAATTCTGCATATTTTGGAGGACTATTCCTGGCTTTTCCTGGCTTGCCATACAGCATATTTATATTCCTTTTTAGAAATCCCTCTTTTTCTCCTGTTATTCTTATCTCTACCTGCTACTTTTTAATCCAAAATGGTCTGCCTTTCTTCACTCCCTGAAAAAAACCCCAGTTTTGTACGCTACTCCATTGTTTCAGACACCTTCATTTCTCTGTTTCAGTGAAGTTTATTTGTCCCATGCTCATTTACTGCCTCCACTCTCTCAGGCCCGCTCTCCTGATATTTCTATTTCTTTTTGAATCCCATTTCAGCTGTAAATCAAGTTCAACTGAACTGAAAATCACATCCTCTTCTATAAAAGAACTTTCTTTATTACATAATCAAACCTTTCTCCTGAACCCTCCAGAAACATGCTGAGGTTGCAGAAAGCTTTTGCAGAGTGCCCATAGGGCAAAAAAAAAAATCACACCCTCTGTATGTGAAAGTAATTATTGATAATCTAAGTTCACCCTAGTGAATGTTTAAGTAAAAAGAAACTGGTCAACAGAGACCTTTTAAAAATAATCTGCAAATGAAAACACTAATGTATTTGCTACTCGCGACAGGCCTCAGAGAGAATTTGTTTAGCACTAGAAGTTTAATGACTATCTTGTTCTACGAAAGTGCTGCGGAGCGATGCCTTTAAATTAGCTTTATAATCAGTCAGAACACATTTGAAGAGGATTTGATTTGCAAGGTTTAACCATCAATCTTGTCTTAAATCTATAATCTCTGGTGGGTTGGTCATTTCTCCGACAAAGAATTTCAGCACCAGCTGTTCAACCTTTGCCAAAGCTCTGTAAATTGATTGATCTGTCCCAGTTCACACCCTCAAGACAGAGTGGTGTGTTGGCCCCTATAATCCTGAATGACAGCGTGGATTATAGCATAAACAGCGTCTGAATTAATTTGTGTTTGTGAGTGGAATACATTCTGTAAGTATGCTTTTAAATTTTAAACCAAATTATTTTTTTCAGATTAGCCTTGTGTGCTACAGGAATAGTATTCTACAAAGACACGCGCAATTAACACATCCATATGCAAATAAGTTTACAGCCTAACAGCACAGGCTGGATACAAACACATTTTACAGCCCTAAATTCAACTGTACCCAGTGGAAGGAACCTTAGGTGGCAGAAGGGTGAAAGAAATACCTAAAGAAGGAAAGCTGCTCTTAAGCACCAAATGTTTCATGCTCATCATGATGAAATTAGAAAAGTGTCCTTCTCTGTTTATTCTCTTGGATTTTAAATAATTAATAATATTAAGCTACTTAGTAAATAGTAGGATAATTTCTCAATCAACTTTGAAATAAATCTACAGATGCTTATTTCTTATGGCATAACTCTCTTTACTGGCTCTTGTGCTCCCTGTGCATTAGAATACAATGAAAGGATACATTTTTACATTAAAACCAGCAGTAAACCGTAAGGTGCTGAAGATTTAAAATAATGATCAGTTCTCTTCCGATTTACTATCAATAGGGATATGGAAAGATTAGGAAAATATGCAATAGAATGGCTTATCATTTAACAAGTCAGCATGTTCCCATGGAGACTGTTTGAAGGCTAAACAAAATCAATGAGATCTTTTTTTCTGATTCTACACGTGCACTTCTTATATGTGGTTGGTCCCCAAAAGACATATCATGGGTTTATTTTAAAACAGGAGTCCGGCCACTTGAGTTGCAGTCCTGTGATCCTCCTTCAGACAAATTTTCTTGAGCTCACTGGAAGTTTCTGCCTTAATAAATAGGAAATAAAATGGCTGCTGCTGAAAACAACTAACTTGAGATTAAATGAAAGTACCCAAACCAGATATTTATTTCATAATCTTGTCCCTAAATATGTTGGGGCTTTGTTTTGTTTTGCATACTATCTCTTCTTCCCTGCCAATTAAAGTCTTCACAAGTGGGAAACATTAC
This sequence comes from Calidris pugnax, assembly GCF_001431845.1. Lineage (NCBI taxonomy): Eukaryota > Metazoa > Chordata > Aves > Charadriiformes > Scolopacidae > Calidris > Calidris pugnax. The sequence continues at coordinate 1,399,741 of NW_015090891.1, forward strand.
AGTTTTTTTGATGGAAAGTTTTCAAATTTAAAAATTTTAACGTTATTTCTTGGCTTACACAGAAACGTGCTTTGTTCAGAAGTTACTATAAATGCCCAGCCTAATTGTTTCCAAGTTCATTTCTTCTGGGACAATGTGGCAGTAAACAGATCATGACATGATTTCACACAGCTGGGCACCCCAGCATGCACTGGAAACAGCAAATGAAAGAATCAGGATATTTCTAATAAAGAGCCCTGCAGACTCATTATTGGTGATATCATTTACCATTACAAAAATTCAGGCCTCAAAGCTCCAAAAAGCACATCAAGCATCTTGGAATTCCTAAAGTGCATAAAAGCATAATGCATTTTCTTACTATTTAGCTTATTTAACAAAAATGAGTTAACTGTTTAGTCAGGACTCCTACAACCTTGGTAATACAATTATTTTACTGAGCTAGGGATCTTTTTACATCCCTTTTATTAAAATCCTCAACAAAGTTGGTAAAATGATTGAAATTATTTCCCCATAATTATAATCTGTATGTTAACTCTCATCTAAACTAGAGAATTTTATCACAAAGCTGCATAGAGACAGCCATGATTTTTGAAAACTGTTCCTTGGTATTTTGGGAAGAATTAAGAAATCTTCAGTAAAATTTCCAGTTTCAGGAGTTCTTTTTGTAAGAATGTTTTCTGTGTTGTTGGTTTCTGTTGGGTTTTTTTCAGATGAAGGTTTATATGAAAATATAGCAACAGTATTTTCAATCTTTCTGAAATAAAATAAAAGAAAAAAGCAAAACCTTTCAAAAAATATTTTTTTAAGAAAAATGTAGAAGTTTCAACCTTTAGAAAAGGTAATGGAAAAGTAACCTTTCACTTCATGACTCCTTTATTTTGCATAATGTATAATGATTTTTAAAAAGGAAGATATCATTCTTATCTATTTGCCTTAAGAAACGTTTAGTTTCATACAACATTTAGGTATAGCCGACCTGGATGGGGTTGATTTAGTGTTCTTAAGCTCTGACTGATTTTCTTAATGTTGAAAACTTCTGGGGCTTTGAGATTTAAGGAATCAAAATCAGGCTTCTAATGTTTACAACCAGGTAATTACTTTTAAGTAATTTTATATTTATGAAGTTTAATTTACACTGTATGTGACTAATTTGAGTAACTAAGCATTTCTTCATATTAAATCAAAGGCATACGTGTTAAACTCTTCACATATACATACATACATATTTGCTTCATACCTACTACATCAAAAAAAAAAAATCTCAACATTTGTCCAAGTATGTACTAAACAAAGAAATGAAGATGACAGCAAATATACATATATACTGTTTCCTTTTTATCAGCCTGATAATACATATATTTTTGACTCAGATTGCTCAGCTGATAGGGGAAAAAAAATAGGATAAAAACTAAAAACACTTCAAAGTGAGCATTACACCCAGACTCATTGCCACTGAAGTCAATGGCCAATTGTGGTGACAGGAAAATACTGTCTAAGAGTGGAAAACCAGCTTTTCCCTCTTTCTAGGCGATTGCAATATCTAATAGTGAAGCTCTAGGCTTTGAAGGACAAGCTGGAGAGGAGCTGCTTAAAGGTCCTCTCAGATTCCTGCTCTCCTGTAAAGTATCTTTACCATCCCCATGCATTTTAGTTACATATCAGACATCTCCGAGGGGAAACTTCAATTTCCCTTTTCTTTTTACACCAAAGCTTCACAATTACCTTTCCTTATAAGACCAAATCCTTGAACCAGTAATTGCCCTAATCTATTATGATTGTTTTTATGTGGAGGAGAAAAAGAATATCAAGAGGGCAAAGGTATAACCTGAATTTAGGCAGATGTTTTTTTAAATTGACTGAATAGAAAATTTTGTCTTGAAGAATCTTAAGTGTTAAAAAGTAGACTTGCAGTCCGATGCGCTTAGGTAAAAAATATCTTCAATCCAGATGAGTGATTTAGGTAGACTAAAGAGCGACCTGAAGCAGATGACAAATAGTACTGTAAAAATATCTCTCTTAATCAAAGGTTGCTTTTGAAAAAAGAATTTTATCAGCCACACTTTTCATTACAGTTATAGTTTCTTAAGAGTTTCAGTGTGGACATGAGCGTAAGATCAGTGCCTACAGTTAGGAGGAGAAATTATTATAACTAGAGCTGAGCAGTTGAGTTGAAATGACTACTGATTACACTTGCAAAGTGATCCACAAGACACATCTAAATTAATACCTGATATATAAAGCATATAAATAATGTTTATTTTATGAAACACTTCATCCCGAAGGTAAATACATGGCTAAGGTTTGAGGTCAATATGTTTGTTTTAAAATGGATACATAAATGCATTAGAACTCAATTCCATATATGAAAGGAAGCTGACCTTTAGAACTGTGCTTGCACATATTTAATTGCAAGAATATTACACTTTATTTGTGCTACCAGCTCTTTTAACACTATTTCAAAAAGCAGCTCTGTCTCTTTGATGCTCTAGAATCAAATCTAGGCTGTGTTTTCTCCAAATTGTCTTACAGGGAATCTCCTTAAGTGCCTCCTCATAAAATAAGGGATTAGTTACAATTCCTCCCATTAGTTACAATTTCAAAGGATGGCAAGGTCTTCTAAACCTATTGTCCAAGTGGTGACCAGTGACAAATGACGAGGGAATCTCCTTAAGTGCCTCCCTATAAAACTTAATCATAATTTCAAAGGATGGCAAGGTCCTCTAAACCCATTGTCCAAGTGGTGACCAGTGACAAATGACTCAGGTGTCAGTACTGGGACCACTGCTATTTAACACCTTCGTTGGCAACATGGACAGTGGAATTGAGTGCTCCCTCAGCAAATTTGCCGATGACACCAAGCTAATTGCCAATGAAGTTGTGTGTTGCAGTCGACACACTGGAGGGAAGGGATGCCTGTTACAGTCGACACACTGGAGGGAAGGGATGCCATCCAGAAGGACCTGGACAGGCTTGAGAGGTGGGCCCATTCAAACCTCATGAAGTTCACCCAAGCCAAATGCAGGATCCTACACCTGGGTCACAGCAATCCCAAGCATAAATACAGGTTGGGTGGAGAATGAGTCGAGAGAAGACCTGAGGAGAAGGACTTGGGGGTGTTGGTGGAGGAGAAGCCGGACACGAGGAGGCAATATCTGCGGGTTGAGAGATGACCTGAGGAGAAGGACTTGGGGGTGTTGGTGGAGGAGAAGCCGGACACAAGGAGGCAATATCTGCTTGCAGCCAAGGAAGCAAACTGCATCCTGGTCTGCATCAAAAGAAGGGTGGCCAGCGGGAAGTGATTCTGTCCCTCTACTCCATTCTTGTAATACCCCACCTGGAGTACTGTGTCCAGCTCTGGAGCCCCCAATGTAAGAAGGACATGGACTTGTTGGAATGATTCAGAGGATGGCCATGAAAATGATCCGAGGGCTGGAGCACCTCTCCTGTGAGGACAGGCTGAGAGAGTTGGGATTATTCAGCCTGGAGAAGAGAAGGCTCCAGGGAGACCTTAGAGCCCCTTCCAGTCCCTCAAGGGGCTACAGGAGAGATGGGGAGAGACTCTTTATCAGGGAGTGGAGTGATAAGACGAGGGATAACGGTTTCAAACTGAAAGAGGGGAGATTTAGATGAGATCTTAGGAAGAAATTCTTTCCTGTGAGGGTGGTGAGACACTGGAACAGGTTGCCCAGAGAAGCTGTGGCTGCCCCATCCCTGGAGGGGTTCAAGGCCAGGCTGGATGGGGCTTGGAGCAACCTGGTCTGGTGGGAGGTGTCCCTGCCCAGGGCAGGGGGGTTGGAACTCGATGATCTTTAAGGTCCCTTCCAACCCCAACCCATTCTATGATTCTATTGTCTAAATTGCTGACTTTAAAATAAAGAATTATCATGGCATGGCTAACATTAGATATTCTCAAATAGGAAACCACCATGATTTCACTTTTCTAAGCATCACTGCATTCTCTCTGTGATGTCAAATGCTTTGATTGCCACTGTGGGAAAATAGATTTTCTGAATACTGTTACTCCTATTGTCACCACAACGAGAGAAGGGAAGATGATGCAAGTAGCAATTTCTGATCCAAACCCTTCACTCCTCTCCTGTCTTTGTGATAGACAACAGTGATTCTTTCTGTTTAAGGGAGATTCTTCATCTTTTACAGAGTCTATTCATCTGGTGTGAGATAGGGAACAATACTACAGATGTGTCTCAGGCTGTAGAATTGCACCTGCAAGTGAAAGAAAGAGAAGAATAGTAGGAGCTCAGGAAGAGACAGAAAACAGCCAAAACTAATAGATGTGAGAAAGAGAACAGCTGTGCCTTGGAGAAACAGCTACCTGTAGAGCTAGAGGAAGAGGGACAATATTGAAGAATTTAGAATAAGTTTAGGTGGCAGGGAGCATCCTTTTTCTTTCTAATACGCCATCAATTCTCACTTTTTTTGAGTCATTCCTCAAAATTATTGCCCATCCCTTATTTCAAGGAATATTCCTTATTTCATTTGCTTGTCAAGTGAATAAGGAGGTAAGAATCAATCGAACAAGCTTTCACAGAGGAACATTAAACAGTGTTGCTGTTGACTAAATTTCAGTACAATATCAAGCTTTTAGGAAGACAACCTTTGGGCCAGAAAAAAAAAAAAAAACAAAACACAAAATAGGAAACACAAAAGGATACTTCTTTTGCATTGTTTAGAACTGCAAATACTGCATGGGCTTAAGACACTTTTCACATTAGCATAATGTCCACATTTGTATTTGGAACCCAAGTAAGGAAATGGCATTCAACGAAGAAAAGATCTGGCAATGTTAATTAATGATTACGTGAACAGGAAAAGCAGGCATCAGTGCTTTTACAGAAAATGTTCACTGGGCACAGGAAGAATACAGAAACATTACCCAGACATTCAGAAATGTAATAAAGCCAAAGCTCAGCTGGACTTGGAAATGAAGAACTGATACAAAGGGCCAAAATGTGTTTTCTACATTTACAGCTGAAGCAGAAGTAAGCCTAAAGAATATTATATTCTCATACAAAAAGAGGTGGAAGAACTCATGACAATGGACCCAGAAAAGGGTGAGGCGATCAGCACCTTCTTTGCTTCTGTCTTTAGCAGCAGCTTTTGATCTCAAGTGTTTCAGGTTTATGTTGCCTACTGGCAGAGTCCGAAGGATTACAGTGCTATTTGTGATATTAGAAGATGAATTCAGGGATAACTCAAGCAAACTGGATCAGCACAGGTCCATGGGACTGCATACTAAGGGTACCAAGGGAACTGGTCAATTTAATTAGCAGGCTACTCTGTCATCTTTGACAGGTCATGAAAGACTTTCCCAATTGCATGAAAATAAATGTTATGCCCATTTTTCAGAACTCAGAATATTTCAGAAAATCACTCTACCTTATCCCTCTCAAAACTAATCTCTTCAGGCTTTGATGATGAAATTTGAAAGAGATACAAAATGCTTGCACCAGAACCGATAAAAAGTGTATGACATAATTACTTCTAGTCATTCACAGATTACTTAGATACTGTTTTCCAGGACTGACTGAAAACTGATCCATTTGGGTATGATAAATATTAGTAGACCGCTAGAGCTATCTTACCTCAGCTGAAAAATAGATGAAGGATTCTGAAATTAAATCCTGTTTCTCTGTGGTTTCATACCATTTTGATAAACTATTTAGGAATCAGCAGTTGTTATGCAGCAAGTAAAAGGCAAAAGTATTTTTTTTCCCCTGTTAGTTTCAAGATACTCCTGACAGAAACACTAAAATTTCAAAAACATGACTATAGTCATACAGTCTGATGTTAAAGTGGGACAGCATGATAAGCAAAAGGAAGGGCTTCTAGAAGCACCTAAGTAGTGAAAGGTAGACAGTGAAATTGTTAACCCATTACTGACTGGGGCAGGGGCCCTTCTTTACCTCAGTCTTTACCAGTAAGAACGCTCTTCTGGAATCCTATGTCCCAGAGACATCCTTGATGGGGTGCAACAACGAGAGCTGAGGGAAACTGGCTGATGTCATTGTGAAGTCACTCTCCATAATCCTTGACTGATCATGGCAATTGAGAGATTTGCCTGAGGACTGAAGGAAAGCCAAAGTCACTCCTGTCTTGAAGAAGGGCAAGAAAGAGGACTCGGGGAACTACAGGATGGTCAGCCTCAGCTTAGTCCCTGGGAAGGTGGTGGAGCAGCCATGGAATGATTTTCCATCCTGGAAACCATTTCCAGGCACATGAAGAACAAGGAGGTGATCAGAAGTAACAGACGTGCACTTATGAAGGGGAAGTCTTTTTTGACCAACCTGATAAACTTTGATGATAAAATGTCTGGCTTGATAAACAAGGAGAGAGCAGTGGACATTCAAAACCTGCCTGGACAAGTTCCTGTGCAACCTGCTCTGGGTGGACCTGCTTTGGCAGGGGGGTTGGACTGGCTAATCTCCAAAGGTCCCTGCCAACCCCTTGTGATTCCATGATATTGTCTACCTGGACTTCATGAAGATGTTTCAACGCTGTCACCTGAGTGACCTCCAGAGGTCACTTCCAGCCTCAACCATTTTGTGATTCTGTGGGACATACCAATGTGCAAAACAGTGGAATGAGAGTGTTTGCTATAAACAGTATCTGAGATACTGTGAAATGCAGTAAATTAAATTAGTCATGGAATTATCTGATACTGAATACTAGCTAAAAGTTCCAATTAATTTTCCTTATCTGCAAAAAGATTGAGAATTGCCAAGGATATTTCTTTGTTGTCAACTCTTCATGCTTGGATCTGTTGAGGAAAGCTCCAATAAAAAAGTTGTCTTTAAAACCTGAATTTTTAAGGCACCTAAAATGTCCTCTAGATATTAAAAAAATTTTTCTTTTACACATCATAGGACTATTTTAAAGTTGTGGGTTTTTAAACACATCTCAGAAATTCATATGACAGAATGACATTTTATTATGAAACTTATTTTTTTTTCTTTCCAAATATTCAGGATTTTTTTCTGATGTGTTTTTTTAATTATAAAACTTGAACTTTTTGAAGTTTATGACAGTGCACGATTTAAGAGGTAAATTGTAATAAAGATTTTATGACAGCTTATTTGGGTATAGTACTAATTTATCAAAAAATTTCAGTCAAGCAGGAATAAAGAAAGAATTTCATTAAATATCATATACTGACTGTCAAATAGTGGATTAAATAGTCTTGATTTTATCAAGAGAAGTCACTTAAGTGTGAAAATACCTTGCTCATTCCTTCCATCTCAACAAATTTTCCAAAAAGTTAAAGTAGTGTGAAAATTTAAAACTTAACAAAAGCTAAGTATGTATTAATTTAGATTAGGAGCAAATGGAAAGTTTTCAAAGTTTCTGTATTCTCTTTACTTTTTGTTGTTCCACAAGGATATGTATCTGTATGGCTGAGCAAGAAAGTCAATTGGTAAACTGATCCACCTGACAAATTACCATTTTTTCCTTCCTTTCCTGAGTTAGTTTTCAAACAATTCGCTGATCTAATGTTTAATATGACATGGCAGAGCACGATAAGGGATTGGAAAAGTAGCTGAAATGGAAAATAAGGATAAGTGATGTTCAAAACAGCCGAAGCCATAATTCCACTGAATGCAAAACTATAGTCTTAGAGATTCAGTTCAGTTGAGAGTTCATGCTTCAAGAGTCTTGCATTAAAAGAAGGTTTAATAGTCTGTCGTCACATTCTAGTCTTTTAGTTGTCGTTATCTCAAAGAAGAAATTAAATGGGAAAGAGACACTCATACATTAGAAAGTGGGAAGTATTGAAGAAAAAGGTTAGGGAAGAAAGAAGTCTTCAGCAGAACTAGAGGAGGAAGTGTAATAGTGGCAAAGGAAGTAGGAAGTAAGAAAAGGATGAAAAAGTACAGAAAATGTGCTAGAAAGAAAAATCAAAATGGCAGAACAGAAATAAAGAGGAAAAAAAAGAGCAAAGATATCTAGTGAGACTAAAAAAACCTGTATCCCAAAATGTCAAATTACTACAGTACAATACATGTAAATTTTTGTATATGTGTCTGTCCTCATTTTGCCTAAATTTGTGGGAAATTTTCAAATTCTTAATAAATGGATTTCTTCCTCTGAGGACATTCTATTACATTTTCCTCTTAGAATAATTTTTTCCTTTTGGACCTGATTTTTATAATGTATTTGCAAACGACTTTCACAACAAAAATTACTCCTTGCACCTTTCCATCAAGATTTATCTCCTCTTTTTCCCTGCTAGTTCCAGCTCAAGGTGTAGACTCAAAGCACGTTCAACTGATCTAAATCCAGGCTATCATCTAATGTTAGGCATTTACTCAAAGGCAGGATTAGGTCACAACAATAAATGGTCAGAAAGAGATGACTCCAGGGAAGATTTTCCCAATTTGGGGGGAAATTTTTTGGGTAATTTTTTGTTTTCCAATCAGACACTGGTCTGAGGATGAGGAATTCTTGTTTCACCATTGGTTAAATAAAAAATTCAGACAAATAGCTCAGACATTAGGTTTCCCTTTTAGAGGATAACAGTCACAAAAGAGCTACAGTCACCTGTCATTTAGCTTTGTGTTCATTTACCTTTTAGAGCATAACAGTCACAAAAGAGTTACAGTCACCTGTCATTTAGCTTTGTGTTCATGCATGCAGGTATCAAGATTTATCCCCTCTTTTTCCCTGCCAGTTCTAGCTCAAGGTGTAGACTCAAAGCATGTTCAACTGATCTAAATCTAGGCTATCATCTAATGTTAGGCATTTACTCGAAGGCAGGATTAGGTCACAACAATAAATGGTCAGAAAGAGATGACTCCAGGGAAGTTTACCTTTTAGAGCATAACAGTCACAAAAGAGTTACAGTCACCTGTCATTTAGCTTTGTGTTCATGCATGCAGGCATGTACATAAATGCAGATATATTTTTCTAAATTTTGAAATAAAAATTATATTTATTATCAAAAAAGCCATTCCTAAGAAAAAAGATTCTCAGAATTAAGCATGGGAGGCAACAAAGGCTAAAGGAATCTTTTAAATGCATCTGGGGACAACAAAGCTGTACAGAAGAAAGCATTGTCTTCAGGTAGTGCAGTACTGTAAATTAATACCTGGAATAGCAGGAAAATAATAACTATTCCTTTTATATTTTTATGCATCTCCTCCTAGTAATTTTCTTTACGTTCAGTAACTGTTTTACAAGAATCAAACATAATTTGCATTACATTTTAGCAAGGATTTTGTGTTTCTTTGCTAGTGTGCATTTTTTTTACTACGATTCAGAGCATTATCAAAACAATCTCTTATTTAAGCAGTACAAGCTTATTTAAGCAGTACCTGCTTATTTAAGCAGGGCTTATATTTGGTTACACAGAACCCTGTCAATATAAGCTTCCTATGGCAGACTTCTGTGAAACACTTGGTATTGTGAAACAAAGGTAAAAATGAAATTCCTTTAAGTTCATCTATTTTCCAGGTGATATACCTCATTATAATTTTTGTACTTTGAAATGTTTCTAGCAGGTAAATCTCAAATCCACTGCCAATGAGTCCCATAGTTTTAAGAACATTGGGAAACTACTGTGATTAAGTTTTATAGAGCACATTTTTCTTAAAGCATATTGCAAATTTTGTAATAAGTGCATTCAAATTGCTCCCTTTCATTCTTTGAACTTGATTGGGTTCAGTTGTTTTTATGAAGAAGTTATGATATACAGAAGATCTTAGAATTCCCATGAATTTAGTCTTTCTTTTGTATATACTTTTGTGTGCATATTTGGTTATAATAGGACCCAGTCTTGCAAAAGTTTGTGTAAGTTGTGCATCTTATCTTCATTAGGACTTTTGGGATTTTAAAGTACATATACAGACCTCTATCTTACAACAGTCATATCTTTACAGTTGGACTCAATGATCTTAAGGGTCTTGTCCAACCTAAATGATTTTAGGATACTTAATTCTTAATTTTAGGGGAAGCTTTGAAAACAGGAAACGGGCAAGATGCGTATTAGAATTTAAAATGCTATTTTCCAAACTTCTGTCAGATCAGTCCTAGTAGGTCCTCAGTCAGAATAGTCTGTGGGTTTTGTTGTTTTTCACTTAGTGTTACAGATGAAAGATAAAAAAGTTGACTTTCTGCTACCATAGATACATTTTGTTGAATGTAACAATTAGTGAGGAAAAAGTTTACCTGTTAAAAGATCTCTATGATGGTCTAAGATATCCTCCAGCTCAGATAACGATTAGTTACACTAATTCATAACCAAGGAATGCTAAAAGTAGCATTTGTTTAAACATTACTTCTGCAAGTTACAATTTGTGACTTGTATTGAAGTTTCCTAACATTTTCAAGGCAGAGAAAATAATTTCTTACATTAGTCCATTTATTTATTGCAAATTGTGAGAATTGCCCAGGACACACACTCCTAGCACACTCCTACTGTGCAAGTAATACTTGTAAATAACAGCAAAGATAACATATCTCTCCTTTACTCATTCCCTTGAGTTTTATCTTAATTTAGGTGCCTTAAAATGTACATGAAATATGACGCAATAGTAATTACTTTATACCATTTCAACTTTCAAAGTACGTAATGTATTAAATGTTATCTCAGGACTTGAAGTAATCTCTAATTAAAATGAGTAATATGTGATTCTTCCAATACAGAGTGCAATCTTCGTTCTGCAGTGTTACATATGATCCCTTACTCTGGCAAGGTGCTCAGTGTTCCTTCCCTCTCAGGTGAAAAAGGTTCTTTTCCCACTGAAATCAGGGATGCAAGGAGACTCCACACTTTTCAGAGTCAAATTTACTGAATAATTCACTTTTACCTAAACATTCATAAACACACACACAGAGGAATACACACACACCCCATCATCTGGAAATATTCAGAATATTCTATTACTCTGAAATCTTATTTAGCAATGAATTAAGACAGTACCAGTGAACCCCACTGAGGTGCATTCATTGTGTTTTTAATAGGACTTTTAAAAAACACTGTGTAAGATATCTAATTATAGTGGAGACTGTCAAGGTCATATAGGTTCTACCTACTGTAAATGTTTGTTTGTCATATTTCATGACACAGGGCATTAATTAAGCTTCCCAGTGTGTTCTCAGCCTTTTCAATATGGCTTCAAAGTAAATAGAACACAGATACTGTTTTTTTCAAATTATTGGTGGTCTTAATTGCAAGCTAACAATAGAGATTTTTTTTCTGGCTTGCTACTGTATGATATTGCTGGGGAATTTATCACTAATTTATTTATCCATTTTCATTATGCATTACTTGAGTGAGGGAGTGCAAATACACCCTTTAGAGCTACATACTAGGGAAGTTTTAGTGGCTTCATAATAACCATAGAGAAGATGAACAAGTAGTTTTTAATATTTTACTGAAATGTCCTTTCTGAGTCTAAATCTTTTCAAGTGGTTAGGACCTCATCAAAGAAGTATAAACAAATCTGCTCAAACATATTTGTCTAAAAAAAAAAAAGTGAATGCAAATGAAAGACGGGGGGATAAAAGCACTTCAAGGATATATGTTTTATAAAATATTTAGAAAAACAATACAACAATATTTATACGCAGCCCTCTCCATGCTGTCAGACACCAAACTACCACTGTGTTTGTGGTAGTGATATATAAAATAGTGATACTTTTTAATTGCAGAAAATGATCATTGTTTATTTCTGTTGATTCAGTGACCCACCAAATATTGACCATCACACCCTCTGTCCAGTAACTACCACTTGGTAAATATAAATAATGTAGCTATTGTGATGGTATTTCTAACATAGAAATACCTCCTGTTTGAGTACAATTTATAACGAAATATGCAGAAAAAAAATTAATAAGAAAGGAACAGCGAAGTTTCTGAACTCATACTTCTATATGAAAGATTTAATTATATCCACATATGTTATCAGCTCATATTTTGTAGAAGCAGCAGAGCCCTGTGACACACACAAATTAGCTTTTTACAGATGCATGTGAGCAACTTGACCATGAAAAGGGCAAAGGTGTTGTATATGGGAGGCATCCAAGGAACAGAAAGCTGGAAAACAAAGAACAAGAGAAATGCAAGGGACTGCAAAGAGATGTCCTGACTAATAAATTAGAAGGAGCACTGGCAAAAACAAAGCCAAGAGAAACAGCATCGGAGGCCAGTTTTAAGGTCCTTCTTTTGAAAGAAGAAACAGAAAAAAAAATATCAAGCGTGAAGAGGAAAGATGGAAAGATCATGAGATGTATTTCTAATGAGGAATTTAGTAAGGTTTAGTTTTAAACTGCCCTTAACACTTATCACTATCTAAACAGTCCCACCACAGCAATTTCTAAGATGCCATTTATTCCCAAAACAAAAGTTGAAAAGCGACAATAAATGACTTCAGTATCAATAGCTTAATAGGAAAAAAAAAAAAAATCAAGCGTGAAGAGGAAAGATGGAAAGATCATGAGATGTATTTCTAATGAGGAATTTAGTAAGGTTTAGTTTTAAACTGCCCTTAACACTTATCACTATCTAAACAGTCCCACCACAGCAATTTCTAAGATGCCATTTATTCACAAAAGTTAAAAAGCGGCAATAAATGACTTCAGTATCAATAGCTTAATATAGTAAATATATACTCTTAAAATGAACTGCAAAAAGAGGCACCTAAATAATGTCATTCCAAATTTTATATTCCTCTGTGTTCCTACTGAGCATAGTTAGTCACTAAATCATATTATTTCCAAGTGTGAATTATACCAGAGTTCCAATGAGTACTGGATATAAGCTGTTTTCACAAGTCCCTTAAAACCCTGACACAGTGTACTAATTATTATTTATTTTTTTAGCACTGAAGTAAAGCATCCAAAATGCCAAACACTCTCCACACGTATCATTAGAAACAAAGCAAGTCTGGGATTGCAGCACAGTGAATGTAACCAGCTGGGTTTGGACAGGAGACTTAATTCTTCTGTTTGGAACTGCCCTTAACCCCTTATTCACACCAGCTCCTAGCCCACTGCGCTCCAAATTTAAGTTAAAATCTTTGTCCCTGTTTGCCATCTTCTTCATATGACACTACTGACATTGTTGGTACTATGGACATTAGTAATAGCAATACTGACACAGGAGAACATAGAATCATAAAATTGTCTGGGTTGGAGACTATGGACATTAGTAACAGCAACACTCACACAGGAGAACATAGAATCATAGAATTGTCTAGGTTGGAAGGGACCTTTAAGATCATCTAGTCCAACCATCAACCTAACCCTGATAAAAAACCATCACTAAACCATGTCACTAAGCACTATGTCTATCCATCTTTTAAATACCTTCAGGGATGGGGACTCAACCACTTTCTCGTCCTCATACATGCATTATATCTCAGCCCTGAAAATATGTGGTACAAAACAATATTCCATACAACAATAATACACTCGCAATGAACTTCCTCGCTTGCAAAGTCTACGATCTTAACCTTATTTAGCTTGTCCACAAGGCTGGCAGATTTTAAACACAAAGAACATCACCAGGACACAGAGAAGCAGTGAAAAAGTTTACAGAATAGTCCAGCTATTCATCTGCACATCACTAAGTGTATGGGGTGAGACCCTATGAACAACATCAATCAGAATCAGAACAGACTCAGAATTTGCCAGTGTTCCTTTTGCCTGAACATAATCAAAGCAAAAGTGAAAGGGTCCATAAACTGTCTGTTGCACAGGTCAGACCTCTAGCAAGTCACAGTTCTTTCCATAAAACATAGCATAGATATTAATTTTTGTCATGATTCTAAATAGCAAGAATTAAAAAATAAATTATTCCTGTAAGTAAACTAAAAACAATAATGAGCTTACAGCAGAGTTTTTAAACTTTCTCCTACATTCTTGCAATATTTCTTGGGAAATATTACAATTTCCTAAGAGTAGGTTAAGGTATTGGTAGATAAAATTCTTTTAGTTTTTCCATCAGTAGAATATTGCCAAATTCCTCTAAACAAAACATTGCTGAAACACGTAGTTTCTTGCTCCAAGAGCTGTAGTATTTCATATACCCCACTGACTCTGTATATTATTCTTGAAAGAGTCAAACGTCATCCAAAAGACTGTCTCAGTAACTGTTAGTGTGATTAAATCGATGAACAAAAATTCTGAAAGGAAAATAACATAGTAATTTCTTTTATTTCTCTAATAACATTTTTGGAAAAGAAAAACTATTCACTTTTGATGAAGTAAAGCTTTTTTTTTTCAACACAAATGGAAAATTCCTTTTTCAAGTCCATTAACAAAAGCAAAGGAAATGAAGAACTACATAATAAGTCTGGAAAAGAAAGAATTTAATTTAGAAGTGATTTTATCCAAAAAACCCATTTCATTAAACCAGGATATGAGGAAAAAAAAAATAAATATCAATTCTACCTCTTGGTAACTGGAGTATTTTCATGTGTGTGTGTTGGGGGAAAGCCTCTGGATTCCAGTTCCATGCTTAATGCATATTCAAACATGCCACACATAAGATAATAGTATGAACAGTATAAAATGAGAAACTCATATATAATATTACAATCATAACAAGTAGAACACATGGCTGCAAATCCTTTGGGAAAGAAAAATTTGATACTGTCAGAGAAGCCTAACCACTTGGCTATTGGATAAACCACCAAAAAAAACCAAAACCAAACCCAAATTCCTAAAATATGGAAATTTAACCTGAACTAACCTGGTGAAAAGGGCTCAAATCTGTTGTGATTTCTATCCAGTTTCTGGAATTGGCTGCAGTAGTTTCACCTCCTGTGGGCTCCTTGGGGACTTCCTAGCCCAGCCTAAATTTGAGCTTTATGTTCCTCATTCCTCCTGGTGCTACTCAGTCAACAGGTGCTCTGGCCTGTGAACATCGCTCACCTGGTACTACCTTTGGGTTGGATCACCTACTTTCACACTTTATATGCCAGTGAGATGAAAAACTAAACTCATCTTTACAATTCATAGTACAAATCTAATGTTTAGGTGCTTTTTTAATGCTCTTTTAAGTGCCTGAAAATAACATTTTATTTCAACACTTAGAAACATTTTTTTCCTCATTTTCATTTCAGTTGAAATGGAAATTTCAGGTGTTATGGAAAAAAAAAAAATTGACAAAATTCACAAATGCTTTTGATCACTTCTCAATAGCCTTTTAGTGATTAAAATGACGTATAAAACCAAGCCAAACAAAAAAAAAAATAAAATAAAAAGAATCAGGCAGTCTTAAAATGATCATGAGGTGCAATATTCAAACCATTAATAGTTTTATGGATGATACTTTGTGGTAATTGA
Organism: Calidris pugnax; assembly: GCF_001431845.1. Classification (NCBI taxonomy): domain Eukaryota; kingdom Metazoa; phylum Chordata; class Aves; order Charadriiformes; family Scolopacidae; genus Calidris; species Calidris pugnax. Next base: position 1,415,047 of record NW_015090891.1, read on the forward strand.
GTGTTAAATAACTGTAGACCTCATCATTCAATCAAATAGGTTTAGATTGAACATTAGGAAAGAATTTTTCACAGAAAGAGTGATAGGGCATTGGAACAGGCTGCCCAGGGAGGTGGTGGAGTCACCATCCCTGGATGTGTTTAAGGGACGTTTAGATGGAGTGCTAAGGGACATGGTGTAGGGGAGGACTTTGTAGAGTAGGGGAGATGGTTGGACTCGATGATCCCAAGGGTCTTTTCCAGCCCAGATGATTCTATGATTCTAAATGGGCTTGCATGGACAAGGTGGAGCGATAGGACAAGAGGTAATGATTTTAAATTGAAAGAGGGAAGATTTAGATTAAACACTAGGAAGAAATTCTTTCCTGTGAGGAGAGAGATGCCCGGAGAAGCTGTGGCTGCCCCATCCCTGGAGGGGTTCAAGGCCAGGCTGGATGGGGCTTGGAGCAACCTGCTCTGGTGGGAGGTGTCCCTGCCCATGGCAGGGGTTTGGAACTCGATGATCTTTAAGGTCCCTTCCAACCCAAACCATTCTATGATTCCATGACTCCAAGCATTTATTCTGTAACAGTGTTCAACCTGTGAACCATGGCTACAATATTAACTTCTACATGAGTTTACCTGCTTCTCTCTCCTTTTCTTGGGAAACATGCAGTAGTAAAACACTGAGTTGCTCCTGCTGTCGTGGTGCTTCACCACAGTTCAAAACTCCCAGCTTTTACACAGGCAAATTACTAAATAGAGCAAACAAAGCTATGAAGTAGGTGGGTATGTTGAACTTCTATATAGTTGGAGCCAAAGCAATTCAGTGTTATAACAGTGACAATTACATATAAAATTATATGCACTTAGACAATTTACTTAAATGGGAACTCTTAACACAGCAATTTTTGAACTAGACCATTATAACTGTCTTTTTGTTTCAATTTTAGAAAATTATTTCAAAAAATTGCTTGTGTCAGGAATGTTCTTAAGAAGATAATTATTGCAAAAGTCTGTTTGATATAATTATATTAAGATATCAGTATATGAGAATAAAGATGCGTACGCAAAAAAAAAATCTTCCTGTCTATAAAATATCTTTAGAATTATTGAACTAATAAATAAAATTCAAATATGTCTTCTATAATTTTACTACCTCAGCTCAAAGAAGCAGCTTTTGTTATTTTGAAATTAAATCAACTAGAGGCCCAAATGTAATATATTTAGAGAGGATCATCCAATGAAAGGTAATAAAAGCTTTGAAAGGCCACATGAGTAATGCTATAGTAATTCTTGTCAATGGGCTTCCATATCACTTAACTGGTTTACATTTTATTTACTGGTCGATACAAAAGAACTAGAGATGTCTGAGAAATCTCTGACAGAGGTATTTTGAAGAGCAGAAATATTTAATTTTGTAAATATATTTTAATAAAAAACCTCATCTTTTCTTACAACTTGCTACGGACTGCTTACCATTGCTATAGACTGAAATTTGACAAAGTAATCAAAAGACTAATGTTTTTATATTATTTTATGAGAGCCAGAAATAATTAGGATCACAAGCAAATGTAAATTCTTCTATTTGTGGACAGAGATGTAATATGGTCCAATAAGTATAGAAGTCATGTAAACACAGCCTTACCCAAACATATGGCATAACTATGAATCCTTGTTTACATGAGGACAAATCACTTATTCTATAAGCTGCATCAATACAAAATAAATATGTTTATTTGGTTTTCCTTAGAAAAACTCTCGAGTCCGAAATTAAAAAATAAATAAGTAAACAACTGAAGTTTGCAGGAATAACCCACTCTACTACAGGAGCTGAATAAACACTACAAAAGTACTGACTTCAAATTGAAATGTCATTGTCTCAAGTCCTTTGTGTCCACACTGCAAACAGCTGGAGGTGACAAGTGTGAAACAATCCTCCTCCTGAATTTCCCTCATGGAAAAGTCAGGTCTGCAGAAAATGTGGAGGTCCCTCAATTTTGCTTTTTTAGTGTTCCTCAGGATTTAAGTGGTGCTTTCTCTAGATATACAGCAAGGGAAACAAACCAAAAATCAAAGGGATCAAAATAACAAAAGAACCCCATCCTTCCCCCCCCAAAAAACCCCATACTTCCCCAAAAAAAGCCCTCGAACTTGAGATTTATCGTTCATCTTTGTCCAGAGGATATGTGACTGTTGAAATCATCATGATCAAGGAGAAAGAAAGTGTTTAAAACTTGTATTTCCCAGAAAACAATAGGAGGGGAAAATATCATTTCTTCTATTGAAACAACTATAATAAATTCTAGAAAAGCAAGAAAAAAAAGAATGTTTTCTAATAAAACAATAAATGGGAATCTGAATCTTTGATTTAAGTTCTACAACCTCCTACCTTGACATGATTTTTCATCCACAAGGAGTCACATATTAATACTGCCATTTGGGGGTTTCTTGGTGTGGTTTTTGTTGGTTTTGTTTTTCCTTCTGGACCCTGCCATATAGTGACAATCTTACTTTTTCCTTCCTTTTAAAATACTTTCTCACCCATTATGACTGTAGAACTACACTTCAAGATAAGAATCAAGGCTCAAAGACTCAATAAATAGCAAGGAAAATTAATCTTAAATGTATTATTTTAATTTTTTAAGTCAGTTCCAGAAGACTTTTTCAAAGGCATGATTCATAGTTTCTGACTATTTGGGACTGTTAATGCTTATGATTACTCCATAAGTACTTAGCACTGCACTTTGTACTAATATACTTTATTCTGCTTGTATTATTCAAGTCTTCAAGAGAATTTTATTTTTCCTGTATGACATTTTTATTTCCTTCTGTGTGAAACCTCCCAGCTTTCTGTCACTAGTAGATTTTTTTAGTGTATCCCTTATATTTTTGTGTAAAGAAGATTGATTAAAACATTCAATGAAATTATTCCCACATATTTCCAAAGCTGCATGAATACCCCTTTCCCTCCGTGAATCTACAACAGTGGCATTCCTTCTTCTGCAATAATTTTGTCCCAATAAATCAATCTATTAGTCTAGAGGAAATTAGATATTGACTAAAATTCAAAAACTGTTGCCTTGATGGAAAGGCATCACTGGCCTTGATATGGGTATGACATCTTAGATATTCTCTTCCTGTGCTCAGTCAGGTAATTTTTTATTCTGGATTTCAGAAACTGTTTACCAGGAGGTAGTTTAGCTAAAACTCTTCTGTTAAAATCTTTTTTCTTCCTAAAAAATTAGGCATTTAACTACAATTCCACATAATGAAGGTTCCAATAATCCTGCTGTAAGTCTTTATTACCATTCGGTTGCATGCAGTATTGATTAACACAGAATCCTTTCTACTCATGTGGCTGAGCAATACACTTGAAAAATAAATTTTACAAACTTCCTAATAGTGTTAAAAAAATAAATGCTTGTTTAGACTACCATATCTATTCTCTGAGTCCCTGTAGTCAAGTGGAAATTCAAATAAGATAAACCTGTAATTCCTAAAAGACTTAACAAGAAAAAACTGTTTGCACAGAATCCTGTGTAGCAAAGTAAACTTAGACTAACTATAAAACTCACTGACTGTTGTAAACTTAATACAGGATTTCCTCCATGTGGATGGCTTTAACTCTTCAAAAATTCTTTCTACTAAGGCAGAATCAATCAAAAAATTGTGGTTGGTTTCTCCAAAACAGACTTTGGGAGGGAAAAAAAAAAAACAAACAACAACTATGGATGTTAAAAATCTATGTTGTAAATTTGCAATGTGATCCCTGCTCAGTGGCTTCATTAGACTTCAGGGTTTGTTCATCCTTTTAGAATAGTACATTGATCATAGGAAAAATCTGCATCTGAGAGTGATTCTCTACCAGCCCAAAGGAAAAAGACAAGTCCAAACTAAAGATTTCCCAGAGCAATAGTCCAGGAAGCCAAGTAATTTTCATATTCTGTAGACCTGATTAAAAGGAAATTATTATGAATTTTTTAAATCCAATTTCTTCTATATTTCCACTAAATTTCTATGTCCACTACATTTTTTCTTGTTTTTGTTTCCTAAGTAAACTGCATTGTGTCATGGAAAATACTAATTTACAGAAGCCTCATTTCTTCAATTCAAGTTTTACAGTTGCACTTTCTTCCTTTTATTGTTTCCTCTTCTCCATAGTTACTTATATTGTTTGCAACAGCTGTAATTATATACACATTTGAAACAATGGAAAACTGGGGAAAGAAATATGAGTTACCTTTTTACTTCAGTGATTTGTATGAGAACTCATTCCAAAGGCCAATATATCACAAAGCAGTAATTACGTTTTCTGTAAACTAATAAGGGATCAATTAAAATAAAAACCCACAACAAGCTCCAGAACCTTTCTTTATAAAAATTTTTAATTTCTCCTTCTTTTTTTTTCACTGCTTTTACTGAAATATTTAGAAGGAACAAATGTATCTTTCAACACAAGAACACAGATTCATGGAAAGTCTGTTGTTTTGGCCTCATGAATACCAAAATTACGTTTGCAGTTCCAAATGATATAATATTAATCACACTGACCTTCCATGTATTTTCTGAATTATTTTCTCAGGTTTATAAAGAAATCAAAAATAAATGAGTAGTTATATTCTGGAGACAATAACTAATTTCTTCTTTTGCCAGAGCAAATACGAGAGACCAAGGTAAAATAAAATATTTTTAAAGCCATTCTGATGGGCTACATAAAAAAAAGAACAAAACCAGAAACCCCCCTGGGTGGTTATGGCTATATGGTATTAAATTACTTTAGATCATCTGCATTAAAAAAAGAACAAAATCAGAAACCACCTTGAGTGGTTATGGCTATATGGTATTAAATTACTTTAGATCATTGTATTAAGTAACTTTAAATTTCTCACTGCCCCAGTATAATATAACATTTAGGATGCCAGCAACAACATAAACAGTATACTCATTGTATAGATTAAGGATCAAATTTGTAATGATATATATATCTCCTTTTGAAAATTTCATTCATATCTGAAAACAGACAGAAGAACATATACAACTGTAACTCCAGTTTCCCCCATTCGAGTAGTCCTTTGAAATTCAAATCCTTAATGAAAAAATAGAAAATTATACCCCAAAAAATTTTTGGTAAATGCATTTTTTGCATAAAGAAAATATACCCAAAAAAACCTTTTGGTAAATGCATTTTTTGCATAAAGAAAAAACACATTTCAAGTTGAGTTAAAAATATTTTAAAAACCCCCAAAACCAGAAAACAAAACAAAATAATAAAAAAAAAAAACACCCAAAACAAACCAAAAATCCACATTCATTTAGAATAGACAAACTCCTATTTACTTCTTCCTTAAATCAGCTGTAAATAAATGCTGACCATTTTATGGTCAGTGAAGAGAATAAAACCATTTTCAACCTTTGGAACACTGGTGAGCTGTAAATGCTATTCTCATATAATTGGGTTATCAAGCAACAAGTGACTGATACGGTGTGATTTACCGTGCATGTTCTGCTATCAGACTAAATGGAATACATTCATTCCAGCATTTTGCAGGTTCAGGAGTTCTGTTAAACTGTAGTGCTGTCTAACACCAGGAATTTCTCCTTTCCCTTGGACAACTTTCCGTTGACAGAATAATCTTGCTCCTAATTTTTCCCAATCTAATTTTGTGTTCTAGTATTCAGCGTGTTAACCGTGTTAGAGGGCAAGTTGAAAATTGTTATATATAAACCAAGATTTTCAAGTTTTTCCTTTAATATGCTTGTGCACGTAATAGAAAGAGAGAGAGGCTATTCACATCCACTATTTTCATGAGTTGCCTAAATTAGAAGCTTAGTCTTCCTAAATTCTCTCTACACAGTCATTGTGGTTAACCTAGGTAGGAAGCACTGTCAGGACAAAGCAAGAAAAAAAAAAGGAAATCAATCAAAACTTATGTAAATTAGGTTATAGGGACATGCACCATGAGCTCTATCAGGACAAAGCAAAAAAAAAAAGGAAATCAATCAAAACTTATGTAAATTAGGTTATAGGGACATGCACCATGAACAAGGAAGGCTGTTGGATAACAGCTGTGGACTGTACAGATAATCCACCTGCAGGTATCCAGGAGTCGCAAGGAAGGCTGTTGGATCCAACAGCTGTGGACTGTACAGAACACCAGCAGCTGGAGCAGTGGGAAGGACAACCTCAGATTAAGCAACAACCCAGATAATCCACCTGCAGGTATCCAGGAGTCAATGTAATCATTTTAGGAGAGGTGAATGCTTCCTTTGTTAATCACATAAGGTGTTTACAGAAAATAGGTCATTCTGGAAATACACCAAACACATGGAGCAAAAAATTTGTTGTTAGCCTGATTAAAATCTTAAATGTCTCATGAAAAAAAGGAAATGGTGTCAGCACTCACAGTCTAAATTCAAACAGAAAAGTCTTAGTATCTTTAAAACTACTGTACAAAAAGACCTGCCCTTTTCTTCTGGCACTATATTCACCCCTCCACTGTCCTTCTGGCTCCCAAGTTGATAACACCCATCTTCCTCAGACAGGGAGGTGGTGGGAGGTCACAGCAAGTTGTCAGCATCTCAAGTCTTTGGTGGGAGTAGGTAGTCACAGAGCTTCTTCCGAAACAGGTGAGGTACTGGTCACTAGACCACCTGCCCAGTTAAACCAGTTAAAATAATTTTGAGCCAAGCGTAGCCCCAGCTGGTCCTGAGACCCTGTAATGTGTGGTCAGTATAAAGCCTGTGGCCTTTCATTAGCAAAGACAAAATTCTAGTACTGACTATATCACAAAGCATCATCTTATTTCTGTGATTTACTGAGTGGTAGGATCTGGTCTCCTAAAAAAAAAAGGAAAAACAAAATAAAACAAAAAACCCTGAAACAAAACCCACACCACTTTAGCCCCATGATTAGGGACAATCAGAATTCATAGAAAGGGACAGGATCTTCACAAGAATACACAGCTGTCTTGACACAGGAGATTTATAAGATCAGAGTACTTTCTTTGGGAAAAACAGCAAAATAAATCAATCTGCCAGAAGTTCAGTAAGAGTTGCAGCACGGGTTTTTCTTGCTTTCTGAAAACCCTATTGGGTTCATATAAGAAAATCGACAAAGTTTTGTTAAAAAAGCCCAGGCATGGTATTTTTTCTGTATTGTTTGATTGGAAGCTACTTAATAGGGGATCTGGAAGGTTTAAATAAATATAATATACTCGGTACTTCTGGCAACAACCACCTAGAAATGGTAATGGAAACCTCTGTGATAAGCTACAGCGTAGTCCCCGATAACTACTGATGTTCTGTCAGAGTTCTATGCTGAGCACTACCCAGAAGAGTCTATCAGTGCATAATTAATTCACTGTTCACTATGATACTTAGAAGATTTTTGCAATATTAGCCACAAATTTCCCTAAGTTATTCAAGACTTTATAATGATGTTATTCGACTAATGCTCACTAAAAATAAAATCTCAAGCATTTGCATTTTCCTTATTTCGTTCCCTGTCCTTCATCTTGTTTTTCTGTGATGAAATCAGTCAGCTGCAGCACGTCTGGTTGCATCCTGGGACCAGAAAACATCAGATCATGAACACAAACCCAAGAATATAGCAATAACAATAAAAAGATTAGTATTTTGGGGAAAATTAACGTTTACTTATATATTAGCAGAGAAATGCTGTAGTGAATACTACTGTAGCTCAATAAAGCAGTATCTTATTAAACTGTGGTCATAAAACTTTGTAAAAACATGGAAAACATACAGCTGCTTTGTGAGGTAGAGTCAGTTTGATTCTATTACCATGCTGAATTTTATTTCTTTTACGCAAATAGTGCTATAATTCAGGAAGAAATAGAAAGTGATGCTAAAAGATGAAGTGTGTGTAGTATTTATAAGCCATAGTCTTCTGCTGTTCACCATCCCCTGACAGACAAAATGGAAGTGACAACTGCAAATTCAAAGCTGAAATGGCTCAATAATAGCACTGAAATTAGATACTATGAAGTCTAGTTCCTGAAAGAAAGAATTATACCGGAAGGAAATTTCATTCTCTTCAAAATCTCTCATCAGTCGTCCTTCCTCTTCAGAGAATGCTTTAATAGTTTTTATGGTTTTCTTTACTTGCACCAGCACTGCTGGCTTTGAAGTTAAAAATTACTTCCTTCAAACTCAGTGTATCGCACTTCTTCTCTGTATATACAACCAGACTATAAACAAAATACATATAAACTGAAGCTTATAACTGATGTTTATCCACCAGATATATGTAGTAAAGGTCCAACCAACCTAGTAGCCACTGTATAACAACAACCACCTTTTGGGTCAATTAAGGCTGGAGGAAGATATTCTTCAGCTTAAAACTTCAAGTGGGAACCAGTGAGCTGGATGTTTGTACTGTAAGCAGGAAGCTGAAATGTGCTGACTCTGAATCTGCTCTTAATGGATATACCATATATACTATAGGAAGAGATATGTTTCAAATGCCCACGGTATTTTTTCCATATACTATTGACTTGAGCTTTAGTCTCAAATTTATGTCTTACAATCTAAGTGAGCTTATGAGAAATAGGAAAATCTTTAGCTTGCCCACGAGGTGCTCAGGTTTTTTGCATCATTAGCACAACCCGCATCAAGAGGAAATTTGCTGGGATGAGAAACATTGTTTTGTCACTGAACAATCAATAGTACAGTTGGCTCTTAGATCAGTTCTTCATTCCTTTTCAAAGTGACTATCTCTATGCATAATGCAGAATGATGACCTTTTGCTAAGCAAATGTGAGCTGTTACATCTTTCTCCAGAGTTTCTAAACAAATATTTGTGATACTGGTTATGCAGAATTGCTTATTCATGTGATCTTGTCAGGGCAATCCCGCATTTCTTTTTGAGAATTCAGTATTTGCCAGGAAATGCAGATGTTTCTCGACAAATACAGTCCTTTTAGACACCTTTCACATAATGAGACTTCTGTTACATAGATTATCCTACCTTCTTTTTTTATTTTTTACCTCAGATAAAACAGATATCAAAGGACGTTAGTCTGTTTATTTTTTTATATAATCCTAAAATACAAAACTATAATCAATATGTTGAGAATGTCACTATTTTCAAAGAAAACTAATCCCATTAATAACTTGCTGATACCCTTTGCCTGCAGAGGCAAATATACAGGGGAGCTTTTAAGGGGGAAGACAGGGAGTAAAGTTGGAGACATGGACCACCAAATTTGGTGGTGCGGTCGACACGTTGGAGGGAAGAGATGCCATCCAGAGGGACCTGGACAGGCTTGAGAGGTGGGCTCATGCCTTACTTCTTTCCAAGTCAGCCTTCTCACTCTGCAGAAGCATATTCGAGCTACTGCACTATTGCGCCAGAGAGTGGCAGGCACCATTGTGACCTGGACACTTCCCAGATTTTATGTAGAACATCGGATAAAAGCAGAAATAATTTCAAAATGAGAAGCCAAGCTTTGGCCCTTCTTCCAAATTTTTCAAATTATTAAATATCATAGGTCTATGTCCTCCTGTCTCCCCTCGTAAGACGCGGCCTAGTCTTATCCCGGGGAACGAGGGCCCTCAGCAGTATATCCTGGGCCTTCGCTGCAGCGAGACAGCTGCAAACTTAAAATACTTTCTGATTCTTAGTACCTAAACGCTTTTAAATCACCCTCTGGGTCTCAGATGACTATCTTGTACTTCAGATGCCTAAGTGCATTTTTGGATCTCACTACTACTATTTATTGATTTCAATGGCACTTAAATGCTGTGGTGCTTTCAAAACTCCCATTCATCTTCTATCTGTATTTTTAGGAAGCCATTGCTTTTAAAACCCATCACGCAGCAAAAATCTGAACCTGGATTATAGCTGAATCACAGGCTGCCCAATCTAATCAATGATGTGGACTTCCTCACTAATCAAGCATCTGCTAATGTACATACAGTTAAATAATAAAAGTCTATTCCGAAAGTCTTAGTGCACATATTTACTTTCATACAGCTCAGTGAACCAAAAGGTCAACTGATGAAAGGAAATATTTTACAGTATATATCCCATTTTCATTTACAGAGATTTTAGTTCCCTTTTGATGCATATAATTTTCCTTTTTCTTTTTTTTTTTCCTTTTCCTTTTCTGTGGAACACTTAAACATAAACCAGAACATACGAAATACAGCCAATGTTTATCCACTCGTATGAATATGTGAGTACAAAGGCAGTGCTCCTTTCAGGGAAATGTATTTAAAACATTCATATTAGCATTAACAACCTCTTATGATGAAAAATGTATTATTTGCTGCAGAGATCCTAGTAACAACAGCAACAACAATGTCTTTCTCTGTCACAAAAACACTAGACATGTTGAGGTCATACCTGAAACATTCATCTTTTGATGGTGGATATCTTTTGGTTTTTGAGTGGTGGATATCTTAAACGTATGGTCACAGTCAAGAGCGCTGTGTTGATTTTATGTGGGTGGCAGGATATATTTGAATAAATGCATAAATATAGGTTGCAACCTTTCCACGTTCAGATAATAATCTCAGTGCTACCTATAGCAGTGGCATTGAGGTGTGACCAGGAGATATAATACTTTTGTGTTTTTCAAGTCAGTGATTTCTCTAACTGTGACAAAAAAACCTGCCAGATTTCTGCCTTCAATCCAACAAAAAAATCACATAGAATTTGCAAATAAGAACTTTGCATGGCTGACCATGGCTATTTTTCTGTATGTTAAAGTCAAATTATATTTGGAGGTGAAATCAACAGGTTTCCAAACAGCTTTTATGGGATGAGATGTTCACACAGTAGAACAGCCTGTTTTAAATTGAAAAAATATTGTTCTTTATTGATTTAGTTGTATGGTTCACAAATGAAGTGTAAGGAGAGAATTTCTATTTGTAAATTCCACTTGCATTGAAAATAAAATGAGAATTTGGGGGGATTTATTCCCTTTATATCTTTTTATATTTTCTGGAGTTGCCTGAGATATTCATGGCCTCACACTTTATAGAGCATATTCAGTAGGAGGGGAAATGGTGACATTAAATAGTTATTTAAGGAACTCCATCAAAGGAAATCTCACCAAGATCTTGTGCAAGGTGAGGGAAACCATTTCATTTCTGTGCGTGTATCTAGGTCAGTATTTTTTGTCTGCGGTTACGGTCATAGCTAAACATACTCCTAATCCAGAGAGACAAATACATCATCTAGATGTAACAATTTGGAGGAGATGTAAGACAATTCTGAATAACATTTTAAAGGATATTAAGGCAGACATCTTAAGTGGTTTATGAAGATTCATAAAGGAGAAAATGACTGAGACCTCAGTGATGACATTCACCTGAGACACATTAATTATAGATTCCTTGTCATTCAGGATTAATGTATGTCTAACCATAATATAAAAAGGGCCAGATTGAACAAAGATGGAAAAAAAAGTATTTTTATGCTGAGCGAGGGGCAACATAAGAGAGAGCAGAGCCTTTCTGTGCCTGTACTCACAGCATTATATTTCCTTTCCTCTACAACACACGCTGACTTTTTTTAAGGTACTGCGAGTCAGAGATAATAGAAGAAGTCAAAGACTACTTACCCGTTTCCAATAATGAAGGCAAAAATAAAGAAGCATATGACACAAATGTTCTTTTCCTGTTCTTACTTGCTATCTAGGTCAAGCAACTGGCATGTCAACAGTAAGTAGTACCTTATGTCCCACTTAACTGAGCACACATACACAAACCAAACCACACTTTGGCTTATAACAAGGTAAAAGATCTGTCTAGACATTCATTCTGTCCTTTCTGCATGTCCATCTTACACCACTGCCATTTTATTTTTTTAAGATCTGGCTTGCTGTAAGGTAGTTCAGTGAAAAGGAATTAAAACATAAACAATTTTTTCTCTCTTTCTGTGACATAGCCTCTTAAAGCGTCAAAAGCCAACAGATTTATCTGTGGTAAAAGAGCACTCTTCATAATAAATTATGATTTATGCCCACAGGTCAGGAGGACCCTTTGTCTCCCTGTACAAAATATAAAGATGACACAATGACATTTATCTCCGTGGGGCTTCTCTAACAACATTTCTAATGGAGAACAATATATTATCCATCTATAACAAATAAACTGACTGCAGGTCCACAGGAAATTTTTTTTTAAAAGGGTGATACTCGTATCACACAATACACTACAGACACTGAAACTACCCACAGTAAGCTCTTGTGCAATTAAATTAGAATAGATTACATGTCACTCATGAATTATCTTCCGCTCTTCTACGGTAATTCATTTAATTGGCCTCAATGATCAACTCTGAGGTTTCTCATCTCTAGTGAATTTGTTCTGCCCAGGAGCAGAGTTTGCAGGAGATATATCAATTCTGAACACTTTTCTTCAGTTCACTACAGGTTCTCAAGTGATTACATGACTAGACACGCATGAAGATTCAGCAAAAGTCACCAAAAAACATAATGCAGACAATTTTTAAAATATTACATCTCTAAAGTTCTTGATCAGTTTCTACTTATCCAGCAAGGCATATTTTTAAATTTGTTTCTCACCAGGTTATTTTTGATCAAGTAACATCCAGAGTTAAAAGAATATAGCCAGCTAAATTATTGCATTTAGCACCTGAATTTTAAGTTTGAAAGCAGTGGATATACAGAATTAACAGCAATGGATCTTGTAGTCAAAGTGCAAGATAAAATTACTGAAAAAATGGATTTGTAGCTGAAATCCCTCTAATCAGGTTGCAGAAAATCAGACTGGTTTTGTTTTGGTTTGGGTTTTTTTCATGCTATTTAAAGCAGACCAGTATCAGGAAGAAGAAACCATTTGAAAGTGAAGGGCATACAGATTAGAACAGGGAGATCAAGATACTAATTCAATACAGTAAAACTTTTTTTTTCCTTTACCATTATTGTGTGCATGCCTGTGCATGTGTGGCTACAGATGTACAGGTACTATTCGGTGTATTTTACTGGATACCTGGATAATCTGTAAAAGCATCAATTTTTTTGTTTAGAAAATCAGTCCCATGTAGGTTAAACAGTTGCCATTTAAGAATGTTTCCTTCCCTCCAAATTGGTTTGTTTCACGTTTCTGACAGAAGCATTTTTCTCCTATGTTTTTCTGAAAGAGGATTTTGAAAGTTCAGAAAAGGAAACCTTCTCTCACAGTTTTCAGGGAAAAGTAATTTTCTTTAGCCAGAGGTCTGCTCATTAGAAGCATTGCCACAACTGGAATACATCCACAGCTTTCTGTGAAACCACAGAATCATAAAATTGCCAAGATTGGAAGGGACCTTTCAGATCATCAAGTCCAACCATCAACCTAACACTGACAAAAAACCATCACTGAACCATGTCTCTAAGCACTATGTCTACCTGCGTTTTAAATTCCTCCAGGGATGGTGATTCCACCACTTCCCTGGGAAGCCCATTCCAATGCTTGATGACTCTTTGTGTAAAAAATTTTCCTAATCTCCAATCTAAACCTCCCCTGGTGCAACAGCAACCTGACTTACAACAGTAACCTACCGTAGTGACTACCTGATTAAGCTTCATGTTGTGAAGAGAACCGTGATGGGAGAGTCACCGGGGAAGGATCAGGCATGAGGTTCACCCTTGGTACAGGAGAAACAGGAGAAACCCAAGAGACAGCAGGAAGCTGCTCCACACCAATTCGGTTCTCCAGCCTCTTCGCCACCTTGGAGGGGGGACAGGGAACGAGCAGCAGCAGGAAGGGCAGTAGGATGCTTTCACAAGAGGGAAAAAATGGAAGAAAAATACATCTTTTTAAAACTAGACCCAGAGTTTCTAACAAAGGCACAGACAGATTGATATCTCTTTCCATTATATTCTTACGTGACCACTCAGATGGGTGGAACAAATGAAAAATGTTAATCAATATCTTTTTCAAACTAGACCCAGAGTTTCTAACAAAAGCACAGACAGATTGATATCTCTTTCCATCTTACGTGACTCAGATGGGTGGAACAAATGAAAAATGTTAATCAAAGAAGAGTGAACTCTTACTTGCATTTTATATGGATAATTGATTGAACTAAAATTTGAATGAATATATGAAGTCCAAGTATTTTTATGAAATAATTTTGAGACTGTTTAAGATAACAGTAAACAAGGCGGTTAACGCCTAAAGATAGAGTAGTATTCATTTCTTTCCTCACCTAAGCTGTTATATTTCATAACTTCCAAACTTTAATTTATGCCTGAGTAGTTATCTGAAGACAGGAAAAAGTAGAGCTAGAATATTCATACATATTTAACAGGCTGGTGATATCTGGATTTAAGTTCAGGACCTGTGTATCAGGAGGATACTCTGGAAGTTCTATTTCAAACCTGGACTTCTAAAATGCCTTGGAGATTAATAAAGAAAAATAATTTCCCTGGAATATGAGAATAAATTTGCAATAGTTGTCACATTATATTATGATTCATTCTAATATTTTAGATCAGAAAGTTTAGCTAGTACAAGAGACTCTCAAAGGTAGAAATACCTCCAGAACACTACAACACTTGGAAAGCAAATTTGGAAAATTAGTTGGAATGCAAGCTTTATGTCTTTCAGCAAGAAAATAACCATAACCATATAGAAAAGATCAGTTGATTATTTTTTTTTGAGTTTATTATTGGGGAATTTCAGCTTACAAACGTGAAGCAGAGAGCAATAATAATGAAAACATTAAAAATATTTTTTTAAGTATTGAAATATTATTGTAGAAGATACTTAAGCCCTAGAATTAAAAGACTGAATTCTCTATTGAAGAAAGGAATGAACCATGTGGAAGAAGTTACGGCTTAGATATCAGCATTGTTTTCTGCTTGTTCTGTGGTAACACCTCAATAAAGGTTCAGAACATTTTGATATGATGTTTGTAATTCAAACAGAAAGGACAAATGTTTAATGCCCCAACATTTACAGAGGACTGTGGTGGGTTCACCTTGGCTGGACACCAGGTGCTCACCAAGCTGCTCTATCACTCTCCCTCCCCAACTGGATGGTGGAGAGAAAAAAAATAAAGAGAGGCTCATGATTCTTCAGGCTCATGATTCTTCAGGCCCCATGTTGGGCAGCAAAAACCAACTGCAGTGGGTAAACCTTGGCTGGACCGCAAATTGATCATTGAAATCCACATACTTGTGGAGGGTTTTTTTAAAAAAAAATTAAACATGTTGGGGAATATGGTGTAGGGGAGAACTTTGTAGAGTAGGGCTGATGGTTGGACTTGATGATCCCAAGGGTCTTTTCCAACCTGAATAATTCTATGATTCTATGAGCTTAAAGCTCAAAATTTAATATCCAAAGTCATCACGATGCGAAGTGCTAATCTAGAATAAGTCCTCTCTGCTCATATAGATTATTAACAAGATGTTGACAGGCTGCTTTTGTATCAGCCTACTTCATCTTGGATTGCTTACGGTAATTTCTCACCCCTCAAACTTTCTGTCAGAGGAGATATAATTTCTCTTCTTGCAGCCATAGTAAAGCTGACATTATGGCATATGGTCTAACTTTTAACTGAGAACAGTGTGCTCCAGCACATTCACAAACGTGGTCCTGTGCCAATAACCCATCTCAGTAGAGCTATCCTCCTGGGCGTCCGCCTGCCACACCGGATAGCTGCTATACTACACTATTTCAAATAAAAATAAATTAAATATAAATTGTAAACTCTTAACGATGAAAACGATGCGTGTCTCCCAGAGTACATTGTATTAAAATCAACCTAGCAACAGCTGAATCCTGATATTTCTGATATGGTAAAATAAACAGTCTGGTTTGGGGATTAATTGCTTTTTTCCCTGTAGAGAAACATCAGGGGAAGCTGTGTGGCTGCCTGCACTTAGTGCTTAGTTGTTATGGCAATTTTGTAAGGGAGGCGACATTGTATCGCAGTTCTCCTACAGATTCAATTTTATAAAACTGATAACACAGGATAGGCCTTTATTTAAAGAGAAGAGTGGAACAAGGCTTTTTTTTTTTCCCCTCTTCCCATATTTATTTTATTTTTCAATAGCAGAATGACTACCCAAAAGTAAGATCAGGTTTGAGGAATTTTTATGTACAAAAAAATTGTTTCTTAAATACATTATTCAAATTTCAGAATAAAAGCTTAATAGTTTCAGAGAGTGTTCCAACTACTGCAAACATGGGCAATCTAAACATTTGGGCAAACTGCAACAAAGAAACTTATCCTATTGTACTTCAGTGCACATGTTGTTTTTCAGGGAATGCAATACCAGTTCCTACTTGTCTTGATTGATTACAGACTACTTAAGGCTAAACCTACGCATGAATCACCTTCTTCACTTCTTAGAAAACATCATAATTGCAATTTCAATTTTTTTCTCTAAAGAAAAAAGAGAAAGTTGGTAAATTATTTGATAACGAATTGAAGATATTTTAAATATGATCATATATAGTTTATGCATCTAGATTGGCATTATATGGAATTAAAATATTTTAAATTTAAAGCTATTATAAATTGTACAATTAAAACTTCCTTTCTTAAAAAGAGAGCATGAGATATTTTGATTATTTGAAAATATGAGAAAAAGCTATAAATACATCCTTATGGAGTATTACACTGTTTTCAATAAATATTTCATTTCAGCAAAATGCCATTTCTAATAGGGAAAAATAAATCCCTTCTGGAATGTGTTCAATTTCTTTGTCAGGCTGGAGTGTTTTAGAGGCCCATGTAGATAATAAAATTTATTTTTTCAAAATTTTGTGTAGGATAGGTATGTTTGTTTTGCCTCAAGTAATATGCTTCTCAAAATTATATATGAGGCACTGCCTTACCTGAATGAATAGCAATGGAGGTGGGTTTTTTTTTACCTAATTATAGCTAAAAAAAATGGGCAGAAATGAGGGGAAAAAACCAGCCTTGGTGAGAAAATTCCCCTCAAGAACAATATCTGAGTTTAAAGCTGTAAAGAGTCTACTCCTCGGTTCTTGGCAATGAGGATGTTACACTCCGGTTGAGAGAAGAAAGATCAAAAGGCAGCAATTTGTTATGAGGAGGATCCTACAGTGAGGCAGAAGCTGTCACCTTCTTGAGGCTGACACGGACTGATTGAGAATCAAAGTTTACAATAGATGAGCATTTACTGGATCCTCAAACACCAATATACACCATATTTATGTAGGGATCGAAGGAAACACCAAATGCAAGTCAGTTAGTAAGTGTGGTTTTGCTTCAAAACCACCTCCAGCTGCTGTAAAGATTTTAGCAAAATAGACTATACTTTGTTTTTAAGTATCCGCTCTTCAGATTCATAATGCTGTTACTTTCCAAGGCTTTCAAAGGAAAATCTTGAAGGCACCAGGAAAATTACACTATTTCTAACTTTAAAGTTAGCAATCAGGGCAGTGTACTTCAAAGGCTAAGAGAAACAGAGGTGTAAGTCATCTCCTTCGATGAGACACAGCGATGGAACTGCGCAACAAAAGGGAAAGCTGACTCAGGGACCATCTCATCCTGAAAGATCGATTTCAAAAATGACAGTCAATTGCTCAGGTCCTCAGCAGTAAGTGTAAGTGTTCTGCAGGTATCAAGAATAATTTCATTTTCCAAATAATGGTAAATTCAAATTTAAAAAAAAAGTATTTTTCTCCCTCTGGATGGCAAAAATCAAGATGAAAACTTATATGGGTGCCAATTGTATCAGTCTAGTGTGGGATCCTCCACTTTTCTGTAAAATGGGACCTGAGGTCAGTAAAAATTTTCCAGGGTATAAATGTCTACTAGCAATTCTCGTAAGGTTTAACAGGATGGTTAATGACATTTATATAAACTGTATTGCAAAACACAACCATTTGTTATATAAAATACTCACACACATTTTTTCCTGCTCTTCCTTGATGTTTTTTTGCCTACTTTCCCTGTCTTTTCTGACTTAACAGCCCATATAGATATGCTGTTTAGATATAAATGAGTCAACATTCCCCTCACATAACAAACTTTATTGATATTTGTACACTGCTTTTAACTACCTGAAAGAAAATTATTTTATAATAATAGAAGTTGAAGCTAAAAGAGTCCCACTAAGTTAATTATTCATATGGTCTGCTAGAGCTAATACATAAGGTGGGTTTCAGCTGGTGTAGCTATTTTAATTTAAAGAAAAAAATTACTCAGGTTGTTACAGTTTCCCAAAGGATTCCATTAGGTAGTTTAATGGACTTCAGCAGAAAACACTTTTCAATACAAATGTTTCATGCTCAGATTCATCCCATTATTTCTAGAATATCCCTGTATTTCTCAGAAACAAGAATTTATTGGAGAGGGGGTTGTGGTATTGAGACTATTCAGATATGTATAAGTTGTGATAGGTTTCTCCTAACAGTCTTTCATTCTGTGATCCATTAATAATTGCATAATACACGAAGATAGTAAAATACAGGACAGAATTTTAAATTCTGTCTGATGATTTGCACATTCTAAGCGAGCGTATTTTGCATTTTGTTTTGCATTACAGAATCCACATGCAGTTTTGATATGCTGCATTCTATTTGGAGTGTATTCTGTGTTTGCTTTCTCCCCTCCCTATTGGTTCCATAAAGTTAAAAAAAGGATCTCTAGAACTGACAGGAGAAGAAGGTGTTTTCTTAAACTTGGACCACTTAAGTGAAGAATCAGGAGTGTCCTAGACATAACTACAGCACTCATTTGGGAAGGCAGGCAGCTGAGTTCAACTTCTGTTGTGCATATAATTTGGGAGTATTAGTGAATTTTCAAAGAAGTGGACTGAAAGTGCTGGAAGCAAATATGCAAATGCCGTGCTCCCTTTTTCCTCCCCGTAACCTCGAAATTCGTTTTTTCTGAACCTGTAACTTGCCCACACCTGGCTACAACAATCCCGGGCTTTATAAAGAATGGGTAGAGGTTGACCTCTCTTTTCATTGTATTCCCAGTAAAATTAGGCTATGTTTGGCCTTTAGGGTACCACACAGCAAAGAAGAAGTGATCTTGGTGAAGAGGACTAAATCTTGTGCTCCCTTCTTCCTTCCTGTAACCTGGAAATTCGTTTTTTCTGAACCTGTAATTTGCCCTGGCTACAACAATCCCAGGCTTTATAAAGAACAGGTAGAAGTTGACCTCTCTTTTCGTTGCATTCCCAGTGAAATTAGGCTATGTTTGACCTTTAGGTTACCACACAGCAAAGAAGTGATCTTGGTGAAGAGGACTAAATCTAGTTATTCCACCTCCTTAGCAGGAATTATTACTTTGGAATAAAAGAATAGGACATCACCTTTCCAACTCCTCTTTAAAACAGAACCATCCTGCTGTTAGGCTCTGCTCTCAGGAGAGAACCAAGTGATTTGTAGCCTATGTTGACCAGGTGTAGCCCTGGTTCAGGTGGCTTCTGACAGAAACACCTCTCAACTTAAGTTTTTTCAATGCGCTATGACCTGTATTCAGGTCATTCAAGAAAAAAAAAAAATCGGCAAGAAGAATTATCTGCAACAGTACAGAAATTAATCTACAATTCCAAAGAAGTCTTGTGGCCCAGAGAAATTGGCAAGAAGAATCATCTGCAACAGTACAGAAATTAATTTACAATTCCAAAGAAGTCTTGTGGCCCAGAGAGGCTGATGTACAATGAAGAAATAGAAATGCTAATATAGAATCATTGAATGATTAGAGTTGGAACAGACTTTCAAGATCAGGCAGTTCCAACCCCCCTGCCATGGGTAGGGAGACCTCCCACCAGACCAGGTTGCTCCAAGCCCCATCCAGCCTGGCCTTGAACACCTCCAGGGATGGGGCAGCCACAGCTTCTCTGGACACAACAGGATCAAGACCTGATGCTGGAGTCGTAGTCTCACTTCTGTTATTGACTGAACTTGACATATTCCATTTGCACCATTTTGCAAACATGAGATGGGCTTGAGATTGCGTCTTTAAAATAAGGATAGCTAGATAAGATGTACAAGGAGACCTGACTTTTCAAATAAGAGCATTGGAGTCTGTGTCCTTTGTGATAACTGAGCCTCAGCAGGATTAATGACATTTACTCTCTTCAAAAAATGTATTATGAACTTTTAACTGATATTCACAAGTAACATTTGTATGGAAAATAGAATTGAAGACATTACACGGAGTAGAAATATTACTTGTAAATTCCTGACTTGCTTCTCACAGTAATTTCTTTAGGTTCTGCACGTTCCCATAAGTGAGCTACAGCCTGGGTCTAAGGTTCCTGAAGTTTGCTATGTTCTGTCTTATCCTCCTGGTTCTTTTGCATTTTGACAGGTGAAAGGATTTCCAGGTACGTCTGAATTGCACCTATCCCTTGTTTCTATTCTGTGGTCCTCTTTTCATAGAGTTACCTGATAAAATATTCAAGTTTAAACATAGAAGACTGGAAATAGTCATGTTTGATCACTTTTCTTAAACTAGCAACCACTAGAAATTTTTATTTATTTTTTTTTTGCAGCCACAGCAATGTAATTGTAAATCCTACCCTGCAAATTTATAAACTGCATCAGTTTTCAGCTATGCTTGTTATGTAGTGTGAAGGTAAGTCTATTTGAAGTTTCCAATGCTGGTTAAATACCAACAGGCAAAATACAGTTGATGCCTGTTAATCATATATTGATTAAAAGTGTTTTACCTCCTCGTGATAAGACTTGTGTATATTCTAACTTGGCTTCACACAGAAGGTTTCCTTGAAGTAGGAATTTTCAGGAGCTCCCTTTTCCACAGGTTTCCAGATACTGGACTGTCTTTCCCACATCAGGTTGCCAAGTTTAAGGCACATTTCTTATTCGCAGTGAGAGCCACACTAGCAAATTGGGGGCAATCTACCATCGCTCCCTTTCCATCTATTCCAGCAACACGTGCAGCTTAGCTAAAACAAAGAAAAGTGGAGATTAGGAGAGGGTTCTTCACTGTGAGGGTGGTGGAGCACTGGAACAGTTTGCCCAGGGAGGTGGTTGGGGCCCCTTCCCTGGAGATATTGAAGGAGAGGCTCAACGAGGCCCTGGGCAGCCTGGTCTAGTTGGGGGTGTCCCTGCTGACTGCGGGGGGGTCGGACTAGATGACCTTTGGAGGTTCCTTCCGGCCTGGGCAATTCTATGATTCTATGAAAGTTACAGTCTCCCAAGTTTTACTTCCGCTGTTAACCTCTTAAATCCCCTGCATTCATACAACCCGTTATCAATACTAAAGGAATTACTCAGCTATGAGACAGGTGACGTGTAAGCAAGTGTCACGGTTTGGGACGAGTTGCCCAATGACAAGATGACAGATGTTCTCCTCCCCCTGTCACTTCAAAGAGAGGAAGAAGAGAGATAAAGAAATTTCCAGACTAGTGTAAGTGACTGGAAACAGGATTCCAGAACACACTGATGGGGATTGAAGGCAGACAAACAGACAGGGTCGGCATCAGGCATCAGTCATCAAAGAACACAAGCCATTAAAAAAGAGCTGAAGAAGAAGGGCCGGTTTGACCCTTTTGAGCCCTCAGTTTGTATACTGAGTATGGCTAACCCTATTGGTCGGTTTGGGTCACCTGACCTGCCCCTCCACGCGGTAAAGACGCAAGTCAGGTGACCCTGGTTGCCACGGCAACAAGTATCAACAAGAGGCCCTCCCACTGACCGGGAAGTTGGCTCTGCTCTGCCCCAAAGCAGGGCCGCAAAGCTTTGAAAGAAACCATAGAATTACACTGGTGGTTCTTCAGCTGTTGTACAGCAGTTCTTGCAAGAATGCGTTCCACAGACCTCTAGTAGGACCAAGGAGCTCCACATTTTCTTACATATCTTAAATACAGTAAAAATACAGGCTGTTTCCAATGCAAAGGAATAAGGAAAAATTGTATACACAGAATGTTAGAGTATGTGGTAATACTAGTAGACTTTTCTAGGCCTTTTCTACAACTCTGTATAAACTAAGGCTTTTAATTTAAATTAAACTAAAAAGAGATGTCAAAGGAAGAAGAATGAAAGGAAATGAAATCAGGCAAAAGACCAGAAAAACTTGGCTTTTCCTTTGCCCGTGTACAACCAGCCGCAGTACGACATCAGGTTTAAATAACCACAGAATGTAAAGGTTATGCTAGGGGTTAGCTGGTGCCTGCTTAAAGACAACACAACGAAATAAATATCTTCACATCCCACAGAGTTTGATTTTAATGATTATATGGTAAAAGGTAAGTTCTATCCTGGAGATTTGTTCCTTTGGTATGTTTATGATGAGGTTCCCACCTGCATTTGCAATGAGATACTCACTTCATCGCAACACAACAGCTTGGGAAAGATCAGTCCTCAGCCACTTGGGAGCTTTCATTAATTTAAATCACTAAGTCTTTGAGAATTAAGGTATTTCTCTTAGTTTTTTAAAATTTAGCATTTATGTCTTTTTTTCATGCACTGTTTCTATTACATTATTTTGATTCTATTGAGTACCTTTTTCTTTCTTGTCCTTAAAATTAATTTTAAATGAATTATTTTCCTTTCAGAGGGGGTTCTTTTGGTTCTCAGCTCATTCCAACAGCTTTCAATAGTAGTAGTGCTTTTATTCCTATAGGATAAGCATTCTGCAAGCAAATCAGCATTATTCTTCAAAACCTGCCTGGATACATTCCTGTGCAACCTGCTCTGGCAGGGTGGTTGGACTAGATGATCTCCAGAGGTCCCTTCTAATCCCACATCATTCCATAATGGCCTCAAATTATGCCAGGGGTGGTTTAGATTAGACTTTAGGAAAAATTTCTTCACCAGAAGGATTATCAAACTTTGGAACAGGCTGCCCAGGGAAGTGGTGGAATTGTCATCCCTGAAGGTATTTAAAGGACAGGCAGATGTGGTGGTGAGGGACAGGGTTTAGTGATGATTTTTGTCAGTGTTACATTGATGGTGGGACTCAATGATGTGAAACGGGGGAAATGGGAGGAGGGGGCAGGGGTATTTATCCATGGCTCAGCTCCATCCAGCCTGAACTATACTCTGTAAGCAACCAGCAAAACAAACTTTGAAAAGAACAACAGACTTTGACCACCTTCAACCCACGATTCCTTCCAGCATCGTGACGGTGAGCTTACAGAGGCTTGCAGTGGGAATCATGTTTGTATTGCAATATAATTGCAATATTGTGCTTGCACTGTGATTTCAGTGCACTGCTGTGTCACTCTGCTAATCAGACTCCTGAGTAACATCAAATATCTTCAAATAAGTTTGCTAAAAACCAAAAACCCTCCTTGTGTGGAGTATCCAAAAGAACCTGGTGAGAGAATATGGGACTCTGACAAATCTGAAGGGTATACGACTCATCCGCCTTCAGATCTAACTCAAGTCAATTCTCTTTCTACTTTTACATTCCTGGTTGTCTTCTGAGCAACCAGCATCAAATATTTCCATAGGAAATAATATGTTCATTTTGAAATTAATTTAATCACATTACCCAATTAAAGTTCCCCTGTGCTTTAGCTTATTTGATAAGCTTTGTTTAAACACATCAATTTCGTTCAGCAGTAAATAAATTTTGGGGAAAAGTATATTAGTAACCTGATTTTTTCTTCAATAAACCATAATTATTCAATCTAATTTATACTAATGCACTGGATATTTCAATTACCAAAAAACTCCACAATAGTATCTAGGGAAAAGCCACTCAAGTCAGTGTCAGCCATATCTCAATAAAAATGGCATCACACCTTTTGTCTTTGCATGTTAAGAAAATAATTCAAGTTGTTTCTGGTTATGTCAGAGGTTTCTCCATATGCACTGTACAAAATACTGAAGCAAATGAAAGCAGTGGTTATTCATATTCCCTCACCACTTTTGCCAGAGCCTGACTCCTTTGTGTTCTCTGCCAGTTCTTGACCACAGAATCATTTATGTTGGAAAAGACTTTTAAGGTTTTGCCAGAGCCTGACTCCTTTGTGCTCTCTGTCAGTTATTGACCACAGAATCACAGAATCATTTATGTTTAAAAGACTTTTAAGATCAACAAGTGCAACTGTAAACTGAGACCATGCTGTCAGTCCTTCTTTGCTACCTACATATGTTATTATTGTCCTGTTTGGCAGTTTCTATTTCTTTCATAAACCACAAAAGCTCCTCAAAACAATAGATTTATTTATATGTGCTCTGTGCCAGTAGTGCCAGGACTTTATATTGGAAGTGAAGATCATCACTGCTTCACCTATTTCTATTCAGAGTAGCATCTGCACCTTGCAACTCACATCTTAAAGGACAGGGTGAATTAGGATCAAATATGATGCAAAACCATCTTTGGTAAATATTGGTAAATAAAGACTACCTACATACTTTATTATTACCCTGTTTGGCAGTTTCTATTTCTTTCATAAACCACAAAAGCCCCTCAAAACAATAGATTTTTATGTGCTATGTGCCAATAGTGCCAGGACTTTATATTGGAAGTGAAGACCATCACTGCTTCACCTATTTGTATTCAGAGTAGCATCTGCACCTTGCAACTCACATCTTAAAGGACAGGGTGAATTAGGATCAAATATGATGCAAAACCATCTTTGGTAAATATTGGTAAATAAAGACTGAAGTGTAAATAAAGAGTGAAGTGTAATTAAAATATTTCACTTGGGAAATGCTCAATTTTTTTATTAGAATATTTTCAAATAAAATGTTTTAAGGTATTTTAAATTAAATATTAATCAATTTACTTTAAAAGCAATTCTAAAAATTTAAGTGGCACAAAAAACATGCTGAGTGGTATTTTAAATTAAATATTAATCTAATTTACTTCAAAAGCAATTGTAAAAATTTAAGTGGCACAAAAAACATGCTGTTCCATAATGAACAAAGGTTTTATTTTATTCCCATCAGACTGAGAAAAACTTGGAAAAACAGTTTTGTTTCAGTGTAAGCTTTTCCCTCCTCTCACCATTTTCCTCCTGTTTTTAGGGAACCTAAAAATAACCCTATTATTTCTTCATTTCTCTCCGCTAACACAGGACTCCACTGAAAGCAGGCAAGAAGGAAATTTGAGAGACAAAAAATAAACAGGTAAATTTGTAAGAATGCATCATTTCAAGACGGGGGGGAAGTACATGCCAAAAAGACTATCCACAGAACAATGAGGTTGTGTCAGCTTCACCTTCTCCGCCCTCAAAATAAAGGAAAAAAAAAAGAAAATCCACTATAAGAGGAAATCTGCAAGAGCCTTGTACTAATGGACTGCCTGAAATTAAAAAAAAAGAAAGAAAATCCACTGTAAGAGGAAATCTGCAAGAGCCTTGTACTAATGGACTGCCTGCACACAGGTGATTAATGGCTGTGGTGAACAGGTTGGGAATGACAGTGCTCTGCTTAATGGAGATGAGTAGACACACAAATGCTCAGTGCATTTATGAAATAACATGTGCTTTGCTCGGGCAGGATTGAGACTAAATGCTTTCTTTAAAGCTGAGAGAAAAAAAAAAACAAAACCACAATCTGGTTAATTAATGCATTATTTTTCCAGGGAACTGCTTAAATGAAAGAATATTGGTCAATAGATAATAATTCTTCATAAATGATTGTTTTGCTCCAAATGAGGTCGAATCTTTTATAAAATGGTCCGCATGCAAATGACCTAATAATCATTTATACCATAAGCATGTTGAGGAGCTACTGTAACAGGATGTGGAAACTGGACAGCTGTGCACAAATGTATGCATATATTTACATCTTTTAACTCAATTTTATTTGGAGTGTAATGTGATACTGTTTGTATCACACTATAAGCAGTAAAACTGCCTCTTTCAAGAACTCATTCCCATAAAATGCCACTTACAACAGATGGGGGTGGAAATAATGCTTTAAATAAAGAACAAATATTTACAGCTTTCAGCATATCATGGGCATCCATTAAAATTCAGCCATCAGCAGGCCTAGAGAATATTCTTATTGATGTGATATTTCAGTGTTTGAAGAAAGCATGTCTTCTCTGCTATTACTCATCATTTGGCATATGATGTCACCCGATTCTAATAATAATAATTACTTGGGTTTTGTCATTTCAGTTGACTACATATTCTTAATAAAATCATATAGCCATAGTAAAGATGGGACGAATTTTTTAGTCTACCTTTTTTAAATGTAGGATCTTTTTTCCTAGACTGTGTAGCACTATAAATAGCACAGGACATATTGCATAGGATTTTGTAGGACTGAGTTTTAAAAGTAGCAAACAATAAGTCTACTCTTTCCCTAAAAAGCTACTTCAATTATTTTGGGGATACAGTTCAGATATGCTTTAACCTCCACTACATTCATCAGTCTTGTCTATCTGTACGATAATCTTTATTTCAATAAATGGTGTCTTTTTAGGGTTAAAATATTTAGGGTTAAAGTATTTGTGATTTGAAGTCTCGCCTGTATGTTTATATAAGCCACATCAGCTTTAGAGTTACCAAAATTCACTGCTCCACTGCAAAAAAAATCGAGTCTCAGTGGACTTTCCTGTGGTATCATTCTACCATTGTGCCTTTTGTATTATTTTCTTGAAAGTTTCATCTTTCTCTTGATCACCGTTTCTCCTCCCTTACATGTTCCAAACCTAGCTTTGAGCACATTCTCTGCCAGCTTCTTTAAAAAAAAAAAAAATAAAAAAAAAATTCTTCAACAACTACTTACAGTTTCTGCTCAAGGGCCGCTGTCAAGAATTGCTTCTCATGAGATTCATCAGATAGGCTGCTCCTTTTCATTTGGCTCCAAGGAACACACCTCTCATGTCAACCTATCAAAAGCTTTTAAAATGCTTTTCCAGGAAACTCACAACTGACATCATTACCTTGACAAGAGAATTGCTAACATCTGTTCCTTTAAAAAAAATAAAAATAGAGCTAAATTGAAAGGGGTGTATACCCCTCTGTTCAAGCGCTAGTATTACAATCAATATTTGTAGAATTAAAACAAAAAATTACTCTAATTTTTCCAAATTCTGTAAAAATTTTAAGTTGATAAATTGTTGTCCATTTTAGCAATACAGAAAACGTAACTTTAAATATGAATTGCATAATATTTTAAAATAAAATTTGTTAACCTTCTGAGAGATGTTAGCTGCTCTATTCCCAGCAAAGCATCCAACTGAGAGTGTGAAAGAAGGAAATTTCTTAACAAAGTTAAGCTTCAACTTTTTTCTAAAATTCATAGGCAGGTTATTTATCATTATTTCAACAACAGGCTAATTGTAGATACTTTTTTGACAGTAGTAACATAAAAGCAAGATTATTTTTTTCCTGCATGAAAGATAGCAACTTGACATCCCTACATTTAAATATAATAAAAAGTGAAATAAAAGATTGGTTAAAAAAACTGGGTTTGACCAATTAATTGCTTTCCAAGAGCGAAGAGAAAAAAAAAAAAAAGAAAACATGATAAACAAAAATGTAATGGGGAAGACATTCTTCACAGTGACATGAAGTGATCCATACTTTCATCTAGAATTTTACAGAACATTTTCAGTGTTTCACTCCAAAGTTTAGCTAAATTGACTGCAATTACCAGTGGAGGAAATGTATTCTTTTATTTCAAGTATCCATTCCTTACATTCAGATGGTAATATGATCTTTTCTAAATATTCCTTTGTTCTTATTTCACGAAGAGACAATTGGGAAAAGCAGTATAGAAAGACATATTCTAGTGTTCCTGGTGCCAGGACTGAAACTAAACCTCAGTCAAATGTCAAAAATTTCAAAACACTTCTAATACAAGACTGATTGTCTAAATTCTTCTAAGCAAAAGTGAAACTATGAAAGATACCCAGAATAACTCCATTGAAAGGGAGGTATTAAAGGAATTGAAAGTTTGGAACTGTAGATTATTGACAGAAGCTAAGAAATTCTTAATAAGTAATATATCAAGGCAAAAGCCAATTGCTGTAGATGTGGAAACAAAATGTTAAGAAAGTATAATAATATAAATTAACTTCTTTAAAATATTATCACAGAGTACTTAAGGATTTAAGTTTAGTCCCTCTATAGGAAGAAAATATTCCTGGGGCAGCTGTCAATAGTATTATACCAGAATGGTGACAGTGACAGAGACAGAAACCACAAAGGGAGAAAAAGAAAGCAGTAGTAATACCCACATATAGGTTGGACAGTTTCTGGATATTAAATTTGTAGGAGGTAATGCAGAGAGGAAATTGCTTGCTTCCTTCCAAAAGTGATCTCACTTGGAGCAACCAGTCCAAGAAACAACTGAATTAACTCCTCTTTCAGAGCTGGACTGGATCTGGCACTTGATGTACCTACTGAAAAAATAGTCTAAACCAATGATCATGAAATGTCCAAACCGACCATTTTATAAGTCTAAAAAGCCAAAAGCAACAAAAAAGTCCATTACAATAACAGAACTGCATAAAATAAAACTACACAAAAATTGAGAACACTTGTAAAAAAAAAAAATAAATAAACAGACCCACTGACAGGGTAGAAAGTTTAAATGCAGCACAGCAATTGTTTCAAGCTGTCATGTTTAAAATTCAAATTAAGTATATACCACTTTTTCTAGAAAAGTCTCTAAAATGACAGAGAAACGAAACAAAACCAAAAAGTCGCACCGTCTTTCAGTAGTTAATGACACAAAATAAAAAGGATATATTTCAAAAACTGGAGATTGTACCCAAAAAAAAAGAAATAGAAAGGAACATTAATTCTTTTATGTGACAAACCACAAAAAGACAAGCCAAAAAATTACTTTGAAGAGCAACTTGGCAAGGACATAAAAAAACAATACTAAAAACTTTTCAATCCCATCAGTAGCAGGATTACCTTCCAGAGAGGCAATGAGGCTGACAGATGGTAAAGTTGTAGAAGGATCACTCCAAAAAGGCAAAGCCGTGACACAAGAGAAATATAATTCTTTGTCTCAGTGACCACCACTGAGGGGACACAATACCCTGTTATCAGAAACTTTTTACAACAGATATATCTGAGGAATTCTCTGAAGCCAATGAGTCAGTAGAAGATATTTTAAAGCAGATTAGCAAAATCAAAGAATAGCACGTTGCAAAGATCAGATGGTTTTCATCCTAGGGCTCTAAGGGAACTCATACACAGCAGTGCTGAACTAATAACTGTGGTATTTAATGTATTACTGGAATTAGTTTTTGTATTGGGAGGACAGAAGGTGGCCAATGCAATTGTAATTTTTAAAAAGATGTATGAAGGTGATCTAGAGAGCCACAGGTAAATTATGGAGTATGTGATGAACAATACATTGCCTAGGAACATACACTACATTTACCAAGTCTCAACCACGAGAGAGACTGATGTTCAACCACATCCCTCAGCACTACATCTACACTTCTTTTAAATACTTCCAGGGATGGTGACTCCACTTCCCTGGGCAGCCTATCCCAAGGCTTGACAACCCTTTTGGTGAAGAACCTTTTCCTAGTATCCAATCTAAACCTCCCCTGGGGCAACATGAAGCCCGTTTCCTCTTGTCCTATCTCTTGTTACTTGGGAGAAGAGACAACTCCCACGTCTCTACACCCTCATTTCAGGGAGTTGTAGAGAGCGGTAAGATCTTCCCTCAGCCCCCTTTTCTCCAGGCTGAACAACCTCAGCTCCCTCAACCACTCCTCACAAGACTTGTGCTCCAGACCCCTCACCAGCTCCATTGCTCTTCTCTGGACCTGCTCCAGAATTTCAATGTCTTTCTTGTAGTCAGGGGCCCAACACTGGACCCAGCACTCGAGATGGGGCCTCACCAGTACAATCTGAGTGGCTGAGTACAATCACTTCTCTAGCTTTGCTGGCCACATTATTTCTGGTATTTCCATCAAGAAGATGGACTCAGACTTTTCACAGTGGTACATGACAGGAGAATTAGAGACCATAGACATTAACTGAAACAAGAGAGGCTCCAACTGAAATTCAGGGAAACTTTCTCACCACCAAGAACTGGAAGAGGTTGCCCAAAAACATGATGTGATCTCCATCCTTGAAGATTTTCAAGATCAGACTGGATCAAGTGCTGAGAAACCTCATCCAAGCTAATAGCTAAATCTAGTTTTAGTGGGAGGTTGGATAAGTGACCTTCTCAGGTTCCTTTGCATCTTCATAATTCTGTGATTCTAATTAGGGATAAACAGAAGGACCTGAAAAGTACATCCTGGTCTGAAACTAAAATACTAGTGTAGGTGAATCCCATAGAAATGTATTATATACTGATAAAGCATCACAAACCCTTCAGAGTTCTTTGAAATTGCCAAAGAGCATTCAGGAGAAGTTAATCATGTTGCAATTGCACACACAGATTTCAAAAAAAATTTTGGACACTGCCCTTCACCAAAGACTTTGACAGAAACAAAAGAGAAGACGCATGAATTTTCAGGGTTAATATCTTTTCAATGTATGAAATAAAAATAGGAATAGGCAATTAGGTTTTCTACTGGAAGACCAGCAGCATATCTCTGTGCTATGGGCCCTGATGTGAAGACACTATGATTTCACAAAAGAAATGGGAAAATGATTGACAAAGTTCGATGCTGCTACCAGATTTTTCAAGTTAATCAGTGCAATGCTGGCTTTAAAAAGCAATTGGATAATGGATATTGATAAAAGCAACATAAAGCGTACTTAGAAAAGAAACTCTAATTATGCATGGATAGTGATGCATCTTAAATCAGTCACTAAAAGTCAATTAACAAACTTTAGAAAGACTTTTTGATCATGTTCTGAAGTTGTCAGTGACAGCTGGAAGTGGTACTAGAATGTTAGAAAGGAAGTGGAAGCA
The DNA here is from genome assembly GCF_001431845.1 of Calidris pugnax. Lineage (NCBI taxonomy): Eukaryota > Metazoa > Chordata > Aves > Charadriiformes > Scolopacidae > Calidris > Calidris pugnax. The sequence goes on from NW_015090891.1 coordinate 1,445,766, forward strand.
AAACCCGACATAATTATACCATTTTATTTATCTTTGATGCACCTGGATCTTCAGTATTGTGTTCAAGTCTCCCTGTTTCCAAATGAACTAAAACAGATACAGAAAACAGTGACAAAAATGATCACTGGAGTGGAAATTGATTTCTGGAAATAAAAAAAAAATTAAAATAATGCCATATTAGGGGATACTAAATAGACCACGGATGTCAATCTGGAAAAGACATAGTCACAAGAAGCTGTAATAGTGGTCTAAAAATATCATACATTATATGAAAAAGGTGAATAGGACAAGTCTACTTCTTAACTCAAGGAGCAGGCAACAGTCAACGTAACAATCAAACAATGGGCTAAAAAGAAACAATAAGAAAAACTTTTTCACGTGCTAGATAATTGCACCGTGGAGTTTAGAAGTGAGGGCCTCCAATTTGTATTGGGGGCCTCCAGTACAAATGGCTTTAAGTGGAATTAAACACGCTCATGAAAGAGACTTTCATCAAGAGCTATGAAATCAGAAGTCTAAATGAAATATTCAGCTCTGAAAACTGCTAAACCTCTGGTTGCTAGAAGCTAGGAAAGTATTTCAAGAGAAAGGTTATTTCAAGGGAAAAGGCATCTTCTATGTGTGGATCATTCCTATTCTTTTATTTAGAGAGTTTAAGTTGCTATCAGAGGCTTGCACAACTGATTATAATATTTTTTTTAATGACAACTGCCTATTTTGCATAACTTTAATATTTAATACAACGGCATTTCAAATCCAATAGATTGATAAAGGTTAAATTTCACTTTTATATTTAAACACACCATTTATGTGGTAAAGCCAACAGAACAGAAGTGTGTCTTTGAGTCTCTTGACTTGGACAAATTATTATTTATCACTTTAACTGTGATAAACTGTGACATGGGTCCTTAATTTAGAAGAAGATGAGCATCCTGTCTTCAAGTTGTTCCAGTTCTTATAGCTGCTGGCAACCCAACGAGCATTTTTTAGAACCCTTGAGACAATGTAGGCTGATGTAAACCCTGTCCTTAATTATTAGATGAGCAAAATCACTTCTGCTGCAGAAAACTTTCTGTTCTAGTGCTCCTCTGCAATAAGTCCCTTACGTGATGGCGCTGGTAGCTCTCTGTGCTAAATGACTGATCAGCACAAAGACGTGAGTGACTCTGCAGCCCTGCAGGACCACAACGCATCTCTGTACCCAACACCTGCTTAATGGACCATGGGACATCTGTAAATCTTATTACTGACATATTTTGAGAAGGCCACCCTAGTGTTAAAACAGCAATGAAGCTGATCTTACTGAGACCAGGCTTTTCATTTGCCTACTGGAAAATGGAATACGATGCATACAAAATATCTTTGATGTTTCCCACTACCTGCAGTGAAGATTAAATTAGTGACCGTGGGATGTGTTTGTTTTTTTCTCAGCTGGAAATAAAACATGCAAATGTTTTTTTTTCCTACAAAGAGATCTCAATGATTCTCCTTTCTCTTAGGAATATTAAGTAAGGAATATACTTATAAACTGACTACGTATTCCTGCATATCTAAGATGCACAGCAAGCTTGATAACATCATAATCTTAAAATATCATAATTTTTTAGAATTATTTTAATATTACCTCCTCCAGTTTATGTATATTGGCACATTTGTTTGTTTTCATAAATCCTGAAGATCCTCCTATTTCAACAGCTTAGACAGCAGTCTTCCCAGAATCCTAAACTCAGAAGATCCTGCTTTAATCCACCTGATGTACATTACTTAGGAAAATATCAGTCATTCTCATATTTTCATTTCCTTTTGTCTCTTACACTCCAGAGCTTACATCTTAATACTCCGATCATTTCTCTTTTCCTCTGCTCCATTAATTTCCTTTCTCCTCTTCTTTTCTTTGTCAATTCCCTCCTTGTTAAAGAAATGGGAAGGTTTTTATCAGGTGCCAGCAGCACTTACAAGCGTTCCAAGTAAAAAAATGTACTTTAAAGTTCATGATGGCTGTGAATCACATATAACCTACCAAAAAAAAATCATAATCTGCCAAATTAATTTAGTCATATTCCTTTGCCTCCTTAGTCTCTTTCTTCCCATTTTAAAATCTTTTCTTTTTCATGTAGCTGTTTCAAAAACTACAGTTGCCCTTTGTCTGTGTACAGTTATGTGACCATATTGGGATTATAATTCTGAATTAGGTGGTGTTTGGAATTATACTAGATTGGAAGGTTGTGAATAGGTACAATAAAGGAGGCAGAAATATATTTTGTTATTTGGGCAAGAAAATTTTTCTTTACCTGTCTGAAAGTGCCTCACAAAGAAAATATTTAACAATAATTATGATGATGGTTAATAATGAATATGGAAGCATACAAGATATAAATTCATTAAATACCGAGTTTCATAGCATAAGGAAATAAGTGGCATCTCCTGAAACTACAGGTATACAAAATTCAAGTCAAGCACCATTTAAAACAAGAAAAGACATTTATGTTCTAAATGGGAGGAGGGGGAGGAGGGAGGAAGGGGAGATTTCAGATTAAAAAAAAAGTTTTGGGGTTATAGAATAGTAACATGAAGGGAAAAATAAACATTAATTTACTTGACCAAGGGAAGAGTATGTGAAATGTATAGTTTTGGGCTTAGAGAGAGAAAACAGAAGTATCATGGACGATGGAATTGGGAATAAGATATCAAATACAGAAATGACACCTATAAATAAGAAAATGTTAACAGTAGGAAAGAAAGGAAATTGATATTCTGATATAGAATAGAAGAAAAAAAAAAAAGTAAAAATCATAATAGCTGTAGAAGCTGTAGAAAAGTGTCAAAGATGCCAGTATCACAAGGGCTCCAGCAAAAGTTCACATCAGAGAGATTATGGCAAGTCTGAACAACCAGTCCATTTGACTTTTTGGGGCTTTCACTTCTGATTGCCATTCCTTTTATTCAATGTTCATTACAAGGAAAGGAGCTAGAATTAGATTTTCAGATAAAATACTTCTATCTGCTTCTGCATATTCTCCGTTTATATTGCCTTGTGCATCGTCTCTCAAAAACTTTGTTCTTAAATATACTTAATATTCTCCTTACATTCTACAGGCCAAAAGAGGGCACTTTGTGCAGCCTGATATAAAATTTGATCATGAGTGTTTAGAAAACTCTCACCAACTCAACACTTTTTCTGGCATATATGAAAGTGCATTAGTAATGTCAATATAATGAGGAGGAAAGAGAGAAAAAGATAATGTGAGAGACATGGAAAAAGGAGCAGATAGTTCAGCTTACATATTTTCCCTACAAATCATCTCGGTTCACTCTAAGTAAACCAGTGGGTCACACTGTTTCTTGAAATAAACAGCTTTTTCAGTTTTAATCATCCTTATACCTTAACACTGAATCCCCTCTGAAACTTGCTTACGAAGGGGCCAAAAGTGAACACGAATTGCAGATGAGGTCATACAACCACACAACTTTTCCATATTGTTCTTTGATTTAGTTTTCACTTTGACTATTTTTTTTTTGCTATTATCTTACTTATTGTTCAGTATAATGTCAGCATCCGTACCCTGAGCTGACACAACCAAATTATAAGTCCTGTGTATGAGTATTCAAATAATTCCCTTTTCACTACTTTTCCTTTATTTTTTCCCTCTATTAGCTTTGATTTTTCTCCATGGTTATATCCTGAGCTGACACAACCAAATTATCAGTCCTGTGTAAGAGTATTCAAATAATTCCTTTTTCACTACTTTTCCTTTATTTTTTCCTCTATTAGCTTTGATTTTTCTCCATGGTTTTCATTAATTAATCTCCTTGGAACTCCTCAGTCATATCTCTTCTCAATTACCTTTTAAAATTATTGAGGTTTCCAGTATCACTGCCTCCACCTTTTCCAGATCATCAGTGAATACCACACTACATAACGCCGGTTCTCACTCTAAGCCATGGTCATCCTGTTCCCATTGAGAACAAAATCAATATTCTCATGATTTGTTTTGCTTTATTTTAGTCAGTTTTTGATTGATGATAATACTTGTCTTTTACATAGCAATAATTCAACTTCATAAATAGCTATTTCTGAAGATTTTGCCGTAAGTATCTGAAAAATATCTGAATACGTTTTGTCATCAAGTTCTCCATATCCATTATTATCTGCAATTCTGGCAAATTTATTTTTGGTAAGAAAAGAAAAAAGAGGTATAGGAACTAAGCTTGCAGACAAGAAGGATGCAAAGCTGAATGTCTGTTAATGCATAGTAAAATTAGAGCCCTATAAAGGAAGAAAGAAAAGGCAGCATAAGAAGCACAGATTCAACGTATTTAATTAGATAATAGAAGCACCAAAATTAAGGTTTCTTGCTTTTGTATTTGTGTGTGTTAGCTCCCTCCATTGATGATTCATTATCATCATTTTAATGGAAAAAAGCACTTTTTCTTTCAAAATGTTTGCAAACCATCAGCTCAAACTGTCTAGGAGTTCCCTCTCTCTTTAAAGCAATGCCTTAACCATCTGTTATTTAACCACGTATTAAGCCTTTTCTTTTTTTCCCTGTCAAGAAACTAATGGAGAATAGACTGGAACCCACGAATCTGGAAAAGCATTCTGCATCTATTTAAGTCTTTCTCTAACTTTTAAGCAGTCTTCACATCTTGTCAGAGATATGGTTACTTAATGTTAGGACGTCTTCTTTACTGTATATAGTTGGCATTACAGCTTAGTTCCAACAGTACTTAAAACATTTCAAAAACATTCTCTGGCACTGAGGACAATCGACAAAGAAGAATCTCATCATATGCTTCAGGGAGTGGAGCAATAGGATGAGGGGGAGTGGTTTTAAACTGAAAGAGGGGAGATTAGATGAGATTTTACGAAGAAGTTCTTTGCTGTGAGGGTGGTGAGACACTGGAAGAGGTTCCCCAGAGAAGCTGTGGCTGTCCCATCCCTGGAGGGGTTCAAGGCCAGGCTGGATGGGGCTTGGAGCAACCTGGTCTGGTGGGAGGTGTCCCTGCCCATGGCAGGGGGGTTGGAACTCAATGATCTTTAAGATCCCTTCCAACCCAAACCATCCTATGATTCATAAGCACCCTCAGTTCCCAAAACAGAATGGCTTCATTGCAACTGTGTGCTGAGAAAAACACCTGGATCTCTCTCTGTGTTGAGCTCTATCCAGTAACTCTTGGGGAAAAGACGAGCTGGAATATAACAAACTCAAGTCACCTTCTAACAGTTTACTACTGTAGATGATCACATTCCATTGCCTGAGAATATTCAAAGGAAGTGTTTAATTTCATTAAAATACTGAACCATACATTACCATAATTTAGCTCAAAATATTGATTTCTGGACTTACAGATTTTTATTTTTAATATGTCCCTTTGTTCAGTGTCCCAGTTCCTTGCCCTACTTTGCACTTTGCTTTCGAAAAGTAAATTTTCCTATTTGTCATTGTTTCTTTCAGGATTCCCTTGTTTTGTTACATTTAATGTTAAGACTGCAATATTTATGAACAATTGTACTTTCAGTGATACTGAAGGCATCTTTATATGTAAATTTGGAATTTCCCAGTGATAATATTTTACAAATCGCTACAACTGTTTCTGTGTTTTTATTAATTGTTTCTTTTTCTTTTCTTTTTCTTCCAAGAAATCATACCTGTTTTCAGGTATTTCAGCTGACTTTTGCTTAGGTCCTTTTCCTGTATGTACGCATCCTTTCCAATGTTCCACAAATGGAAAGAGTGATTGATAAGTCATCAGTATTCTGACTTGGTTATTCACCATGATGTGCTTTATTAAATTTGACAAATATTTCGTGGTAAACTATGTTACTATGATCATGGAAATTCTACTGATACTGTGTTTATTGATGTGTCAAAACTCTCGATTTGGTTAACTGCATGAGAAATTAAGAATTTAGGGGTTTGTGATCAAGTGGTAAATTGGTTTTCTAGTTACTTAATTTTCAGAAAACAAATTGTGAAGCTTCAAGGAACCTTATCACAGCCTCTTTACATGAGCTTCCAGGGTCCTACCAGACTCACAGTCTTTCTCACTTAGGCATTCTGTAAATGACCTGTCAGCAGCTCCTGACAATTAATTCACTTTCATAATTGTACACGTCAGACTACCAAAATCTAGCAAATACAACGTAGTTATGATGCCCCTCTACTCTGCACTCGTGAGACCCCACCTGGAATACTGTGTCCAGCTCTGGAGTCCTCAACACAGAAAGGACATGGACCAGCTGGAACAGGTGCAGCAGAGGGCCATGAAGATGATCAGAGGGATGGAGCACCTCTCTTCTGAAGACAGGCTGAGGGAGCTGGGATTGTTCAGCCTGGAGAAGAGGAGGCTCCGGGGAGACCTTATAGCGGCCTTTCAATATCTGAAGGGGGCCTATAGAAGAGCTGGGGAGGGACTCTTTGCCAGGAAGGGTAATGATAGGACAAGGGGAAACGGTTTTAAATTGGAAGAAAAAAGATTCAGATTAGATCTCAGGAAGAAATTTTTTACTATGAAGATGGTGAGACACTGGAACAGGTTGCCCAGAGAAGCTGTGGCTGCCCCATCCCTGGAGGGGTTCAAGGCCAGGCTGGATGTGGCCTTGAGCAACCTGGTCTGGTGGGAGGTGTCCCTGCCCATGGCAGGGGGTTGGAACTAGATGATCTTTGAGGCCCCTTCCAACCCTAACCATTCTATGATTCTATGATTCTATGATTTATAGAAAATCTTTTTAAAATAGAGTATCGTTGAGGGACAGTGGGAACTGCCTGCCTTCCTGGGGACAGGGAGCTGCAGGGGTTTTCCATGAAGGTGGCAGGAGAGGGACTCACCAGTCAGAGTAACCCAACACCCCAGTCAGGAAGTGGGGCAGGCTGGGGACAGGAAGAGGCAGACCAAGCCCTGGGCATTGGCCACCTTCATGGGGACAAAGAAGTGCCAAAGGCCTGGCCAGGACATCAACACACAACTGAGGTCTGGAGTTAGCAAACTGGTAGTTTGCAGATCACGTGTCAACTGATTTCCTTTATCATTTTTTGGCAAAGTGAATCAGACAGAAATACATGAAAAATGTCACCCCTTCAAGATATTTAATTTTGCCTTTTTTTTTTTGTTGTTGTTGTTAGACTAGTGACTATTAAAATGAGCTAGAGGAAAATTAATTAACTCTTCAATAACAAATATTACTTACTGATATTTGGGGACTCACCAGTCAGAGAAACCCAACACCCCAGTCAGGAAGTGGGGCAAGCTGGGGACAGCCAGAGGCAGACCAAGCCCTGGGCATTGGGCATCTTCATGGGGACAAAGAAGTGCCAAAGGCCTGGCCAGGACATCAACACACAACTGAGGTCTGAAGTTAGCAAACTGGCAGTTTGCAGATCACGTGTCAACTGATTTCCTTTATCATTTTTTGGCAAAGTGAATCAGACAGAAATACATGAAAAATGTCACCCCTTCAAGATATTTAATTTTGCCTTTTTTTTTTTGTTGTTGTTGTTAGACTAGTGACTATTAAAATGAGCTAGAGGAAAATTAATTAACTCTTCAATAACAAATATTACTTACTGATATTTGATAATTTATTAATATATGTTAAGATAGATTAAAATATGAAGATAAGTACTAGAAAGTCAGCTAACTAAATTAAGTGATGCACTTGATAACTGCACATGATATTTCAAAAAAATGTACTAAAAGTTAACAAAACCAACAGTTAATAAGAAGTGCCAAAGGCCTGGCCAGGACATCAACACACAACTGAGGTCTGGAGTTAGCAAACTGGTAGTTTGCAGATCACGTGTCAACTGATTTCCTTTATCATTTTTTGGCAAAGTGAATCAGACAGAAATACATGAAAAATGTCACCCCTGGCTGGGGACAGGAAGAGGCAGACCAAGCCCTGGGCATTGGCCACCTTCATGGGGACAAAGAAGTGCCAAAGGCCTGGCCAGGACATCAACACACAACTGAGGTCTGGAGTTAGCAAACTGGTAGTTTGCAGATCACGTGTCAACTGATTTCCTTTATCATTTTTTGGCAAAGTGAATCAGACAGAAATACATGAAAAATGTCACCCCTTCAAGATATTTAATTTTGCCTTTTTTTTTTTGTTGTTGTTGTTAGACTAGTGACTATTAAAATGAGCTAGAGGAAAATTAATTAACTCTTCAATAACAAATATTACTTACTGATATTTGATAATTTATTAATATATGTTAAGATAGATTAAAATATGAAGATAAGTACTAGAAAGTCAGCTAACTAAATTAAGTGATGCGCTTGATAACTGCACATGATATTTCAAAAAAATGTACTAAAAGTTAACAAAACCAACAGTTAATTAAAGCCAAAAAGTATGTTTTTTTCCCATAGTTGCTTCTATATTTGTGAAAACTTACTTAAGGACTGATAATTTATTAATATATGTTAAGATAGATTAAAATATGAAGATAAGTACTAGAAAGTCAGCTAACTAAATTAAGTGATGCGCTTGATAACTGCACATGATATTTCAAAAAAATGTACTAAAAGTTAACAAAACCAACAGTTAAAGCCAAAAAGTATGTTTTTTCCCATAGTAACTTCTATATTTGTGAAAACTTACTTAAGGACCTATTATAAAATATACTAAAGTCAATGGGTAGGGCTTCATTATTTGTTTTTGACTTCAAGATATTTAATTTTGCCTTTTTTTTTTTGTTGTTGTTGTTAGACTAGTGACTATTAAAATGAGCTAGAGGAAAATTAATTAACTCTTCAATAACAAATATTACTTACTGATATTTGATAATTTATTAATATATGTTAAGATAGATTAAAATATGAAGATAAGTACTAGAAAGTCAGCTAACTAAATTAAGTGATGCACTTGATAACTGCACATGATATTTCAAAAAAATGTACTAAAAGTTAACAAAACCAACAGTTAAAGCCAAAAAGTATGTTTTTTCCCATAGTAACTTCTATATTTGTGAAAACTTACTTAAGGACCTATTATAAAATATACTAAAGTCAATGGGTAGGGCTTCATTATTTGTTTTTGAAGCTTTGTTTCTTTTATCCTTTCCATCATTTAATGGCTAGAAGTTCCTTATCAGGAAAGAATAAGACAAGAGATTTTCTTTGCAAACAAGAACTAACTTATTAGAAGTTGCTGTTTCAAGTGTATCCTGTTGTTAGGGTAACTAAAATTCTAAAAATACTTTAAATAAAAAGGACATCACCTTAAAAGCTACTCAAGTAGTCATAGCAACAGTATTTTTTAGAATAAAACAGTTCGTAGAGGGTTTTTTTCCCTCCTGACCTTAAGCTTGACAAAAATATACAGCCAAATTCTTTTTATAAAGTACATGTGTTTATCCGAAGTTAGACAAAATCCAAATTAAGAATCTGCTGAAGTATCCTGAAGCATTTTACGTATATACAGGCTACTAATCAACTTAAGAGCACTTTAAATTTCATATTTTCTGTACTTCCAGAAAGCGTGTTCCTATTGCAGAGTAATACAGCTGCTCATACCAAAAAACACTTTCAACTTATTTGAGATGCACCTTAGTGCACCGTAATAAATACGTATTTCTGAGTTGTTTTCAAACATTCATGAACATACTGTATTTATCAGATGGATAATTTTCTCCATTTTTTTCTTTCAAAAATATGTGCTAAGTAAACTTCACTCTCTCTTTAGTGTTAAAGACATCCATTCTTATACTGAAGAAATAAGTCTTATTGAAACCCGATGTACAATTTTATTACCCAAAACCAGTGCTTTTTTGTAAAATAGTGACCCTTCTGTGTACATCTCTATTACCTTGCTCTTAAGGATAAATTTGTAAGACACTTTTATTTTCATGTATGTTTTCAGAGAGTTGTTTAAAATTTGCCTTCTTAAAAAAGAATCAGTAATACTTTGATTGTTGTTACTAGCCACAATAGCTAAGAGAGAATGAGACAGGCATTAATCCTTCTTGCACTTAATTAGTTTTAAATAAAGGCCTTATTTAAAGCTAATTAAAGTCAGTATGTAGACAGTCATTGTTTTCAACAGCCTTTGGATCAGGCTTAAAATCTATTTACTTACAGGTGTATCGCCACGATGAAGGTTATGAAATTATGGAGTTATCACTGAGGACATAATTTGGAAGTAATGGAATTTTATCTGTAACCAAGGGCCTAATTTGGCATGCAAATCCTTATTAGCAGTGATGACAGATACAAAGAGAAGAACACAGCTTGAGCCTGACAGCTTAGGCGGTGATTTCAGGAGTGAAATTAGAAATAAATACAATAACATTGTAAATATGCACACTTGATGTCATTGAGAGGTATCAAGCATAGAGCTCATGAGACAGTGACTCTTTAGAGCAAAGGTATAGTCAAAGTTCCATACCATCTTAGAACAAAATATTGCTTCTCCTAAGCCAATAAAAAATTCATTCAGACAAATAGTATCCATATTTGGAGTAAAACCAGAAGAATTTAATATTAAATAGTCTTATTTGTGCATGGATAATATTTAAGCTTCGGAGAAGTTTGAATATAAGCAGCACTGATGAGGGATTAAGGGAAAGAATGTGGGTGAACCACGTATGTGGCATATTCATATTGCCTCCCACAAAATTATTTTTGTCATATATCTGTGCAACTTATCAAAAGATTTTTATCACCATCTACGTAGTCAGGTTTTTTAAATGTTTATGGAACCACTTTAGAGAGATGAAAAGATTTATGGATGCTAGAATATATAGAAAGACTCAAAAAAGATGCATTACAAAACAGTAATCAGGTTATTTGTTAAAATAGTAGCAAAACCTCACCTTTGTGAAGGAGCCACAGAAAAAAGCAATTAAGTTGAAAGAAAGCAAATAGTAAGAGTGAAAATATAATGGAAGAAGAGAGAGAACAGTCTACTTTTCGTGCATTGTCAGTAGATATATTACTAATAGTAAATCTAATTAGTAAATATAGGTTGAAAATTCCTAGTTTGCTATAAAATGTAGTCAAGAGCTGTAAAGATAATGGAAAATTTTCAGAGAACTTTCATTCTCAGCAGCTTTCAAATGGTAGTTTAGACATTTCTTGTTGCTGCCTTTTTGAAAAAGTTTACAGTTGCCACCAAGGTTTTTTGGCTTTAGGATGAAATAGTTAGGATGCTCAAAGAATTCTTGATGTAAGAAAGTGACTCTGTGCTTCTTAAGTAAAGAAAAAAAACCTGAAGATGACATATTGTGAAAATATGTCTTCCAGGCAGACAGGACTCTTCAGAAGGCTTCCACAGGGAAACACAAAGGATTTGGGGAGAGACTCTTTATCAGGGAGTGGAGCAATGAGGGATAATGGTTTAAAACTGAAAGAGGGGAGATTTAGATGAGATCTCAGGAAGAAATTCTTTCCTGTGAAGGTGGTGAGACACTGGAACAGGTTGCCCAGAGAAGCTGTGGCTGCCCCATCCCTGGAGGGGTTCAAGGCCAGGCTGGATGGGGCTTGGAGCAACCTGGTCTGGTGGGAGGTGTCCCTGCCCAGGGCAGGGGTTTGGAACTTGATGATCTTTAAAGTCCCTTCCAACCCAAACCATTCTATGATTCTATGAATGGAAGTTCATGTTATGGGTCCACTTAGGAAGCAGAAGTGTATAAATGTTATTAGCCAGTTGATTCTCACACCCAGATTTCCAAAATGAAATAATCTTCATAGTCTTTGACAGATACCTTTCTCCCAGACCACATCTTCAGTCTCCTTTGCAAGATGCTTACATGAGGTTAACAAACCAGGGAGACTGAGGGACCAGTTATCTCACCCCTTGTGGATAAGAAATCTGCGCTTGTTTTGTGCTGGATTGAGCATGGAATAAGCAAACACAGTCCTGTCTAATGGAATGATTAATTGTTTAAAATGATGTTTTAATTCAATCAATTAAAAGCATAAACAGCATGAGTTTGATTGAATCAGTTTAAAGAATTGCACAGAAACCAATGTGGTTGTCAGCAGGGGTGAAAAATTCATGTATCACCTACACACAGCTTGAATTCTGTATTTCTCAATTAGATATTGCAAACAACCTACTCTACTCTATCACAGAAGAATAGCTCTTGAGTAAGAAAAAAAAACATAGCAAAGCTTTCAAAACATGTGCAGTTAATTAAAATTTAGGCACTCAGCAACCACTGTCAAACATTTAATAAATATGACAGCTTGATTAGTTTTTATTTGTTCTGTCTTCCATAGACAATTTCAAGAAAATGTTTAATAGATTTAAGATTTAAATATGCTTTTAAGAGGGAAAAAAAAAAAGTTTCTGCATTTAATGAAACATCTGCCTTTTAAGAAAATGTCATTTTTATATTCAGTAGACACATTCCTAAAACACAATAGATTAGAAAGAACCATAAATATTTAACTACTGCTAATTGCACATCGAGTACTTAAGAGATAGCAACACAAAAACATCCAATTGCAATTGTGATATAACATTGTTTTTATCCTACAATGCACACATTTGTATGGTAATTTGGTATGTTAATGTTAGGGCAAGACTTTCCAGAGTGCTCAGTTTTCGCCTATCCAAGTATTAACCTGAATGACAGAAAACGTTGCCTTTAAGATAACTTTGGTTAGAAGGAAAATATGGGAGACGAGCTGCTTTTAAAAGATATGTTGCTCAATTTTCACCTATCCAAGTATTAACCTGAATGATAGAAAAACGTTGCCTTTAAGATAACTTTGGTTAGAAGGAAAATATGGGAGACGAGCTGCTTTTAAAAGATATGTTCCAAAAATTTAGAGATTAAAAAAAGACATTAACATCAAATTCTTTACAGGAATGTATGCATTTAATTCCATTCATAGTTATATAAGGACAACCTGATTATTACAGTAAACTAATTTAATTCCATCAACTTCTACACCTTAGCTAATGTATCTGCGCTCAACATTTTTGTTCTATTAACTTTAGTTTTCACTATAACCAATATTTGATATTTCATTTTACCTACTTTATCAGTATAACCTTTTCAGATGGGTAATTGTTGTTTGAAGTTTTACCGTCACACTAATTTCTTCACAGAAAAGCTTTGATTGTTGTGATAAGAACTTAAAAGCATATAATTTTTAAGAATAATATAAAGAGATATATAATTGGAAGCAAATAACACATTCAAAATTAGCATTCTCTGCTTTGATTCTTTTCACCTCATACTTTGTTTATCAGCTTTGCTCCAAGAGTCCATAAAGTTCTGAGAGAAAATAAAAAAATATTAAGATTAAGAATATTCTTTGGACTTATAATGTTCATATCATTCATACAGTGATGAATACCATGAAATGAGCTGATGTTAATATTTTAATAGGAATATTTAGCTCTTGATCTACAAAAAGGGCTGAAGTATTAAACTGCTTCAGTAACCTAAAATAAATAATTAAAAACCTCAAAATATCTGACATGCCAGTGCAAGAGTTTTGCAAGCAAAGAACCGGTGAATTAAAAATGCATCATTCAGAAGACCTTGGCAATGAAGGTGCTCTTAAACATGATGGAATACTATAAATCAATTGGATACCATATTACCTGAAAATAAGCTATGAGAAAGCAGACTTTGGGGACTAATACTGTACCTGAAATTTGCCTCAACCACTAATGAGATTACATTTTCGAGAGCAAAGGATCACACAAACAGTCTCATATCGTATGAATACTAATTTACAAGTCAGGTCACTCTGCAAGACCAGTGAAAGGTCACTGCATATGCACTACTAAAGGAAAAAGTGTAGTAAAATACTTTAGGAACTTTAGATAGCTTTAGTGTAACTACAGACAACTATATCACAGTAACTAGATGTTATACTGGGAAAAACTTTAGAAAAGCAAATTGTTCATAATTTTTATTAGTGGGTTTTACAAGAACTAGTTTCAGATACAAATTATTATATCTTTGCTATCCTGGGAATTACATGTTTTTTTTGCAAAAATTAACCATAAATAATCCATGAAGCGATATTTTCAGTCTCCTCAGTTAACAATTGTGCAATTCATGTGTGATCACAGTCGTCAGATCTGTGCACAAATCTATGCATGTTTCTGTTCCTCCAACTGGGTAAAGACTGGCTTAAGTGACCGTCATCAGAAACAAATCTATGCATGTTTCTGTACCTCCAACTGGGTAAAGACTGGCTTAAGTGATTTCACTTCAGAGTTTATTCAAGAAAGTTTCCCATATTGGTACTTAAACAGTCACATTTAATATTTCATAGAAAAAAATGTAATAGCCAGGTGTGAGTTGGAGGTACATGTGCACATCACCCCCCATTCATTGACACAACACTGAAAGAAGCAATTTCATAACTGGCCTCAGCTCTTAGTTTCTTTTCACTTCCCTCTTTTGGCTCTGCTGTGGATGGAAATATTTGACACAGTTACGATCCAGTGGCAATTGACAATGTATTAATGATTAGAGTCAGATAAAGAGGTTGAATTTTTAGCAGCACTTAAATCATCTTGTAAATCCTCAAATCGGTTAAAGACTAACCAAATAATTGAACAACAACTTGATTACGGATTCAAAAATGACAAGATTCACACTAACTTCCCACAAGGTATCCCAAATCAATACATATAGAATCATAGAATCATTTGGGTTGGAAGAGACCTTAAAGATCATCGAGTTCCAACCCCCCTGACCTGGGCAGGGACACCTCCCACTACTCCAGGTTCCATCAGTTGTACAAGCCCAGAACTTGCTAGAGCAGCACTTGTAAATCCTCAAATCAGTTAGTGACTAACCAAATAATTGAACAGCAACTTGATTACAGATTCAAAAATGACAAGATTCACACTAGCAGCACTTAAATCATCTTGTAAATCCTCAAATCGGTTAAAGACTAACCAAATAATTGAACAACAACTTGATTACGGATTCAAAAATGACAAGATTCACACTAACTTCCCACAAGGTATCCCAAATCAATACATATAGAATCATAGAATCATTTGGGTTGGAAGAGACCTTAAAGATCATCGAGTTCCAACCCCCCTGACCTGGGCAGGGACACCTCCCACTACTCCAGGTTCCATCAGTTGTACAAGCCCAGAACTTGCTAGTTCTTGAAGTTCTGGTATCACCCCCCTCTTTGGGTCATGATCCATATGTTGTCAGGAGTGATCAATTACCATAATTGTTTCCAAGCCATACGAGACACAGGAGCCAGATGCACTAGGGCATTACCATAGTGTTCTGGACCATCACCCTTCACTTTCCTTCTTTCTTTTATGAAGAACCATTATGTGTCCCAGGTGTTAATGGGTTGACATTGCGTTCTGGTCCATTGCATTGCTGTGTGGCCCAGGTGGGGGCAGAAATCATGCCAAGCACTAAGTGGCCTAAAGAAGGGAGGGATTGGAGATGACACCATCACAAGCTCCTAACACATTCTGCCTTTGTTTCTTTCTCCAATACTATTTCAGGTTGTTGAGTGCTACACCTGTATCCTGTCCTACTGGTTGTGCCTGATGATGAAACCTAGTGACTTGAGCATCCTGCCAAGGAGCAGCATCTTACCTCATGCTACCAAACAAGCTTCAGAGATTTCATATATTTAATAAACGTGCGGGTTACTTCATGTCTAGGCCTAGCTGATGGAAATCCAGAAACCACATCATGTGTTCCAGTTTAGCACCTCTACTTCCATGTTTGTACAAGCTGTTCATGCACTGAACCTGCCCTGGCCTTTTCAGTTTAACATCGACTGCCAGCACTTTGAAATTGCCTCAGTAAATGCTGATTGTTTCTGGTACAACCTTTCACTTATGTTTTGTTTATGTTTTATGTTTAAATTTGAAATATTTTATAACCTTCTAAATATAACTGATGCTCACTCAAGTGAAAGCTGAGACATATCAGGAGCCTTTGTTTAGTATTTCTGTCCCACTCTACCTCAGTGTCCTCTAGACCTAAAGGCGTAGGTTGATGGATGCAGTGTAATTGTCATTCCCACAAGAATATTTATAGCCACAGAAATTTGTTTCTAATGGGACTTTCTTGTATTTTCTTTGCAGCAGTTAATGAGCCCCTGAAAGCCTCAAATTGCCTGTGAACTAATCTCTTCATTGAAATATAAAACTATCATAGACCACCTGATCTACACCTTATTTCCATTATGTCACCCTTACACTTCATGATTTTAGTGTTTTTTGATTGAAAGTTTTACTCAGAAACTTAACAGTTTCTGAGATGGAAGAAACTCACCCCATTTCTTACCAGAAGGTGGTCTTCTCTAAGGGAAAATCTGTCTTGGCTTGGAATGCTGTGTATTGGTCATCAAACACCCCAGAAACCTATGAAATGTATGACTCTCTTTTTGGCATTTATCCAAAAGCTCTACATGTCCTTTTGTATATGGGACTTAAAAAGTTTAGCTTTGATTTTTCCCCTTCCTTGTCTCAGTGTTTCAGCAGGAATGACGCTGGTTCTGTCAATTCTTAGAGCAAAAGAGTCTAAAACTCCAGAAAAATAAAAAATGTCAACTGTATCATCTTAGAAAATGAATATTCTTTACTGAATATGAAATATTCAAGTTACTGTAATGTCCTTGTCAAGAAGGAGAGAACAAACCATATCTTTGCAAATTAGACTTTGGGTGCAAGTGTACAGCTTAGTAAAATTAGTCAGATGATAAAACAGAAAAGCACTTTCTAGAGCAGAAACAAATAATCTGAGCATTCTTTACATTTTTTGGCCTATTTAATATGTCCTAGACATTTTTCCAGGACATTTTTATGTGATATAAGGATTTATCTGATTATTTCCTAGTATAGTTGGGTGAAATCCATGCTTTCCTCAGAGAAGACAGATCACTTTAAGCGGCACATAATAACATTCTGGAGAGCTTGTGCTATCACCATCTGTATATCAAATTAGAAAAAAAATCCACTTCTTATCTGCAATAGAATTTCTGTGTAACAGCATTTTTCTGGAAATTTGAAAAGACTCCAAGAGGAGAGGACTGCATCTACAGTCTTTTGGAAACCTCAGCACTTTCTCTTGTTGCCCAGCTTAACTGCTGCTTCACTAAAGATTTCTGACAAGTAAGATCTCTCATATTTGTTAAAGAAGAGTAGAATTCATACTCAGCATCAAATCCACCCAAACTAGCCAACACATCTGGAAAAGGCAAGCATCCTGGTCCTGCATGAAGCTACAGTCTTTAAAGTGAGAAAAGACCTGGATTGCTAACACCTCATACATCTAAAAAGCTCCTCAGCTTCTTGCACCTTCACAGTTTCTGCTCAGATTAACCCAGTTACGTGTTGCCTTGTACTATTTGCCTTTCCTATGTCCCTTTTAAATTCCTTACTATAAAAGGTAATTGTATGTGGATAAGGAATAGAACAAGGGTGACCCCAAGGTGTTTCACTAATTTAACGATCCTTGATTAGATGTTCTAGATCAATAGTGAGGTGGCATTGACAACTTTCTTAAATTGAATCCTCTTTTTATCCTTCATGCTTTTTTGTTTTTTACTCCATTTGAGTCACCTTCTTATTCTATCCAGGTATTAGGTCATTCTGATAGTAAGGATATGCTGTCCAAAAAGTAAAAGATATGGCATTGAATAAAATCTGTATATCACAGTGATCTTACAATTTAAATAAAGTGCATAGTAGAGTCATAAAGAAAGGTCTAAATAGAATGAATGGAAACAGTTTAATGGTAAACATTTACTGATATAAATTCTATATTTATGTTATTATTTTTGTATATAAAAATACATTTTCATTTTCTAACATATATTAAAGAAGTTTGCTGCTGTTATTTGAAATACGTCCAAGAAAACTTCATATTACAAATTAAAAGAAGGATTTTTTGGAGGTGAATGCCTTTTTTTCTGTTTTCTATTTCTAGTGGTAGGCGTCTACTTAGATTCCCATTTGCTGGGTTTCTAAGAAAAAAAGCAAAGTCGGAAAATTGCTTTCATTTATAAAAATCTTCTAGAAGGGAGAGAGTAGCTGATGTTAAAAAGTAGTGGCTCTAAATCGAACAGTGAAATCAAGAATTAACAAAGCCGCAATAAAAAATATGATGACTCAATTTCACATTGCTCTTAAAAGAATGTTGGAGTTTTACACATGAATAAATAACATTGGAATTTCAATCCAAAATTGTAAGAATCCCTTCTTTTTTAACATTTCAGTATGATTTTTTTAATAAAAATTGAAATTATGCAAGTATTCTGCAAATTTTAGTTCATTTTTTAATTATTATTTTCTCCCGGAAAGATTTTTGAAAGGACATATATGAATTATCCCCAAGCAATTTTAAACTATGTGAAATTCTAATGCATTAAACACCTCATGTTACAAGATACGTAACTGCACACTATAAAGCTCTTGGAAACAGTTTTTAATTAAAATAAAGTTCAGTCTAAGCATTGCTGTTTTTATCCTGACACCAATTAAGTACCTTAAAGGATTAGCTGATGAAGTGTTATAGCTTATAAGTACCCAAAGCAGTTAATTATCATTAAAAAATCATATTTAAACATTCAGTGTAACGTATCTAAAAAAGTAGAAGCTGTTGTTGCTAGTTGTTCAGAAAAATACAGAGTAGGGTAAATCTTCCATTTAGGTGACTTTCCTTTCTAGCTTAGTTGGACCCCAAATTCTAACATGGTATTTATTTTACTCTGTGTGTCATCTTGTATAAATGCTTATCTAGTACATGAGATACTGAACAATTAATTATAAATATGTACAAAAATCCCTCGAAGCAAAAAGGAACACAGAAGGGACTCTGAACCAGTAAAACAAGCTACAGCCTGTTTCTTCCTGTCATCTCCAACTCCTTGCCTTACTCACTAACGATAATCAAATCTTGTAGTATCCTCTGAAGGTCATTAAATCAAATTAAAAATAATAGTAAATAGCAAATTTCATCATTCTAGCTCCAATCCTCTTCCACAAGCTTATATAAAGATTATGCAAGTTGAGATGGCCAAATTCTGATTTGTTAAGCTATTCAGAATCAACATAGATAATTTAAGGTTAAACTTAGGAAACTGAATGCAGAATGATACATGTAAATTGGTCAGGTTAGGTTTTTAAGACTGGCCTAAAAATATCATCCATTCATTTTAGGCAACAGTTTAGTATTTAGTAATCCATAATTTTTCATGCTCATGATTGCACTGATGCTGTCGACTGTTTCATTTCTGATCTATCATAGGTCTTATTCCATTAGAAAAGGAGAGTGGAGGGGAGGGGGAAGAAGAAGGGAAGGGGAAAGAGGGAAGTTTAGCCCTAAATACAGAATTAAAAAAGCACATAGATAATAGCAGAATGACTACAATGATAACACAGTGATAATTTGTGATTTCAGAGCGCTTCAGACATTAAGAAGTTTTACGTGAGTAATTGAATTTTAAAATTTCCCGTTCTTTTCCACAAGCTTTATGTAGTTTATAGGTCTAAATAAAATGTCTTTTTGTACATATAAGTGTGAAGCAAGGTCTTTATGAGATTAAGACAGAAACACTCAACTCTGATGATTGCCTTTAGCTTCCTACCTACATATAATCTAGGCCAAAAAATCCTTAATGGTCATCAAACATCAACACAATAGCATTCTGCAGCCCAACCACAGCTTTAAAAGGAAGCAAATGATCATTTGATTATTCTTATAATGAAAAAAAATGAGTAAACAACCACAAAGGCATGGGATTTTTCACATCAGTAACATAATTGTAATTGCAGTCAGTTAGAACGCATTGCACTGTATTGTGTCCAGCGGTTTTCACCTGAACTTGTCCAAATTCTATTCTCATCAAAGCTCACAGGGCAAAAAAAGATTAGGAAAAAAGAGTAGGAGATTTTGAAAGAGAGTTTGAAGTTTGGGTTATTGTCATTTTCCTTAGGAAATGTATTCCTTTGCACAGATATTTTTTTCTCTATTAACAATTACACAAATGAAAAAGGGGCTGTAGAGCTTGGGAAGGGGGAGGGCAGGCAGGAAGAATTAGCTTGAATTTCATGTTATTATGTGTATTTTGCGGGTTTAGAACACCCACAATCTGTTGTAAGGCTTGCTAGAAGGAATTATTTGTGTAATGGGCTGTAGACAGACATCATATGTGCTCAAGAACATATGTCTGCATATATGAAAACCCGTCTGAAAAAGCTGGCGTTTACTTACTGTGAAGCACATTCTTCATCAGCAATTCCATCCCCTGTATGAGAGGCTCATCCAACTCGTGTTGAAGTAACTCCGTGTCACAATCTAGAAGTAAAGAAACATTTTTGAAAATGTTATGCAAAATCATTAAAACACTTCAAAATATGCATTACTCCATATGCCATGACTGCTATGAGTCTGAATGCACTTAATGTACGCTTATGGTATTTTAAAAAGTCGTGTTTTAAAGTTAGTCACAGAATCACAGAATAGTAGAGGTTGGGAGGGATCTCTGAAGATCATCTAGTCCAACCCCTCTTGCCAGAGCAGGGGAATTCACAGAATCACAGAATCTTCTAGGTTGGAAGGGACCTTAAAGATCATCTTGTCCAACCATCAACCTAACTGACAAAAATAGACACCCGCACAACAAACAAGGAGCATCATCACTAAACCATACCTCCCAGCACTACATCAACCCGTCTTTTGAACACCTCCAGGGATGGGGCCTCAACCACCTCCCTGGGCAGCCCATTCCAATGTTTGATAACACTTTCAGTGAAAAAATTTTTCCTAATATCCAGCCTGAACCTCCCCTGGCGTAACTTGAGGCCATTTCCTCTTGTCCTATCACCTGTGACTTGGGAGAAGAGACCAACCCCACCTCTCTCCACCCTCCTTTCAGGGAGTTGTAGAGAGCAATAAGGTCTCCCCTCAGCCTCCTCTTCTCCAGGCTGAATAACCCCAGCTCCCTCAGCCTCTCCTCATAAGACTTATTCTCCAGACCCCTCACCAGCTTTGTCGCCCTTCTCTGGACCCACTCCAGCACCTCAATGTCTTTTTTATGGTAGGGTGGAATGGTCCCAGGGTTATGCACAGGTGAGAACGACTTTTTGTTTTACCCTCTGTCCGTGGCCTGGTGTCAACTTCACTGGCAGAACCTTTGTTCTTCGTGCAGTTGTATTAACTATGTATGGAGTCAATGCCATTCTGTCTGGTCTCTGTGCTAGTAGGGCACACACATCAATCTATTGTTTTTCTGTTTTTCTTGTCCTGTGGACAGCTTGACATGTTTCTTACACCATTTCCAATGACTTTTTGCTAGCACAGCTTTAAATGGTCCGCTGAATTCTGCCAGCTTATTGTTCTGCAGACTACAGAGCAAAAAGTAAGGAATTTTTTTACAGTTGCATTTCTTTATACTTCAGACCTGTAAACTTTCTTTCTCTAGATTAATCCCATCATTTGTTTTTCTCACTTCTGCCTTTTAGCACCTTGCCCCGCAGCCCTTGGTACAAAGCTTTTTCCTTCCATAGGTACAGTCTTTACTTCTGATAAGCCTGTTAATTATCTCCTCTGTTGATATAATAATTGTTTCTCACACAGTTTCTAATTTTTTAGCTTAATTGCTCTGTAAAGAGTGGGGAAAACCAGAGAAATACAGAGGATGCACCAGGCTGGACAGAAAGCCTCACGATTAACGATGATCAGAGGTACGTGGCTGATGTGCCTCTGCAATGAGTTGCTTCTTCAGGCACAGGGTTAGTTAAAGAAGATTGTATCTTGCTCCAAAGCCTAGAGAAGAGTCCATTACCCACAAATGCTGGCTGAGAACAAGACAGCACGATCAGAGATGCTGCAAAGGGAACCCTGCTGTCACAGTGCCTTCCTGCTCAAAATCCTGCCAAGAACCAAAAATATTTCTTGTGCTGAAGATGTACCTGGAAGCATCTTAGTTCATTGAACCAGTGACTACATCTCACCCTTAATATATTAAAATTTTGCAAAATATTAGCAAATGGAGGATGGAAGATTTTGTCAATGCTGACAATCTTCAGGCTGCTATAATGACTCTTAACATTAAGGCACCTTCTCCTCTAGACATATATAATGATCTGATGTTCTACTACAAGCCATATGTAATTTGTTTGCTGAGCAGATAATCTGGTACTTTTGCAATTTATTTCACATAAAAACATAAAAAAAATGAATTAGAGAACTGTTATCAGTTGTAAAAGACTTTTCCGAGCAAAGTCATGGCCATAATACTCAGCTGGCACATTCCAGCCCATAGCATTGACTAGCAGCTTGGCTATGATCACAAACATATTCAGAAGGACCAGAAATTTGACATCAAATGTTGGCGAAGTGTTAGTTGGGGATGTCCCCAAGTCTCATGAGTTCCTGAGAGGAAATTGTAAGAGCTAAATCTCAGTTGCTTCAACAGCACTGCGACAGACAGACCAAGCTCCTGCCAGGTCTGCGTGTCACAGGGTGGTGACTCACATCAGGTCCAAGGTTTTAATTTAAGAATCCAATAAAAGGAATGTGTTTCACATAATTCCCTTCCTGTACTTTTCTTCCTTTCACAGAAGAACTACTTTCTTTGAGGCCCCAATCAGGTAAGGTGGAGAAACTTGTAGAAAGGAAAAGTCTAAAGAAGCCACAAATGGCTGGATGAAGCTTTCTTCATTTTCAGCAAGCAGGAAGGTTATTTATTGCCTACGTCATAGAAAATCTGGGTCCTTTTCTTGCTTAGTCATACCTTCCTTGTATGACCTTGCATGACTAACTCAGCTCCTGCATGCCTCATCCTCTCCACCTGCTCAAGGTACACAATATTTGTCCACAGATGAGGAATCTAGCAAAGCTAAAATTATTCCCATGTCTTCAAGATTTCTGAATATTTTCATATACCATTTTTTGTAATGTGTTACTTCAAACTCCAGGTTGGTAATTTCAATTCTTTTTTTTTTTTCCTTTACTTTTATTCAGTTACCATCTGTTTTCTGCATAACACAGTATAACTTCTTTGTAATGTGGAGTAAGCATTAACAAAGGATAATGAACTAAAAACAGGTGAAATTAACTCTATATATATTTAAAAAAAAACAAACCAAAACCACAAACAAACCCAAAAAACAATCAAGCAATAAAAGAACAACTGAGTTTACTAAGTAAAAAGTTCAACAGTAGCAAGCACTTTACATACAGCAATAGTTTCTATCATTTTCCTTGGATTTTTTGCTAAAAATTATAGGTCATATTCTGGTTTTAGGTATGTCTGTGTAGCCCACTGGCTTCTGCCCCTGTGACTCCTACGTGAGTTTTAGTTCCATCAGCACTTGTTATAATGATCTTACAGTCTTGTTCCTTCTGAAGCAAATATCACCTGGGGCCAGATTACTCATCAATTTGGTTTGTGTACTCATATGAAAACTTGCAAAATGGGTTAAAAATGTTGCCTCTCTGATTTGTTGGGCAGTGATGAAGTGGGTCTCTTACAGTTATAATCAGGGAGAGGAGAGAAACGGAGAAAACTCATGTAAAATGGTGTATAAATAAGCATTTCAGAAAATATTTCTCTGTTGTTTTTTTTTCTAGTACTTTCTAACAGCCATTAAGAAAATAATTTTACATCTACTTACATGTTTATGAATATTAATCAAGTTTCATAGAAGTTTTGCTAACCTTAATATAATAAAATTGAACTCCTGCTTGTAGCTGGGTGATAAAACCGCTCTGAGCTTCTAAAATAAAGTAAGAATATCTATCCAGGCAATGGGAACATGTGTAGGGAGAACCAATTATTGAAAAACATATCCTTTGTTATACAATTTCTCAGTCTAATTACATCTGTCTGTAGTTAAAATTATATTTCCTTGCCTTATGTCCCCTCTTCTCTAGATCACCAATAAAGCAAATGAGAGCAAATTTTTCTGAAGCGGTGTGGGGAGAGGTAAATTCTTCACTGCTTGTATAAGGACTACTTATTTCCACTGTTACTACAGGGTACCACAAATATTATGCAAAGTATAAAAAAAGGAAAACTTAATTCTTCAAGAAGTGGATCATCTTTAAGAATGGAACCACAACCACATTAACTCATTCCCTTTTTCTCTAGCTTACCTAGAAAAAGTTTTTAAATAAACAGCATTGGTCAGGCTACTGAATACTCAAACTGGATTTTTTTTCAACTGACTAGCTTTTAAAATTGTGATGATTAAAATCAGTGGTAGAAAAATGGTAAAAAATGCTGACTTAAAAGCTGTGATTTACATCAGAAAAGGTGGTGGGTTTTTTTTGTTATCTTTACATGCTTAAACTGCCAGAAAAGGGTTTTTTTTTGTTATCTTTACATGCTTAAACTGGACTGGTTTTTCTTTGCATTTCCTTTGCTTAGCCTTGATTAGGTTTCTGCTTTGCTTTGGTTTTTGCTAAAGATTTTTTTTCCTATAAATTAACAAAAAAAACCCCAAACCAAAACAAAACATAAACATATATTTTTACCACTCTTTACTCCTATTTTCTGGAGTTTGTTTTTTGTTTAATTGTTGTGATGTGTCCATACTTTAATTTTCTCCTTTTTACTTCACCTCTTTTCTTTCGGTTATTATCAGGGTTTGCTTTTGTTATCTACGTAGTTTCTCCCAATGTGTTAGCATGGTTTTTGGATGTGTGAGGGAGCAGCAAGAGTAGAGGTGGTCTACAAAGGACAAGACATGAGCCAAAGGTCAGTGCTCTTGGGAGGAGGGTGCTGTGTGTAACCACACAGAGAACAGGGTGCTGATAATGAGATCCATCAACAGATCCAGTTTATCTGAGCCCTTAGTCAGTTTTTAGTAAATAGAAAATTATTCACATGCTAATAGTACTCCGTTAACTGATCCTTTATGACACAGTTTATTCATTCTTATCAGGTTGCCCAGAGAAGCTGTGGCTGCCCCATCCCTGGAGGTGTTCAAGGCCAGGTTGGATGGGTCTTTGATCAACCACCTCTGGTGGGAGGTGTCCCTGCCCATGGCAGGGGGTTGGAACTCGATGATCTTTAAGGTCCCTTCCAACCCAAACCATTATACGATTTATGATTAAGTGTTAATTGACCCTCCTGCAGTCCATATGTATGACCATGAACATAACAGGATGTTTCAGCACCAGGAAACACACGACCTCATACAAAACAAGAAGTAGAAAAATATTAGGGTAAGGCTTTGTTCCTTCTCACCTGGATTAGACTGTAGTGCTCAGACTCCAAGTGCCACCTTATTTAATATATATTGAAATTACAATAGAGTACTGGATTGACCCTTGTCTTCCCACAAAACACACTTATTTATTTGTATATATGCTTTTCTGGTGCACTTGAGAAATACAGTTCCTTCCAGTTGCCATGGTTGCTGCCTGCGATCTTAATAAACTTCTTAAAAGTGTTTTTGAAGAGTGCACAGAAATACCATCCTAGGCAGGCTGCCAGCTGGAAGAATATTATAAAATACTGCACTTGCTCACCAGGGGTTTCCCACAATATCTCTCCAGCTGGCAGCCTGCCCTGCCAGACAGGAGCCTCTGGGAGGGCAACACTGTACTTGTTGCTGGCAGATTTGATCTCGCAGTAGGGGTGGGAGTGTCCCAGGAAGAGCTTTTAACAATTTCTTCAAGCCTAGACATTTACGTGGTTTTTTACCTCCCCTACAACATCTCTTGTGCGTGAGAGAAATCTGCCTGGTTTAAAAATAACAGATGAAGCGACATTTTCCTCAGTTTATAGAAATCTTCACAGAATATTAAGATTTCTAAAGATTGTCACATTAGATTCTGGACCTCTAAACCTTATATTGTTAGAATAAATAGGGTAATATTGTATGTACCTCAGCGGTGATCTGTAACACAGATGTCAAATAATTCATGCAGATTTCATTGGTCGACTAAATTAATATTGATTGCCCAGTGTTTTATCATGAGCAAGAGTTGCAGCTTCCTAAGTAGTTTATGATAGGAAGAACAAAAATGAAAAGGATTTCTGTTTCACAAGTCACCCAAACTGATTTTCAAAAGCTGATTGAAGGATCTGAAGAAGAATCCTTTTTTTCTGCTTTTCAAAACAGTTTTAGGGTTTTTGACTGCCTTCAGGAGGACCATAACAGAGATTTCTTGGGATAGTTTTTCATAAATGTAGATTCTGCTCTCTGAAGTTTAACACATTTAACTTTATTGAATGAAGATCCAGCAACCAATGAATAAATTAAAAAGCAGTTGACCTGAGAAATAATCTTCTAAAATATAAATTAGAACCAATAGCTGTAATTTGGACCATTCCAAACCTCTCCATCAGTGTCTGCTGACAGAGCACAAATCCTGATAGGTCATAAATACAAGGGAGAAGAACAAAGCCTAGCTGCCAAATTATGCACTTTCAGACATAATGACATTTGGTCATCAGTAACTGAGACTTTTTTTTATTCTGCAGGATGCCTTTGAGAAGACTACTTGAAGATGACCGAGAATGTTGAAATTTTCTATGAAATCAGGAAGGCTTGAATGCTTCCCTTGGTCAGACAAAGAGATTTCAGTGTTTTCTCCAATTTGGGCAGATATATATTCACGGTGTCATTTTCTTCAGCCCTTGCAGGTATCACAAGGTGTTGGTAAGAGGGTTTCTGATATGATGGGCATGGCCAGATTGAGCTATGAGTCAGTCCATGGCACACGAAACAAATGTACCCACTCTGGAGGGCAGTATTTTGGTTCCAAGTAGCAGTGAGCAAGAGCAAGTGTCCAAAACATCGCAAAAATTAGTTCCTCAGGCAGATCACTGGAGTTTACTGTGTAGGGTCCTTCACAAAGGTATATCTAACCAGTTACAAAAAAAAAAAATAATCTACCAACCCTCAGTGTTACACAGTTACAAGATTTTTCCTTTAGCATGAAGAAAGCCCATCTCTTCAGAATCAATATTTTTTGTATTTTCTCCTGGAAAATGGCCAGGAATAGCCTTCCACCTGAAGGGAAAAATAAATCACTGATGTCACATTACTTGAATCTTCTAAATTTTATGATCTAAATTTTAGATCCAAATCAGTAGAAGTATCAGATAAAAATGGGAGGAAGTCTGAAAAGATACATGTCTTTGAATAAGGCACAATTTCACCTTAGCCTCTTGAGCCTTGTGCTTCAGGATGACTTGATCAGCAACATCCAAGAATCACTTTGGACAGAATGGTTCTTAACTTCTGTTGCCAGCTGAGGATCATCACAATGTAACAGTCTTTTAAATACGATAAATACATATGATATAAATCTGTTCTGCGACCCAACAGGCTGCATCCAAGGGCGCTGAGAGGACCAGTGATATTTTTGCAAGGCTGATCACTTTGAAAGGTGACAGAAGAAGCTGAGTGATTCTTTCAGAACGAAGTTACTTATTCAGCTGATGATGTAAATTAGGTATATAAGAAGTTTTCCTTTGGGATAGTGGACAAACTGTTTGCAGTGATGATACAGGCCATGTTGATCAAATATGAGCACTAGCAGTCCCCTGCACATGCATTCACACACAACATGTTGCAGAAGAATAAAGGAATATTTCCATATCCTTATGAATAAAGAACCCCCAGAAGAACCTCAGGAATTTGTCTTATTGCAGAGAGTTTGCATAATGGACACAAGAGGCTTTTAACTTTTTATTTTCTTAATTTAGGAAAAAACTCGATGTATTTTATAAGTATGAAAAGCATTAGGTTTTATGATTCTATTCTTAACACTGTCGTTGTTGTACTCCATCCCACATTTCAAATTTGAGTATTTCATCACATCTGATTTTATTCTGGATTATGAACAATGGAACAAATATTATGTAGTTTACCACAGAGGTACGTAGATGATTCATATCTGTGATCTTTGAGGGCTACCATTAATAGCCATTTTTCAATAGCTATTACTCAAAAAATAATTGAAATTAATTTAGCTTTCTGCTTCACCTAAAGACTTAGTTTAAGAATTCAGAGAGCTCAATTAAACTAATGCAATGCTTTCATACCGAAGATCCTAGTATAAGGTCCATTAGTCAGGACAGCAGCCTTCAAAATACACATAGTTCCATTATTGCTCATAGCTGCCTGATATGGAACAACTGGAGATAACCTGGTGACCTTCTGTTTGGGTGGTTTGACTACTTGGAGAACTCTGTTTTACTACTTTGAGAACTCTGTTTTACTACTTTGAGAACTCTGTGTGACACAGAATTACATGAGTCAGAGAAGGAAGATACACATTTGCAAAAATAGCCAAGGAATAGCATAATTGCACGACTTCTGGATACACTCCATCTACACCAATTTGTTCAAAACAGCACCACACTGGAGTTCTTTAAGTGCTACACAGCAAAGTAGGAGAAAGGAGCACGGAAGTAGAAAGAGACCAGTTACTTGGTCATTTTATTTTACAGTGTTATACGCTGGGAGTTGCTACACCTTAGGGCAGGCAATAAATTTTATAATCAAAGCATTAGAAAAGTCCTACACCTACGGAGTATGCTTCCTGAGTTAATCTTCTGGATGGCTCTGTGAGGTCTGTGATCAGAATCCTAAAAATTCCAATGCAGACTAACACAGAACACTGTTTCATTTACAAAAGGCATGACAAAGAATAAAGCTTTCCCCACCAAAAATCTGAATTAATTGTCCCTAAAAACGTTGGACAAATCAAAGAGTATTGCCATTAAATTGCACAAATTATTGATAATTATGAGACAGTAATTGACACTGAACTGGCTACCTTGATCACATCCACCAAAAAGGAAAGGACAAAACACTTGTTTTAGCACTGCTGTTTTCTGGGATTATTAAAGCGAGCTGCTGGATTTGGAATTTTTTAACACCATTTAACTGCATAACTGTACTATAACTACAGCAAGATTAATTTAAGATAAGTAGGTTTAAGTTTAATAAACTATTAATGGTAATGCACTCCCTCGGCACCTCTGTAGCAACAATTCTATCTATACAAGTACTGAAATGATGCACGTAATTTACTTTAACCTCCTTACTCATTAATTTAGATGTTCTCACACTTAAAATTTTCTCTAATATGAACACCATTTTATTCATGTTAGAAGACTTTTCTGGGTTCAGACACATTCAGGAGCTTGATAACATTGCTAGAATACAACCAATATAGATATAAAGCTAAATAACTGGAACTTTCCCAATTTCCCCAAGCTAACACAAGATACCCGAAAAATGGTTTTCATGCCATTTCCTTTTCTTTGTTGTTACAATTTTCTGAGAAAGAGCCATTTGAATATAATATTTTTAAGCTTAAATTCAATCCCACTGAATTTTGGAGTGGCAGTGAAGGAGGCATCAACAAGGTGTTTGAAATATATCTGTAAGATTATTCTGGAGGTGACTTTGCTTTGTAAAAACTGCTAGCACTAAGAAATAGCCAAGTCAACAGTTAAGAGACTAATTATAATTATATGGCTTACTTAAGGGGAAAAAAAATCATAATCTTTAAGTTATTAGTGCTATTCTGGAGGTGATTTTGCTTTGTAAAAACTGCTAGCACTGAGAAATAGCCAAGTCAACAGTTAAGAAACTAATCATAATTATATGGCTTACTTAAGGGAAAAAAAAAATCATAATCTTTAAGTTATTAGTGAAGACTTTTAAAGTGCAACAGACTAAATAAGGCACAGTCTTACCAGAAAAAAAAAACAAAAACCTAAGGAAACAATCCATTAACCCATATAGAAGGGCTACAAAGATGCTCAGAGGGATGGATAACCTCTCCTATGAAGACAGGCTGAGAGAGTTGGGATTGTTCAGCCTGGAGAAGAGAAGGCTCCGGGGAGACCTTAGAGCCCCCTCCAGTACCTAAATGGGCTACAGGAGGGATGGGGAGGGACTCTTGATCAGGGAGTGGAGCCATAGGACGAGGGGGAATGTTTTTAAGCTGAAAATGAAAAAATAAAAATGAAGTAAAGCATGTTTCAGAGCACCATATCCACTCAGATGTAGTTAAAATGCAATTTAAGCCTGTGGTAAAATAAGGCTTGTTTGTTTGGAATGTAAATTAAAAACAGGTGTATCAAAATTAACACATACAATGCATTTCAGAAATATATAGTGTGTTCATTTTAAACAGTTTCAGAGATCTGCGACAATATTATTGTATTGATAGAATATCTATTAGTGCTTTTTCAATAGCAAGTATTTATAGCGACGCTATAAAATGCATAGAAAACTGTATTTAATTGTTGTAAAAATATATTCCAGAGATTAACCTTAGGGCCTTAACAAAACAATCATTTAGAAGCTACTCAGGTCTGAGAAGTTTTTCCCAGCTTCTGCCAGATTAAACAATTGATACTGAGAAATCTTGGCAAAATCCCAATACATGTACTGACTGCAGATATCTACATACCATTCTTGCCAATGTTGGTTGAAACAAAGATCAGTGCTTATTTCCTTTTCTAGCTTTGCTAAATGTACAAATGTTCTAAGTCCATAACACTCTCCAGTGATTTCATTTTTCAAATATGTAGTTTAAGTGATTAGCGCTAGTCAGACATTTTCTGCCAACACCTTTTTAATCAGAAAAATGATCATTTAAAAAAAAAAAAAAATTGATGGGAGAGAAAGCATTTTAGCCACTGCTATTTTGATGTGCAAATGGTTCTATTTTGCTGTAGGATGGAGTTACGGAACATGGCCTTGAACACCTCCAGGGATGGGCATCCATACCTTCTCTGGGCAATCTGTTCCAGTGTCTCACCACCCTCACAGGAAAGAATTTCTTCCCGATATCTAACCTAAATCTCCCCTCTTTCAGTTTAAAACTGTTCCCTCTTGTCCAGTTGCCCCACTCCCTGATCAAGAGTCCCTCCCCATCTCTCCTGTAGCCCCTTTTAGGTACCGGAAAGGCATACAAGGTCTCCCTGGAGCCTTTAAGCTTCTTTGTGTGACCACAATTTAGGAATTCAGCCAAGCAGGTTTCTAGTCAAGCTGGACTCAGAAACAAAATCAGCCTAACTGTACTATCGGGTTTCTTAGCTCAGGCATCAACATAACATTGTATAGCTACAAACATGACTTTTATCAGATCAGTTGTTAAGCTCCAAATGTATATTTTGTTCACTAGCCAAATTTCTGCTTTTGATAATACTGAGAACTCATTTAGGAACGTTGAGTAACAAGAGACTGAGCTCAGGCCCAAGGTTTATCAGCCAAGACAGTCGATGTCCCGTTTCTGCTTGAATTCTCATGGGTGACATTGTCAGATTGGCTTCTATTCAAAGTACGGCCAAATAACTGGGAGAGGAGTTACTAGTAATATATACATTTATGAGCTTTTTAAAAAAATGTTGCAGCTGTCTACTTGGACAGTAGACAGAAAG
Source organism: Calidris pugnax (assembly GCF_001431845.1). Classification (NCBI taxonomy): domain Eukaryota; kingdom Metazoa; phylum Chordata; class Aves; order Charadriiformes; family Scolopacidae; genus Calidris; species Calidris pugnax. The sequence goes on from NW_015090891.1 coordinate 1,477,101, forward strand.
AAAAGCTATTGGGGAAAGGAGCAAAATCCTTTCCAGTCTTTTCTTGAACAGCAAAACGTTAGATGGCCATAACGTGAACTCAGCTCTTGTGAAATACGTCCAGAATGCAACAAAATGCGACTTAGAAATACCATACAAACGCTCCTTTAAAAAGAGATTGGCTTCTTTTCAGCTGACTGACACATTTTTGTTTCTACACAGCAAAGAGTTCATTCCCTTTTGAATTATGTGTTGTTTTAATCCATCAAGGGACAGAAAAAGTCATCATGAACAAAACTTTGTATGTTGAAAAGAATACTGAAAAAAAAGATTATAAACCTGCCCTCAATTTTCATATGTTGAAAAGAATACCCAAAAAAAGATTATAAACCTGCCCTCAATTTTCCAACAGAGGGCATGTCCTTTCCTCTGTCACGTACTTCCAATACTAATTGTCAGTTCTGTCACTCAATATTTAGGACATTGCACTAAATACCGATTTCAGAAATATGTCAAATGCTACGAAGCCACCACAGATAATAACTTAATAACTAAGGCAGACAGACTTCATACCCAGAAAAGGCTGAGAGGGGTCATTTTTCTTTTTGTAAAATAGACCACTCTATCTCTCATCACACAGACACAAAAAAATTACATAAAATATATGTTTACTTGACAAGAAATCAAGAGGAAGAGTTAGAGTCATTTACTATGAAAATAAAAATCTTTAAAACATTTTCCTATCAAGTTTTAAGTCCTTTTATACTACAATATGTGACATTCTGACTGACAGAGCAAAACGATTGCCAGGTAAAAAAGTATTATTTGTGACAAATTATAACTTTAATTTACAACTTTGTACATACTTTCACTATGTATTTCAAGAGCCTTATTATATTAGCTTTATGTCAATTTATTTACATATAATCTTACAGTTCTAAAACTGTAAGATTATAACACAAAATAACTGCAAGAATTTGTAAAAATAGATTAATCTCACAAGTGCTTTCTCCAAAGTCTCCTGTCAACTGTGCATGGGACCATGCTGTGCAGGGACAAAAATTTCTCCCTTGAGCCATCATAAGAAATGTTTGGGAATCAAACAGAGAACAGGTTAAAACAATTATAAAAGGAAAGCCTGTGATTCCTTTACGGTCATTGGAAAGGTGATCATCTCTTAAAAGGCCAAGCTTTGACTTTTTTGGTGGAAAACAGAAGAACAAAAAGATAATTCCAGAAGAGCAGCGAGGTATGCATCAAAAGGGTAAATTCCTCCATCAGTAACTCAAAAGCAGCAGTGTCCTTTTCAAAAAACAGAGGTAAGGAAAAGAGATTAATTTAGCAATGTATTTAGAAGATCAAAGGGCTCATTTCTATTCAGTTTGATTTTTATTTGTCTTGAATTATATACATCAAAAGTACATACCTCAGGCTTAAGAGAAAAAGAATAAGAAAGCCGAAGCACTGAAATTAACATCAGGGGAACAGAACAGGAAACAACTTCAAGACCAATAAGTAGCTATGACTTTTTCAATGTTACAAAGATAAACATTTTGACCTTTTTAAAATATGACTTCTGGAATTGCAAGGGCAACATAATCAGGGCACTTTCAAAGGACACTGATTCAATGCAATAAATTGAAGAGTTCTCAAAGAGCTGGAAAAAAGTGGAACTAATAAAATGTTAAACCACGATTTACTTGTTTTTAATAATCTCGGCCATTTTAAATTCAAGTGTTAGAACACTGATAGGATTCTGTACATTTGATGGCAAATTTCAGAACTTACTTGAATCATCAATGCAATGGAAACTTTTTCAAGGGCTTTTCCGTACAATGACATTGCAACTGTAAATGTAATGCTACCATGATCTTATTGCTAAGTATACATTTCTTATTGCTGTGTACATATACTTTATATATATGAATGAAAACATCATTATTTTTAGCGCTGCAGTTCCAAGAAGCCCTTGTAAGATTGCAGAAAACACGTTAACAGAAAATACCATGCTGCTCTGAAAAAAGCACAGAAAACTTAGGCTTGTGTGAGAAAAATAGCATTCAATGTGTCACCTATCTAAAAAAAAATCCCAGAAAGCTGTCTGTGGGGCTGGGCTGAATAACAGCTGAGAGTATTTTCCTTTTCCCTGAGGCAAAAGACTGATGATTTAGAAGAATCCTTTCTCACCCACTTAGAAGTTATTCTCTGAGTGTATTCTTTATTATGGAGAAGCGTTGAGCCAGCAGGGAACTGGGAGCCCCGGGGAATCCCCAGGCAGGGCTTGTCCCACTGTCCCACTGGGGACAGCCCCAGCCCCTGGCATCCCCACGGCAGGGGGGCTGGAACTAGATGATCTTTAAGGTCCTTTCCAACCCAAACCATTCTATGGTTCTATAATGGGCCAAGGCTAGGCCAGGACATGGGCCCACAAGCGGGCCTGGCTTGGTGGGGCCCATGGCTGGGCAGAGATGTGGGGAGATGGGGACCAGCGCCATTGCAGCATCACTGGGCAGGGGCTGATGACCCCAGGGGGCCAAAATGGGGACCTGGGCCCTGGTCAGGGGTGCAGAGAGGCCCCACGTGGGGCTGGGCAAGGACAGTAAGGCCCGAGACTGTCCTCAGGGCCCTGACACAATTAACCTGTACTTTTACATCCAAATAATCTATTCACCTAAGCTTCTATTCTCTCTTTTCACATTTTAAAGGTCTTCTCATTACCCTTTATGATTGTCTTCTGCGTCTCTCCTCATGACACCTTGGAGCACACGGGTCCATTGTGGCCATTTGATATATATAGTGAAATCAGGCACAGAAGTAGTTCTTGATTTCGCAGTTGGAAACAAACATCGTTTGATGTCAGAACAAATGCAAGCTTTGAGGTAATTACTTACTGTTTCGTAAGTAAGGTCAATGCTTAGGGGCTAATATCACATCAAGATTCAGCTATTACTGTATTTGCAAAATCTAACTTTTAATGTCTCTATCAAAAAACAGAAATCAGTGCAGTGAATTAGGTAAGTAGTGTCATTATCTGGGAGGAGTGAAATGTCTGAGAATGAAATCCGCAAAGGCCAGGACAGTAAGAAAATATCTCTATTATGCTGTAGAAAATGCTTGAGACTCAGACTTGAGCCTTCTCCTGATTAAAAGACAACAGAAGGAAAGATGCCCACCAGCAAGGTCCTCTTCTTCTTCCCTACCACCTTCTTTCTGCCGGCCCTGTTTTCCACATCTCTTATTCTGCAGTAGAAAGGCCGGTGTATCTCATCTACCTAGGAATTGCAGTAGTTCAGTTTTCACTCCTGCCCAGGAAGATCAGTGACAACTCCAAGAAAAGCATGGAAATTACAAAGCAAAAAAAATTTCTGCAGTGGGGAGTGAAGAATTTGGGCTCCCAATGGGAAAGACAAAGTTCAAATTCACCTGGTTGCAGTGTTTCACCATAGAAGTATAGATTCTTTAGTATAGAAAAGAAAGCAATGCAAGCACATCAGTCAGCCTAGTTACTGGAGTCCTCACTGAAGCAAGGATAATTCTGGTTCTAATTCATGCTCCAGTTATTTTAATGGGTTAAAAAAAATAGCTTTCACTTGCAAACATGCTAATTCTGAAGTTTCTGCTCTCTTGGGGAACAGCTTTATTCATCCCCTCTTACCCTTGTTTTTTCTCTAGCCTCCAAAAGCATTAACAACAACACCTTAGATCCTCATCAACCATCCAATCCAGAATAAACCAACAATTTGAACACTCCTCTGAGAGGTCCTTATATCAGGCAGAAACACAATCAATGCCGAGTCTTTCACATTTTTGATAATGCTATAACTGTTAAGATACTGCACAAAGGAACTATCCTTTCTTCTGACTATTTCTGGGACCCGAATGTTGACACATCCCGCTGTGGGGAGTGAATAAATGGTTGGATGGGGCTGAGCTGCCTGCTGGGGTTAACCCACAACAGACAAATTAAGATATTTGAGTAATATTGCTTGAATAACACCATAAGCAATTCTGTAAGTTTGATGTAAATAATAATAACTTCGCAGTCTAGTAGATATTCTGACTAAATAATCAATAAAGATTGGGAAGCACATAGGAAATTCATAGAAATTAATATTTAAATTTGGCACATGAAAGGATTTCGTAGTGAAAACATCACACAGAGGTTTTCTTTTCTACTAAGGAAAACAAATGAACTAACTGTGAAAAAAGCATAGAGGGGAAGGATTACTTCCCTCAACCTGCTGGCAACACTCCTCCTAACACAGCCCAGGATAATTTATTTGATTTGAAAAGAAATAAAAATGTTAGTTTCTGACTCAGTGCCATCCTGTAAGTCTATGATAGCTTTACTATGATTGCTCAAAGATCGACCTAATGAGTGTCACAACTGTTACTGCTTTGTAATTCCAATCTAATCAGAAGGTCAACAAATCTATTCTGCAATGATTGCTTTGGCCTTCAGTTTACCATTTCTTTTCCTTAATTTCATGCCAATATTCTACTATATCATCTTGTCCTGCACTAAATTATTTCTCTCTGACTTAATATTTAAATCCATTGGCTATTTGTAGCCTGTTAATTCTTCCTGCCCTTTATCATTGCTGAGTCAAGTAATACATACTTTCTTCTTTTTATCTTCCTTCAGAAATCAATACCTCTACCTCTTTGATTTTTTTTTTTTTTTTTTTTTTGCTGTCCTCTGAACTTCATTCAGTTTGTCAATATTTTTTTGGCATGTAGTGTCTAATATGAAATGCCATATTCAAAGTGTATCCCCTCCAGAATATACCACAAAGAGAGTTGTTTCCTTGGTTGAAACCACACCAAAGTCTTTGCTACCTTCTGACCACTTTGTGCCCATTATGCCAGCTGCTAAACCATAATACACCTGCAAGACTGCTCAAAATAGACATGTATCTGCATCACTTGTCTACTCTATTTGACCAGGCTCATACAATGTTACATTTACTTGGAATGCCAAGGAAGAAATCTCTTGGAACTTAACACCACCATTAATCAAGGCAGAGCACAACAGAAACAGTCTTTGTAAACACATTGCTTCTCTTACGTTGTCTTTACACTCAAAGTTTGTATCAGGCTTTTTAGGTTTTGTAGTTTTCATCAAAACACACACGTTTCTCAAAGTTGTTAGCAGCGTAAGACCATTAAGGACGCAGTAGGTCATCAGGTTTATTTCCCCAGCTGTCATAAATTATATTGTATAGTAACACCTTTATGAGTTAACCAGGCTCCATCCAAGCGTGCAACTCTCCTGTGCTACACTGCAAATTACCCACAATCATAAGGCAGGGATAAAAACTGCTACTTCTGTTCTGCAAACATGGAAATTAAATGTGCAGAGTCTAAGAGATTTTTTTGATCTTAAAGGTCTTTCCCAACCTAAATGATCCTATGATTCCATGATTCTCTGCTGGACACAAACAATAGAATAGAGATTGCCATCTCTGAGGTGTAAAAGTAGGATTGCCTGGGTTGTCTGTGCTAGATTTGCTATGCAAAAATAAATTAATGAAAAGTACAAAAAATAAATAATTAACCATGTTGTTCTTATTTTCTTACACCACTCTAATCCATGTGTTAAGATGCACAAATATTAATAGAGATATTAATAAGGAAATGAAAAACAGCTCTAACCTACAATGGAGTTGTATTTTTTTTCTGTTAAAACTACTCCTGCTAGAACTGCACAATGACAGTAAGAAATATCCTTTTTAGCTGTCTACTAAATCATATTAGAAGATTCTATATACCCATGCAGTCAGAATATATAATGTGAAGTGGCTATCCTTAACCTCAATTTCTTCTGTGTCTTTGAAGTTAATGTAAAGGAGAAGAAAGTCTACAGAGTGATTACAATTAATCTGTATACCTGGCAGTACCATAGACTTGCTGGTAGGACACAGAATTTGAGGTTATGTCATATATAATAAATTTTCTGTATTCGCCTACTTATATTCACCAAAAGAAAAAAAAAGATTATTTTGGTATTTTTTTGGTCAAACTCTGAACCCCTATTTTATTTTTTCTGTTCTCAGTTTCAATAGATCTCCATCGTATCTTTAACTCTCTGTCAGGAAGTTGTGGGCTGATTTGTCTTCAAGTTTGCGAAGATCCTTTTGGATTGAAGCTCCAGAGGAGGTTGCTGCATGAGCTGTTCCCATTTTAGTACTACCCACAAATTCACTGACAAGTATTTTGACCTGTCATCAAGGCTGTTGGTGAACATACAGAATAATCACAGAATCACAGAACGATATGGGGTTGGAAGGGACCTCTGGAGATCATCTAGTCTAACCCCCTGCCAGAGCAGGTCCACCTAGATCGCATTGCACAGAAACATGTCCAGGTGGGTTTTCAATGTCTCCAGAGACAGAGACTCCACACCCTCTCTGGGCATCCTGTTCCTGAGCTCTACCACCCTCAAATAAAGAAGTTCCTCCTCATGTTTAGATGGAACTCCTGATGTTCAAATTTGTGCCCATTTCCTCTTCTCTGGCCACTGGGCACCACTGAAAAAAGACTGGCCCCAATATTAACACAGTATCAAACACTGAGATACTTGTTACCAACGACCACATGGGTGTGAAGGCATCGATCCTTAGACCCTTGCGGTGGTGATCTTTCCAGGGACTGAGGTTAGACAGACCTGTCTGCAGTTTCCAGGTCTTTGTTGTTGTCTTAAAGATGTTCATAAAACTTTTTTTTTTTTCCTTCCATTCCCAATTGCCAGGAACCCACTTTTGCCCCATCACCATGATTTTTCATATATAGACAGCAGCCTCACAGTGGCATTAGTCAACTCTTTTCAATGAGTCTCTAATTCATTTTTCCCCATAGTTGGTTGTACTTTTCCTGCCATTTATATCATTATTTTTAATCTAAAACCAATAACATGACACTAATTGAAATATACAAGAGAAAAGAAGAGCAAAAGAGACCTTTTCCTGTAAAATCATGTATTGTATTTAAGAGCACTATAGATCTGTTTAATGGGAACATTTGGCTTATTATTATGTGACGGAAATTTGATTTACCAAAGATTTTCTGGAAAATTGAATACCAATGGATACATATTGGTCAGACTTCCCCAGGAGAACGTCCTAGTGCTTTATCCCAGCATTACGCATTCTTCTGGGTATAACGAAAACTGCACAATTTTAGACTTCAGAATTCTAGACATTGGGTTTACAGCAGTTCATAAACAGACTGACAGCTTTCATGAGAGTGGCACAATTTCAAAATTAATTCCTGAAGTAGCAAGATAGTGCAAGTCATCCTAAATAACTCACCATAAGTGATTATAACCAACAAAAAACAGTGAAAAGGCAGACAGCATTAAACACATTATATATGCCTTTTTTGGGTGAATTCAGTCCTCTAAAAATTATTTATTAATGAAATCCATTTACTTTCTGCAGTCTGATTTAAAAAATCTAAACAAAACCTGGAGAAGCCAGTGAAGAACTTCTCTATATATAATTTCCTAACTTTCCCTTATGATCATTTTTGGCATTTCTAAGGGGGATGGAAAAAGAAAGTGCTAAAACATGATGAAATACAAAATGGTCTGTTGGTAGCATCAGTTCTGTTGCAGTGTTTCAGTATTAAATTTATTCCATTAGTTGCTAAGTAACTAACCTTTTAGGACCACAGAACTTAATTCCAAAACAAAGCCAAGTAAGTAAAATATGAAGGGAAATTTCCAAGAGAAAGCAAATACCTCCGTTTTTCTCACAAAGTTGTTCCTTTATACTTCAGTTGATTTCTCTCCTTCTCAATAAATACTGATTCTTAAACTATTGTTAATAAACTTCACGGCTCATATGTTTGGACATGCAGAATTTTCAGTTATTAGAGCAAGTACCTAAAGATAAAGCTTCCCAGACTTAATTTTTTTGAAAAAGAGTTATTTTTCACTATGACAGAAGTCTATCAACTTTTTTTGATCTAAAAAATTTGGAAGCTGAATCCGCTACAATACAGAAGCAAAACTGCTACCGTGCAGTAATTGTACATTGTTGGAAAAAAATGGAAAAGACAAGCTTTACAAATCATTCTCTATGAAGGTTTTAAATGATACAGAATTACTGGTACTAGTGCTGTGGCCAAACCCTTCCAGATGTTTATCACGGTACAAAATAGATAAGGATAGGATTTGCCAGGGTAAGTAGGAGCCACCCTTTCTGTAAGTAAGGATTAGTTGATAAGATCAATGAAGCTTGGAATTGCAGCTTGCAAATAATTTGAATTGATTTGTGAACATTGTATAAGAAAGTGTACAACTAGAAAGAGGAGAGTAGAAGAGGAGGCAGGAAGAGATACTTTTAATAAGCATCAGTAATGTCTACTCAGCTTTTTTTATACCGGGTTTCTTGAATGATAAGACCATGACATCATGACAATGGAGCCGCCTGGTGATTTGACATCAGGGGATTCAACTTCTTCTGTGGCTTCTAAAGAAAGCAACAAGTCCCATTCTTTCCAGCCAGCAAGTGGTTGTAAACGCCCCAGATAGATTCACTACATCTGCTTTTCTCTGGTGTGCTACAGGGCAGCCCATCCTGGTTTGCTCATGAGATTTGACAGCACCAGGACGTTGTTATCTGCTACAGCAGATGGTCTTTGGCTGTGACTTCCCATATTGTGGAATTAAAGCCGTACAACTGAAAATTTCCTGAGCATATCTTTGTAAATATTTAACTGGCCAGAATTTCAGCCACTTATGATGTTTCTATGGGTCATTAAAAAAAAAAAATCCTTCCACAGCTGGTTCTACAGAACCCGTGCTCACCACTCAAAACACCCCGATTAAACCCACATGACCAATGGTTTAGTACCAAATAGTTAACAAAATAAATTATGTCATAATGTAGGAATATCAGGTATATGAATGTGACCACATTAAACCTCTGAGTACCCTCTGTGAAATAAAAAGTTTCAAACAGTTGAAATCTGAGAGTTATTTAGGTAATAAAAAACTTTTCTTCTCCTATTAAAATTAACTTCCAATTTTTTGGAAGTTTTTAGTAAGAATTAAAAAAGCTACGTCCTTTTTTATTTTTTAATGGAGTTCAAACTGATAACCTGGGCAAATGCAGTTGTCTGCAGATCTCTTTAAGTTACTGTTTAAAGGCCCTAGGAATCCTATGCTGCAAGAATTCAAGCAGTTTCTTGGCACATAGATGTGTATTATGGTGAAAAGCACTAAGAGAATATACAGAGATTAAAGAATAGGGGAAATTAGGTGAGTCTTTTTTTCATGATATCCTAATTCTTACTTAATGTACTGGCACTCCATCCAGGGGATGGACATGTGAGAAAAATCTCAATTTCTTCATCAAGTGGGTTAAAAATGGAACCTCTTTTTGGTCTAATCTATAAAAATTCCTAATCAGGTGGCCTGACAGAACAGTTCCTGACAAGGCATACTGACAGATATAATGAGAACAACTTTAAATTGAAGCATGCTGAGGTAAGGAGCATAGGTTGGGGAAATAATAATGTAGAGAGAATGATAATCAGCTGAAGATAAAGTTATTTTAATGGACTTCAAGACTCCTGAAACTGTGCAATGAGATGGGGTCAGAGGATATTTTTATTTGTTATCAACTGAAGAAAAAAAGCCCTGCAATGTTATATCATTCTAAGGTAGCTAAGTGAAAGTGAACAAGTGAGAGTCAAATATTAAAAAGGGGGGGGAAGAAAAATAATTCCATCCCATTCCTTTTCTTCCCTTTTCCCTTCCTTATGCAAATTGTCTAATTAAACACTTCAGAGTAACAACTTAACTTCATGCCTGGCTGTAAGACATCTAACACACTTCTGTGGACCCTACACTAATTTCCTACAAAATGCCTTTAGTGACATTATTTAGACTGATTGAAATAACAATATAAGACATGAAAATTAACTCCTGGAACCTTTGAACACAATAGCAAAGTTTTTACCTCATTTGAGACAAACTTTCAGTCCAAATATGAAAATATCTTTAAATATGGCCTTACATGCCCTGTTAACATGCATATCCATAAATATTTTAGGGTTTTTTCTCAATGTAAATCCTCACAAAAAACTACGTGTTTTTTCTGAAGGGTTTTTAAGAATAAATTCAAATGGAAGGACTTAATTCCTTAAGGATCAAATTCCAAAGAATTCCCCTTTAGGAAAAGATTGTGTGCTGTCAACCTAAAATAGTATCTCTGAGCAGCCCAAGTAAAGCTACCGAGGCCCTAGGAGAGATGAAATTCAAGAAACTCCTTGTTTTTAATATTGTTTCTAGGGACTGTAGCTCTAGGCAGCCTTTTTTTTTTCAAGAGAGAGTGGGATTTTTGTTTTCTTTTCTTTTCTGTGGAATCCATTGTGAAGTGCTTGTTGTTCCCTTTCAGTACACACGGAGCCCATGTGTTCGACCCAACATTCAGGAATGGCCAGTCCCTTTTTGGATTTAGTCTTGAGCACCTACTGATACATCAATCACGAAAACAAATACAAGCCTTTTCAGATGTAAGTCTAGGCTTTTCATTAATTGAACTACAGAAAATCAGTAAACATTTTTACCTCAGCATCTTCATCTGCAAAAGGCATTGATAATATTCACTTCATACGGAGGAATATTGTGAAAATTAGTGTTTGCCCTGCATTTTGAACACATCAAAGGTTATAAAATGCTATTAGTATTTTTTTTCCTGCTGCTTAAGAACCATTACTGCTCATTCTGTACTTGTTGGCAATTGAAAATAATTGATCCTTTCACCTTTATTATGTCTCTTTACATTTGCGTAGATAGTTATTACATCTCTCCTTAACGTTCTTTTCTTCAGGCCAAACAAAACCAGCTGTTTTAACCATTCTTTCCAGGTTCAATTATCCAAACCTTTCATCATGTTTGTTTCTCTTCTCTGAACTACATTCAGTTTCGACTGTTAATTTTGAACCACTGCATTCCCTCCTGATTGAAGGGCTGCGACTGAGGTCTACCCATTGCTGAACAGAAACATATTTTTTTTAATGCACTTTATGAGATTTCCATGAGCTACTGTTTACATTTTGATTGTTAAACCAAGGCAATGACAAAAGATTCTTTTCAGCTGCATCATTTCCCTTTTCCATCTCACTGTAAAGCCACGAGAACATTAGTGTGATGGAAGAGGGCAACATGCAAAACCTGGGCCGTGGGGAAGGTGTAACCACCCCTTTCATTTCCTTGTGACAAATTAAAGTGATCAGATTTATCCTAATGCCACTTTGTTCTGTCTCTTCAATCCTAGATCATTCCTGAATCCATTTCATTTTCACCTTATTTCTAATAGCTGAAACTTTTCATAATTCATTTCTCTTTGAGGTTTCCATGCTCAATTTTTTTCACAAGTTCTTCCTGGGATTTTTTTGCAATCTTTATGCTAATAGCTCCGAAATCCTAAAAGGAATGTTCTCTATGTCGAATGAAAGTGTTATTAAATGAGGACAAAGACAGAGGTAAATATGAAAGAAACCATAGCTCCTGGGTCTATGCTCCTGCTGGGTTTGAAAGTCAACGGAATGTGGGAGTCCTTCCTCTTCTCAGAGGCAAGATATTTCTAATCAGTGCTACCCAGCTCTGAGGCAATAGCTTACAACACCTATTAGTTGTAAACTCAGCAGGAACTGCAACCCCCTGCCTCTCAAAGAAACAATATTTTCCCTCTGTGTGATGCAGATTATCCAGAAAAAGGGAGAGGAAATCAGATGTGAAAACGTGCTACATTCCCATTCAAGCTGCTGTTGACAATGCATTATACAAAAGTCATGATCCCCCAAAGCTACTGAGTATTTTTCACTTAAATGAATTTTGGTAGGAAGAGGATTTGCAGATTACTCCTCCTGCGCTGCCATGAGCTCCAGGGATCAGGAAAAGATTGCCAGCTGAATTTTCCACACTCCATTGGGTGCAGAAGAGAATATCCTACCCTACAAATGAACATAAGCAGTATGGAAGGGGGACAGGCACACACAAGTGTCACAGTAAAATGATCATTTTTTCTGTGTCCAGGAGCCCAAATTACCTAAATACATTAGTGATCTCCTCAGCAGTCTTTGTTGCAAGTAAGGCCTGGCAGAAATTTGAAAGTGTTCATTTAGGCAGAGTTGCAGTAAGATCAGGCTCTGATCCTCAACCCATCTTCTTGAAATAAATCGTCCTTTTGATACCAGCATTACAACAGATTCAGATTACAGTTCTTGCATTTCAATCCCTACGTAAAACGTATAATTTGTAATTTCTATTATTATTTTTCAAAGAGGTGGACAAGAAACAAGACACGGAACAGGCCAATTTCCTCTAAAAAGATCACAGCTTGTCAAGCAAAAATATGGACAAGAAAAGAGTCACAGAAGCCTTTTCTTTAGAACAAATTGTGTTTTCAATGAAGCGGCAATAGCAACTTGAATATTTAGAAAGGGGACACCACAGTCTTTGTCTCACAAAATACTCCACAAAAATAAAAGCCTGGAGAAAATGAAGATAGTTTTTTTTTTCTACTTGGGCTTGAGATAACCCCCTTCACCATTTGCCTGAAGAAACGCTCATTTGATGGCACATCATTGCCTTTTGCTGAGACAGCTTAGACAATTTCAAAACCTCATACTTTATTTCCCATCTCTTCACATTCAACTACACCCTTTTTCAGCTTCAGCACATCAAACTCACAAGGTTCATTAAGTTATAACAATCTTCATGCAAAAATTTTCCTCCTCACAGCCCTCTGTCAATTACGTTGCGAGGAAGCGAGAGTTGACTGAATTAGACTGCAGATATGCTCAGTATTCAAATATTGTCTCCCAGCTACATGAGAATTAGTGAAAATACTTAGATCTTTGCCAAGCTAGAGAAGATATGTGGGCTTTGTAATAGGTCGGTTTCTAGCTGGAAATTAAATCGATTACATATGTTCTTGATATTTCTTAACGCAGTTTCTTTTTATAGGAAATATCCTCCAGTCTTATTTGGGTGCTGGTGTCCAAGCTACAAAGAGACAATCCTGATAGAAAATACATAAAAAAATGCCATACTATCAAGCCCAGTTACTAATATATGAAATAACAGGAACAACATACATAGAGAGTGCAACACTACTGATTCCCTCCCTTCAAGAGAAACCTATTTTTTAAGTGTTATAATAACTCCACTGTCAGTTTATTAAAAGGATACTTTCACTGAGCAAGACTTTTCTGTGGCTAAGCAAGCAAGGGACAAGACTCATCCAATCAGGTTGTAAAAGTTGCTTAGTTCTTTCTGCTGATGTAAAATGGTAAAAATAACCAGAGCTGCAAAGGAGCAATTCTGGCTGCAAACGACCTATTTCCAGGAGAACCATCAAAAAAAGCACACGTATTGGAAAAGCAACCAATATTTAAATAGAGATGTGAAGAATGAAGTCTGAGGTGGAATTTCCAAACACAATGTGTGTATCCTGGGCCTGATAATTGTAACCTTCAGAATGAGGGTGGAAGTCTGAGGTGGAATTTCCAAACACAACGTGTGTATCCTGATAATTGTAACCTTCAGAATGAGGGTGATATCTTGGGGAAGGTGTATGGAACTTGCAGGGACATGGACTGTTCTTTGGGAGCACGAATGGAGTAACTGAGACTTCTGACCTGTCTGGATGGTCAGGTTTCCTACTATGCAGAGTAGTTTTCATTTCCAAATTAGGTATCTTTGCATGCTTTCTAACTGGGGAGTTTACCATATTGCTATACCTCACATTTAGGACAATTTACTTCCTGATACTTAGTTTAAAATTTTATTACTTCTAATTCAAATTATGACCCCTTTAATTAGACTGTTCACATCTTTGCATGCCTCTTTTTATGGCGGTACCATAATATAAGTAATAATAAGAGTAATATAACAAGAACTCGCCTCGAATTGGATCTCAGGCAACACTTCCCCTCTTATGGGCAAGAGCATTCACCCCTCCCCTCCTTTACAAATCCTTTCTAAGATTAATAAAAGGTAGGTGTCTCATGAATCTTGTCATTGTATACACCAGCTAAGAAAAGGTAGGGATCACAGATACTTGTCCATCATCCTGTTCTGTTTCAAATTTTATTAAATTACTTATTATCTTTAGTGCTTTAGCTGTATAAAATATTTACTTTCTCAAGTGCAGTGCCATCTCTTAATGACTCAATAATTATAAATATAGGGAAATATTACACATCTGTTGGATATCCACATGCAACACATCCTTGACATGAAAATGTTAGTGTTGAAAAATGGATATGAGGGGTTTTTTTTCATTAAAAATGTGGAAATGCTAAAAAAAAAATGGAGGACACATTAAGATAGCAAAGGGTGCTCAGCACAGTGTGTTGAACAGAGGCGGGAAGACTGCATCATTACACTCCTGTTCTGCATGATGCTCCTTTTGTCACCCCTCTCATTGAAAGGCAGAGCACGACTGACAGCCTTCAAGCCAGCAAAGGAAGAAGCTGGAAAAAAAAAAAAAAAAAAAAATCAGGTTTTTATTTAGGTTTCTGCTGTTGACCATAAAGTTCTGGAAAACCCTTATAACCCAATCTCCTTGGAAAAATGTTAAAAATGAAAGTTTACAAGAAAGAGATAATGTGAAGGGCAATGAGGGGATAAGTTGTTCTTCAGTTCATACTTTTTCTTTCCTCTACTTATGGCAGAGGGTACAAAATCAAAGGCTCTTTCCTTTTTATTTCTGCATGTGACTAACCTTCGTTCTGTCCTCTGTATTCTTTGTAAGTAGCAAAAAGCCACTTTGTATTAAATTCCACTTAGCCTCTTTGTCTACACAAACCTCAAGTTTGAATTAAATGTTTCCTGAGTGACTGGTAAGTGGTATCCTCAGCAATGTGTAAAAAGAAACATAAATGAACAAATACAATAAGCCACATGCAAAGGCTGGAGTAAAGTGCTGTTTGAAAAAGTTCAAGATCTTAATGTTATGGTTATTATATTGCAACTAGTAACTATTATATAGCTTATCCCAAAGAGAAAATGCTTCTGCAAGTACATTATGTCTACATTTGAGTGACTAAAAGAAAAGACTTGTTTCTGATCAACAGTATTCTTTGTAATTTTGAATAAATTTTACTGATTCTACCTATTCTGATTTATATGCTTTCCTCCTGATGGATACAGTTGCATTTCCTATTTTTTTAGGATTTCAGTTTTCTCGAATGTTTTCCAGAGCTTAATTCAAACTCTGTTCATCTTATTACGGAGAATGAATTAACACATCATACAGAAGGTTCTCCACTGCTGGACAGTCACCTTCACCCATCGGTGGGCTGCTGAGGTTTTACCTCATTCTCTCCTGTCACTTTAGGGCATCTCAGTAAACTCTGATTTTATAGAATATACTCCAAAACTGAATCACAATATGGGCCACCCCACCTTTCCTTATCGTTGTGCTGCACTTAAACAAAAGTATATCCCTCGGTAAATACACGCAAATCTTGATGAGAAAGAGAAATAAATAAATAAAAGGGGAGGAAGAAGCAGGCAAATATAGCTCTGCTTCACTCAAAGGTCACAGATATCTTTCGACTGCAGACCTTTTATTGCAATAGACTATGTGCCCCACTATCCCAAAAGACTTCTTGAAATAATCCCATCCATAGCCTTTTCAATATTCATTTCTCTCATGCTTAGAAACATTCCTGTAACTGATAACCTAAATTTAGTCACAGAGAGTTTATACCTGTTTGTTCTTGTGCAAACATTGCCTTTTAGCTTAAGTCATCCTTTTCTCTGGTATTTATTTCTAGAAAGCAAACATATCCTCTCCCAGGCTTCACTTTCCCAAAGAGACCACGTTCATTGAGTTTCCTTCTATAAAATAAAGTTTCAATCTTTCTGGTCATCTCAATAACCTTTCTGTACACCTGACCTTAAAAAAGATGTCCAGAACTATGCAAAGGATTCTATATACGATTTTCCCAATGCCTTGTAAAATGTCAATATTGCTCCTTCTCTGTAACAGAAACAACTTTTCTGACAAAGCCTCTTATGTGTCCCACCTTTCACCTCTCCCCCTTCCACATTGGAAACTCTAGTTGTACTTTAATTGCTTAGAATGTTAACTTCCTCCACCTTGGGTGTTTTTAGTAGAAATATCCCCGTTTATAATAGAAATTATTTTCATTAATTTGTAAATGGATGAAGCCTCATTATTTCATCCCATTTTTAAGGTCATATAATTCTTTCCATCAGATATTCTGAATTTTTCTGTATTGATAACTTCCAATTGTCTGTCATCAGAAAATTTCATGAGTACCTTAGGGCTTTTGGTGAACATTATTGAAAATGAAATTGCTTCCTCAAAAATCCTTTAAGATAAAGGGAATCTAATGGATAAAGTTTTCTTGGGTTTCCAAAGGCTTTGAAAAGTTTCTTGCCAAATGCTTTTTAAAGAAACTGAGCAGCAACGGCATAAAAGAGCTTTGCAAGGTTAAATTATTAAAGATAGGAAATGAAGGAAAAGTCAAGTTAGTTCTCAGAGGAAAGAAAGTTCAACTACTGGTGGCCTGCACTGACCTGGTGGTGGTGACTTACACTGATATGACTTGTGAAAATATTTATATACCTCTTAGGAAATGGGCAAGAGGCAAAGTGACAAAGTTTGCTGGTGACAGGAGTTTATTCCAGATAGGAAGGGTAAAGGCCGATTGTAATTGCCCATGGAACTCACAGAAACTGGGTATTAAATGGCAGATGAAGTTCAATACGAATAAACATAAGATTAAAGGCAATAATAATTGTCTTTACAATTCTAATAAGAAATTTAATAAACCATTCTAACTTCTCACAAAAAAATTATCAGCTCTGAGTTGACTATCAACCTCTCACAAGCACGGTTTGGGGTTAGAAAAGCAGGTATCATAAAAAACCTTAGCTCAATATTCGGTAGTGGTCATAAAAGCAAATCAGAATATTAGGAGTTAGTAAAAAAAAGAATATTGTCATATTTTTTTCCACAGTACAGATCCAGTATTCTCCTATATTTTGAATACTGTGTAAAATTCTGTTTCACTCTCCTCAGTAAGAATATTGATCTCCAGAGTTCCCTTCCAACCCCATATCATTCTGTGATTCTGTGAAAATAAAAATGGAAATGGTAGAGAGAATAGAAACAAGTCCAACCAAAACTATAGAAAAGCATCGCTGAGATCAATTTCTTAGCATGAGAAAAGGAAATGCATCATAAATATTAAAAATATATATACAAACAGCCAAGAATTTTTGCTCATAAAAACTGAGCAATCTAATCAGAATAAAACAAGCAATAATAATACCAGCAATCATAGTCTAAATGAATACAGAAAGTCTCATTAATAATAGTACTTTTAATTGCTGTACAAGAAAACTTAAAAATAACTTTGTTGTTATGCTCATCCCTCTAACTCTAGGGAGGGTCTAGGACCCTCTAAGGTTGATGTCGCCTCTTCCTCAGGCAGAAAGTCTTCTTGCTCAGTCTAGGATGGTTGGATAAATAGAGACTCTTCCAGCACCATTAGCAAATCTGGAATTTACTGCAGCTGCCATTTAGCCAGATACAGCATCACTTGAGTGTCTCTTAATCTATTTCATTTCTAGGTCACCCTTTTTTATCACAAACCCTCTTTATAAGCAGTATAGTAAATCCTAAACTGAAGCTAATGAAGAGCGCTCACATTTCCTTCCATTTTTCATTTTCTAATTTCTTTGCCATATTCATGAAGTGATACCTTGTTAGAAAATACTTTGTAGTCTTTGCAAGAGACGAGTGGAACGTTTCATTTCCCTGGCCCCCCAAATGATCATTAATGAGCAGTGAAATAATTCAAACTGCTACAGTTTGCTAGAATATTTTTAATCCTTTCCAAGGCAAACCACAAGATGTAATTATTCTCTTAGTACTACAAGTGTCTGATTGCTAGCAGTCTCACATCTCTAGATGCCTGTAATTATCCATAGCAATTTGTTAGCTCATTTGATTAATTCAGAGAGACTGTCTGTTTCTTCTCATACAGAAATATATAATGATATGGACCTCTTACCTCACACAGTGTACTAATTGCTAAATTTTATTTTGTATAACAGTATAACAACATTTGAAGGTTCAGTGAAGAGATTAACCCTCCCAGCCTGAAGACAGAGTAATTAGTCTTACAAATGAACTAGCCCTCTCTCTCATGAGTGAAGAATCTGTGTAATTGATGGTCAGTTCATATACAAAAAATTAGTATCAGCTGTTCAATCATTATTTGAAGATGCTTGCAGTAGCTAATAGAATTTATCTGAATTTTAAATGCAAAACAATGTCAGTGAGACTGTAACATGCATTAAGCATATCATTTAATAAATATAATTTTTGAAAAGTACTGTCAAGAGTATAATTCATTGTAAGAAATAGGAGCGCGCAATGCATTACACACTAAAATCATATGCATCATAACTGCATATTCTTTACTGAAATGTATTTTCTTTTAATTTATAAAATGTCCCAATTAGATAATTTAAGGCTGTGTGAAGTAAAACTTAGCAAAGAAATATAGGTATATATGCTATAATGAATATTGCATTTTTGAAAAACTGGACCTAGATAAAGAAATACAGGTATATATGCTGTAATGAGTATTGCATTTTTGAAAAACTGGACCTAGATACATAAAAGAAATTAGGGATTTAGTTACACAGTGTGATTTAGGCTGAACTGAAATCAAACTACAAATTATGTTTTCCAAAGTTCCATGCTTACATATTATTCTGTTAAGTCAAGTTGGGTTCCTGTTACTTGAGGAAGCCAAGCAGTGTTTTGGCAACACTGTTATTTGATAAACCAATTTTAGAAAGCTGCATCAAGAGGACTTCAGTTTTACCTTGAACTAAGAAAATTCAAACCCATTTATTTCTCACCAGCTCCATCTGCTACTTCACTTGTGGTAAGAAACAAGGTCATGGTTTTCTCAAAACTCTGTCAGTGTACTGAAAGGACTTGAAGATCTATAGACGGATAAACAAGCAGAACTCCAACTCTGTAGTGGACTTTCAGGTAACTTAGTTGTAAGTGGAGAGCGTTTTCTCAAAACTCTGTCAGTGTACTTGAAGGACTAGAAGATCTATAGACAGATACACAAGCAGAACTCCAACTCTGAGTGAACTTTCAGGTAACTTAGTTGTAAGTGGAGAGCCAGGATCTGAATCCCTGTTCTTTGTGTGTTTGGCATTAAGCAGTTGTTGGACAGAAGTCAGAGTCACATCCCTTCAGAATAGAATCTCACAAATACTTGACTTTTTTGATTTTCAAAGTCACTTAAAGTCAGCCAGTAAATAGTCTAAAAAGAAGTCTAGAGAATCACACTCAATTTTCATCTTCTGCTGGGGACCAATCAGGGTTTAATTATTTCATGCAAAAGAGGAAGAAGTGGGTGAGCTCCAGTTAAAGCCGGTGGTCAGGCAGATACTGCTGGAGAATTCTTCTAGAATCTCATAAAATTCTTTGCAGGAAACAACATAAATGGAATGTCTTACATTTAAGGTGCTTTAACCTGTATCAAAGGGGAAGGTAGTGATATTTATATCATATTTAGCTGTGATCCAAATATGCAATGTCCAAACCCAGAACAGTTTTCAGGTTTATGAAATTCAACTGCAAGTTCTGGTTGGTCAGACAAGTAGCAGCGATCTATTTTCTATTCCTGACAATATGGCACCTTGCAGTTAATCATGAACTGATTCTCCATAAGACATTAAAGAGAGAAAATAAAATTTCATTATTTTTAAATGGCTTTGATTTTTTCAGGAGAGAAGAGGAAAGACATATTCAATAATTACTATTATTATGAATCATTTGTTTCACTTCAGGAAGAAATTAAAGAGAACAAATATCAAAGTCTAACGTACAGCTTGATTCATAAGGATGACACAAACACACAAACAGATATAAATATAGAAACTACTTATTAACAATTAAATTGTAATTATGTATCTAGAAAGCACATAAAGAATAATCAAAATTCTGTTTTTCTCCTAGAGATGATTAGTTAAACAAAGTAGTAAGTTTTAATTGTGTCTCTCAAAATGAGTTAAACTCCTTAAACCATTATTGTGCCAATATCATGGTTTCCATTCTCTCTGGTCTTTTCTGAGACATATTAAGGTAATTCAAAATGGTTTAAACTCCTTAAGTCATTATTGTGCCAATATCATGGTTACCATTCTCTCTGGTCTTTTCTGAGATATATTAAGGTAAGTTACTCATGCAACTGTTAGAAATAGGATTAACAGTTCTTGTGAATGTGAACTATGAAGCTTATATACAACAACATTTCCCAGTGGGATTTAAACTTTTCCTAGTGAGGAAGAGCTCTGTGTCTCACAATGATTTTGTAACTTGTTCATGGCTCAGCTAAACATAGACAGTCATTAACTATCTGCCATAAACCTCACATTAAAACTCTTCAGTCCATTCATAATGCAATTGGTAGTTTCAAATCAAAACGTATAAAACTGTGTCTTGTTGGAAATATAGCTCAATACCTTCTTACTTGGGTTAAAGAATAACAAATGAAGAACACAGGACGAGAAAACTGTTATTAACCCAAGTAACTGTCAGAGTGAGGAATTAATTACAAAGACATCTAGATCTGGAAACTTTTACAAAGGCTGAAGGACAGTGTGGCTGAGGCAGACTTTTTCTCCAAGTCCAATAAAATGTAGACCAGTTTGTCACACGAAACAAATATTTTGCATTCATATTAATTCAGCTATTTTATGGGGTTAAATGTTAATTGGCAAAATCTTAAGCATTCTTCTCCTTTGCCTTTGAGTAGATAATCCTAAAATTTAGTTACACGAAACGTTTTTGACAGCCAGAAATACAGGGTATTTGCTGGTACTCAAGAGACACAGAGATGATGTTATGTCCATGCTACCAAGATAAACACAGCTGGGACCATTTTCTGACCCTGAGGCCAATGAGGGAGACATCTCACATTCATACTTGCAAATTTCTTACTCTCCAAAACAGGTGACTGCCATTTAAGTGTTTTTCTCTGACCTGTGCAAGTTCAGAACTGTGCCCAGGAACTCTTTAGGCAGGTGCTATGTGTCACAGAGCAGAAGCATTTCAGCAAACATTCTAATGATTTTAAAGTATGACCAGCAGAGTTCTGGAGCCTGGAAATGTCCCTTGCCTCTGTTTAATTTACTACAAATTCTTGGTGTGCCCTTGCTTCATTAGCAAGGAAAATCCTGTGACATGCATCAAAGTCATGGAAAGTGAGCCTGCACCCTGAAAGTGCTAAAAGACACACAAAACTCCTGCATTCTGCTTAATTTAAAAGAGTAATCTTTCACTGGGAACCGAAGTACTAAATAAGTTCTTTAGATGGTTCACTAGCTACCAGATTTCAAGGTGCAAATATAAACCTTTTCTCAATGTGGATAAATCCAGGGAAAACTATAAAACTATCCTTAATGGAGAGGCATGAATATTGTTGAATATCATTGGAAAAACTAGATAAATATCAGGACAAAGTTAGAAAAGCTCCATTGGTTTAAGTTTGCTTTGAATCCCAGATGCTTGTCCTCTCCTTGGAATTCCATCACAAGTGAAGACAATAAAAGAAGAGTAAAATATGGTGTGTAACATCAAAGAAGAAAATCTCTGAAGGAGAGAGAATAATACAGGAAGGGCCAATCTGCATCATACTGGAAGCTTATATAGGCTATGTTTCCTGGCAGTGGCTAAAATGGAAAAGTACACCTCCAACTGAGAGAAGTCATCGTTTAATCCACAAATTGGAAGTCATCCTAAATTCTGAGAATAAAAACTGTCTTGTGATATAAGATGTATTTAGCATTCATTCCAATTTTATGGTTTTCTTTCATAAGGGCAACTGAGTATTTTATATCCATGTTAAAGGTCCAGTTGAGTTCTCCCTGGTGTGGAAAAAGCTAAAAAAAAAGAAAAAAGAAAAAACCTTACATTTTTGGAGGAACAGATCTAAGTGTTCTTATATCTCCAGAACTGACCCCTAACAACATCATTCATGTTCTTTAAGTGTAAGGTTTTCCCAGACCTCCAATTTTGTATGTACTTTTTTTTTTTAAACAGTACTCTTTCAGAGGCACAGAGCCAGATAAAGACGCCCAAACTCCCACAACAGATCTTGTGTGGCTAAAATGACAAATATAGTTCTACAAATGGAAAAATAGTCAGATCTTTTTTTCCTCTGCTTCCCCAGAAGCTTTCTTGAACTCAGGACAGTCTTTCAGAGAATACAGTATCATTCATTGCTTCCTCTTTTCATCTCAACATAGAAACAAAATGATCACAAACTGCCAGGTAACACCCAGTCAACTTTTCCAGCTAATTATATACAAATAAATCAGTTGCCAGAGAAGATTTGAGCTGGTCTTTGAACTGAAGTTTCAAGGTACCTTTGAGGGTGCTTTCCTATCAACACAGAACAATGAAAACCACTATTAGCTCAATTTTATTACCCTGGAAATGTGGGACAAAGGTGGAGGTAAAAAATTGGAAAGAAATTTACTTCTATGATGACAATTGAAATTTAATTCTGATAAATGGAAGTTACTGAACACATGAAGAAACAATTTCACATACACAAATAACTTGCAGTCTTCCATTAATTCTACCAGCTTACAAAGTTAGGTTACTGAATCATTATGGACTATTAAAGGGAAATTCCTGCTTAGTTATAATAAAACAAAAATGTGTAAAGAATTAACTAGAAAATATAATTCAAAATATTGTGAGCTGACAAACACTGTTTTCTGACATAAAATATCAATTTTAATTTCCTAAAAAGTATGTGTATCAGAAAAAGAACAAGTGATTCCCAAGTAAAGCTAAGGCTTGTCCATGTACCCTGTGTGATCAAGATAGATTCAGGAAATAGAAATGAACTATTGATACTGATAAATTCATGTGGTTTTCATACTGTGTGGTTAAATAACTATATAAATGCATATATTAATATGTACATTTATTTTGTTTCATTATGAAATCTGCTTTGCTGCTTTCATGTGGGCAGGATTGGTGAACTTTCAAGTCCTAGTACTTCTGTGCATTTAATTTTTACTGTTTTAAACTCAGGAGACAGAAAATAAAAATGGATTTGCTGACCAAACGTACTAAGTTATTTCTTTTACCTATTTTTCTCATCTTCCTCAAATCCATAAAAAAATATCATTTTAATAAGCTAAAAATATCATAGCGAAATCCTGTCTTGTTCCCAGCAGTGATGATATGAAGTTTATGAACTAAATTTACTAAGTGAACTGTGAAATGGAAGTTCTTAAACTTACTGAAAGAAAAAGATGGACTTTGTAATATCCACCGACACTTTCTTTGAACATTTTTATACACAGAAAACACTGTGTATAAAATAATTTAAATGAATAAACCTGCATACACGTATGGCATAGACACAGATGTGAGATCTAACCTCTTTCCATTTAACAGTAATTATGTAACTTGAAGGAAATGAGCTATTGTAGAGTTGTTTCATCTGATTGGTTTTTTTGTGGAATAAATTAAAATATAAATAGATATAACTTCACATTGCAGATCTGTTACAGGCAGGTAATATCATGTTCTATTAGCCTAATTCATCCACTTAGACATCTGTATTGTTATCTGAAGGATCCTGCAATATTGTATCTAAAAAAATTAGTGATAAATGGAGACACATAATAGAGAATATTGTTAATGACTCCAGATAGACAATCATATTGCATTCCTCTGATTTGTAAAACCAATCTGCATATGCTGCACCTAAAGCAACTGTTTTAAAGTTCAGAAGTTCTCCTTTCTATCCAGCAAGAAATTAATATATTTAGGTATTTTTAGGTTTTATTTATCAGTGAAATCCTTCTAGCCCCAGAACAGCCCTGGACTTCTTGTTAAACTTCTCTCCTTGTAGAAGGTTAAAGACTCTCAAATCCCCATCTCATTCACAGAACATGAAATATTCACTCTTGATGTCTGTTTGTCTCTACCTATGATTCCTTATATTACTATGACAATTAATCCTGATTTCTAAGATCTCTAATGGTAAGGAAAAATGTAACTCTTCCACTCATCTCATATGCCAAAAATGAGTGTGGACAAGATGAAACTCAGTTTGTGGAGTAGAAGCAGAACAGATTTTTTCCAAGGGCTGCACAAGGCTGTGGAACTATGTCTTCACCAGTGCTTTGTTATTGTGTGTTCTAAATGCAACACACATTGCTTTGACAGCAGCCAGACAAATAAAAACATCTCATCACTACTTTATTTCAGGGTCAAAAATTGTGGAGAAACCACCAAAAAGAATTCAATTCAGATGCTAATTCACAGCTTCAAGGAGGTTCTGGGGTACGAATCTATAGAACATATTTTCATCAGAACAACAATTCATTTTCTTTTCTGTTCCATTTTCAGTGTAAGTAGTATGATGTGAAAGAAGATCTATCAGTAAAAGTATTATGAAAAGAAGAAAAGAGACATTATTTGAAAAATAACAATTCAAACATCTGCCAAGTTATTTCTCACAGCTGGACCATATCGATATTTATGTGCAAATGCTATTTATGTATGTACATTTATGCATAAACTTCTATTTATTTTTATACACCAGCAGCAGTACCAATATCAGGTTTTGGTTTTCAACTGAAATCATTTTTTTCCCCAAAGAAGTACACCTATCCAATGTGTGACAACACCTGGCTTAAAGATGCACTGCTGATAATGATTTCCCTAGAGGCAATATTATCTGGTCAAAAAGGGATAAACCAAACTACCTATCAGATTCCAGAGGGCAGAGGTCAGTGTAACATCTGCCCTGTCTATTTTCTACTTGTTTCTGAATTCATGCACCACATTCGTCTGTCCCCAACGTTATTCAAGCATATAACTGCAGTGCCAATGAACTGAATCTTCTTTTTCCCTTTTTTTGCCAGCTTGATATTGTGACAAATTGTTTTTCAGCTGCAGGAACAGCTTATTTAAGGTTTTTTTTTCCAGCTTTGTTAAGAGTGAACGAAGTGGCCAGAGACTCTGTACATTAGAGTCTCCTTGCTACAAGAAGTCAGTGATAATGAGCAATTTGTGAAGTGTGGTACCTGTGCTCTAGTATCAAAAGTAATACTAGCCAACGGATTTTTCAATTTGTACAGCAGCTTCTTTGCTCCTTTTTCAGTTTTGCTTTGCTGGTGGCACTGGCTTTTGAAGCCACCCTCCTTTTTAATCCTCTTTTTAATAACAGGAATCAACTAGTACTCAGCTTGCACATCTACTGTAATCTGTTCCTCCAAGAGAACCTTTGAGAGACGTAAAGAACTCCAGACTCAGCAGAAGTTCCTGTCTGCAGACCTGCCGGCTGCAGAAAACTAAGTTCCTCTCTTAGTCTCATTTCTGCAGACACTGGAAGAAATTTTTGACTAACTAGAAAAAGAACTGAAGCTTGTTACTGTGATGAATTTTATTTGATCACATGCTACGCTAATAGCTGCTTACTTGGTGTGTTTGGCCTTTCTGTCTGATGTGTTTTACTAACTTCTGAACAAGGGAAGAGAAATATAAGCAAAACAGTTAATATGGTTAGAAAGAAAAAGTCAAACCCACTTATCAACAGGATGTTTTGGGTTTGTTTTTTTTTCCAAACAAGACCCTGGATCACAAGGAAAACACAGAAAAGGGGAGTGGCATGAAATGGCAGTGAGTTAGCAGAGGGCTCCCCAGAACTATGACCTTTTAGCTCAAGATCAAAGCCAGAATAGCTCAGTGATTTCTGCAAAAACTCTGGGTTGTTCTGGTCTTAGAGTATGCACATACTATGCACCGAGAAGAGCATTGCAGCTGACATTAATGGATTTTGCTCTTGTGGCTTGAACAAAGATGCCAAGAGCTAAGTGAGCTCAGAGACTGACCCAGCTGCTGATCACACCCCATCAGAGCCTGCAATTATGCACAGAGAATGCAAAAAATCCAAGAAATCTCTATAACCATGTGAGACACGTGTGTATAAAAGCTAACAATACCCTGCTGCTTTGTAAGGCATCGTTTCTCTGCATGGAGAATTCACCTTCTGCCATACACTCACTATTTTGGGAAATGCAGGAATGTACACTGGGGATACGTAGACCTAGTTTAGGAACAAGGATTTACAAAATGTGACCTAGTCTGGGAGTGCTGCAGCCTACCCAAAAAGGTTTTTATCTCCTCAGCTCCAACTGAGTTCAGATAATTGTTCTTTTCCTGAGGGGTCTTTCACATGGGACTCTCCTTGCTCTTCTGTTTGTGGTTACCTGATGCAGAAAGACCTTGAGAAGCAAGCAGGAGGTGTGTGAGAGAAAGGGGAGGGACATTATCCCAGAGAAAGACTGAATATTATGGTCAGAAATGAACCACTCATCTGCTTGCTCACCACCCCTCTGCCATAACCCTCTCATTTCTGAATTTATGCTTAGTTCTGATTTTATTTCTTCAAACCTTACACATTTCTTTAAAATTATGTTTCCTCTTAACTTCATAAAACCACATTGTGTTACAAAAATGTAACGTATATATTACAGATTTCACAGCCACCCTAAGCTGAGATTTCACAACTTCTCCATACTTCACATCTTACTCCACAGTATGTCTAGCTCAAGAATATACATCTAGTTATGACATTTTACACTGATAATGTGAGAATTAAAGCACTGGTGTTCTCACTCTGAGAAACTGAGTCATACACAAGTACGTTTAAATGCCACATATTATTCTTATTATCAAAGAATGAAGTCTTAGGGGAATTTGTGTTAGAACAGTTGCTTCCATGACAACAAGAACACCATAAAGGTTTTAAGCAGGACTGCTGACACCACCTGTTATTAAGGTTGGTCAGTAGTTCATATTTTCAGCTGATTATAACTTTGCTTAGGTTCAACAGTCTGAACTCAAATTTTCCATGCTGAGTGAACAACTCAGGATGAATTTATTTGCACTTTTTTCCACTATAACTGTTCAAACAGATTCCCCAAGAGAGTGTATGAAGAATGCAAAGCAAAATAAAATACATCAAACAGATTCCCCAAGAGAGAGTATGAAGAATGCAAAGCAAAATAAAATACAGTTTTCTTGTATCAAAAAATCTGCAATGCCACACAAAAAGAGATTTTTGCAAAGGCTGTCAAGAATGTGTCTGTGGTTATCCCATTAAAAATCTTCAAATTTGCTCAAGGTATAAGCCCCTGAAGAGCTTTCACTTGCTCATCATTACAGAACTGCTAACAACAAAAGCTATGTGGAATTGACCAAATCTTTCCTCAGATAACAACTATACTGCCAGGAACTTATGACAGCCATAGTGGTACTAAATTCAGTAAGTTCACTTTCTTAGGCTACTTTCACAGAAAAGTAGCCTTTTTCAATACAGAGACAGAAAGAGACCTGCAGTAAGTTAGAAAGAAGGACATGGGAACTGGAGCCAGGAACAGGATGGACATGGAATTTTGAATTTTAATTTCAGATAATACATCTCAGTGTCCCAGTCATAAAATGAGGATAATTCTACCTCTTCACCTCTCCAATCTATTTTCAAAATAATTTCAATAATAGGTTGTGACGCAATCAAATACCATAAAGTTAGGGTTGCTGTAAAAGATTATGTTAAAATTAATAAGCCTGTTAACAAACCCATTCAGAGAAGGTTTCTATTGGTGTGAATTTAATAAAACATAGACCATATATTAAGAAAGCTCTGCAATGAGCGAGACCAGGAGACCTTTGGAAAATACAAACAGTGTTCATGTTGTTGAAAACAATATGGAGAGAGTGGATGTTAATAAGGGTGTAGAGACAGGTGAAAAAAACCAAACAAACAAACTTGGTTACAGTTGGATAGTTATAAAAACTTTGGATTTATAAATACTACAAAGGAGCCAGATAAAAAATATGCAATATACATTTAAATGTTCCTTTTGAAAAGATTGTCCTTCCAGAAAAAAAAAACATGTATCAGCATCAAGGTTATTAATGTAATTAGCACTGAGATATTACAGGTATTTTCAAGATGTTCACAAATGTCAGAACTAATACCTTATTTTTACTCATTTAATCGCATTTTTTGAAGTATCACTTTTCTTTGACACTTCGAACTCTGGATCTGTTTTCCAGACATCATTAGAGTCACTTTTGCTCCAGTTCAAGCCAGTTCCTCAATAACATTACCCCCCACTGAAATCTAGTCCTAAATAACTACCTTCAAAAGGTCTAGGCCTCAGTGTCACAGAATTAAATAATGTGCTTAAGAAATTGAGTGTAACACAAACAGACCTTTTACAGAAGCAAGGATTTATTCAACTTAAAGACTTAAGCCTTATCTCAAGGGTTAAATGCTAGACAAATAATATATTTAGGAAAGCTGTAATCATCATAATACTTATATTGCTACATGCCAGATGGAAAACTCTTGCATCCTAAGTTTTTTTTTCGATGTTGGAAGATTTTCACAGTTCTATCAATTATTTTTCAAATGTAGTTAGCAGTAATTTGTTAAGAATATTTCAGTTTGTAGTGGTGAACTAAGATAATGTTTTAGAATCAAGAAAAAATGTTTTATAATCAAGAAATTCACTAAGCAAAGAACAGGATTCATTTTTGAACTAGGAGTAACTAATTTAGGGAATGAGAGTGGCAGATTGTAGATGTATTCCACCTGATAAGATTTAGGGATTTCTTTTTATTACAAAGATGTTTGTCTCCTCCTAACTTTTTAATGAAGCTACAGTCTTTTTAAGTCCAGGTAAGAAATGGTAGTTTAAACCTGAAAGAGACAAGTAAGCATCCAAAGACTGTAACTTAGAATGGATTAAATATGAAGGATGGCATAAAATACGAAGGATTCAGAAAGAAGTATCCCCATATTGTGTATGAATTTTAAAAAAGACAACAATGAACTGGTATTTTCTCAGGTGCCTGAAGAGATCAGTGTGCATTTATTATGTTTGGAGTGTTGAGATCATCCCTGAGCGAATTTCTGAATCTGGATGATTTTAAGCATCAGGAATATGACAGTGAGGAGTACAGGAATACATACTTGGTCAATAATTTAAGAAATTCTGCTATTATTTCTAGTAGAGATAGTAAAACAATAATATTATCATACAAGTCACTAGTGAGACCTCACCCGGAATTCTGTGACCAATAACTACAGAAATTCAAACGGGCAAATTCCAGAGCAAGACTGCTGAGGCAACTGGAAAAGACAATTAAGGAATCCTAGCAAAAAGAAAAAAACCTTCAGGAAGGATAAAATAAACTTTTATAATTGTGTTTAGGCAAAAACAGGAAGCCAGGAGATATTTTAAAGGATGATTGTCATCCAGTATCAAGTTTAGCATCAATATAAACTGACAGTCAAAACCCACACAGAATATGAAAACACTTTGCCAAACTTCTGAATAATATCTTAAAAAACTTTTAAAATGTGAGACAAGACTAGATCTGACAAGGATCCTAGAGTTTTCCAAGCAGAAGCCTGAAACATTCCACTTACACACAGAGTCACATGGAGTGACATGGAATATGAATCGCAGAATTATGAAGCAGCAAAAGAAAAAAAATCCTAGAAATTAGTTTGTGAAATAGTGCTTCATGTGTCTGGTTTGTTGATAATAATAGTTTTAGCGTAATTTTTAGTTAACTGATTTCTTTAAAGCTTCTGCTAGCCTGTGCAGAAGTGACTTTTGTTGCCCTCAGCCGTCATTTGACACCATGAAGAACAACAAGATGTTTGCGTTTCTCCAGAGCATCAAATACAGATGACAGAAAGAAGAGGCTTCTTCTATTCATTAGTATGAATAAATGGAAAAAAACCCAAAACAATGAAAAAGGTATCAGGAATAAGTTCGGCCATATAAGATTAACAGAACCTTCTGAGTCTGAAGAGTTCAAAAGAGCAGAGGGAGCGCAGAGCCTACTATTGATGCATGTCTGCCTTCCAGGTGAAAACATTCAGATCTCTAGTATTCTGAATACCTAAGAAAGCAAGTTTTGAGTCTTTTGAATTTTTCTACTGAAAGTATAAAATGTATTAAGAGTTTTTGAGATGGATGTCATGCTTTGCAGTATGCGTCAGTGTACAATGATAATAGAATGAGCATTCTCTTAGTCCTTTAGCATGTAGTTGCCTCCTTTCACCTCCTGTCACTGATGGCAGAACTGAAGGACTCAGAATATCTCAGGCAAAGAAACAAAAATCTCTATTTTTTTCCTTTTGCTTTGTCTTCGTTATTTGATACATGCAGGTGTAAAGTAGTAGTCAACTGCACTTAAGGAGTTTTAAAGTTAAGAAAGCCTGTACTGACTTCACTTAGCTAAATAAAAGATTTATTATCCCGAGGGGATAAATACTGATGAAGTTGTCTCCATTCAGCCTGGAAAAATTTATTTCCCCCTGCAGCCTAAATCAGGTAAAATTATCCCAAATGTTAGTACTTTCCAATTGTGAACTGGCAGATATTTTTTTAAATAAATTGCATAGTTTTCATTTACCTTCATTATATTCACAATATTTACATAAATAGATTTTTTTATACTAACAACGAAAAGACAAACATTAAACCACCACTTTTCCTCACCCATCTTCCAGGCTCAGGTTCTCTCCATCACTTCAAGCTCCTATCTCCATTCCATGTGGCACTGGGCGATAGATGGCCATGATCTGCGTCCCTCCCTGGGGTTCCTTCCTCTCCACACTTCTCCTCAGCCCTAGTATGGGTCCACCATGGGCTGCAGTCGTTCGAGGATGTCCATCTGGGCTAGCTCAGCTCCTCCATGGGCTGCGGGAGAACATCAGCTCCTCCATTGAGCACCATCTTCTCCTCTTCTTCTGACTTTGGTGTTTGCACAGCTGCTCCCTATACTTTTACAGCCCTTTCTTAAGTACTTTTTCACGCACTTTGGCTGAGGAGGCTCAGCTGTGTCCTGTGGTGAGTCAGTTGGAGCTGGGTGGAACCGGCTGTGTCCTCTCAGAGGCTGCCCCCGCAGCCCTCCCAGCACCTCCCCAGTAAACCCAATGCTTAACCTGGAGGAAGCTCAGTATAGAGCGTTATAAACCGGAGCTTAACAAAGAAGGCGGAAAGTCAGGAGGGAGCACAAACAGCAGGAACTCAGGTCTCTTTTCCTTCTAACTGAAAACGTTCCTCGTGAGATGGCAAAACCACACATTTTCCGTTCAAGGGGTGGACTTAATCTCAGGTTCCAGTGTATAGGAGCACCCACCCAAACAGGCTCCAGAGAACAATAGGTGAGATGCAGGGAGTTGTCATCCGACCCAGCTCCATCTCCACCTTGCCCCCTTTATGCAGAGATCACTTGGGGGGAACTGCAAAACGGCTCAGCCTGGGGTTGTCTCCAAATTGCATCACAATAGGAACTGCGGTTGTCTCCAAATTGCATCACAATAGGAACGAGGTGAGATGCAGGAGTTGTCATCCCACCCAGCTCCATCTCCGCCTTGTCTCCTTTATGCAGAGATCACCTGGGGGGAGCTGCAAAATGGCTCAGCCTGCGGTTGTCTCCAAATTGCATCACAATAGGAACCGAAACCGACCGGAGCCTGAGCTCCTTTAACAAACAAAATGCCCTGAGTCCCATGAAACCGACTGGAGCCTTAGCTCCCTTAACAAACAAAATGCCCTGAGTCCCATCCCACCACTATTCCCCTGACTTTGAGTGCCAGACATCACAACATTGGCAACAGAGACACAGCTATCACACCACCAGAGGTAAATATCCCAGACGGTTGTGTGAAACACCGGCTCACACTTAGAATTTAAAAAGGACAAAGCAAAGGTATAAAAATGTATTATACGAAACAGCACTGAATCGGGTGCATCTCAAAGCAGAGACACACCAATCCTTTAGCTTTTAGATATTTTATACCCTTATCCCGGCCGCCTGAGTTACTGTCTCTCTTCTCATTGCCTGAGAAGTTGGAGCTCACATTCTTCCCAACCTATTACAGATCTAGTTTACACCTTTCTACCTTACAAGGCACACCCACCTACTCTGCAAAATCATTATCCTAAACATACCTTTGATTAGTTGATTACGCTACACGTTATTTCACCTTCACCGTCTTTGCTATCATCTACTGCCCAGTGTTAGTAGTTACAAGCACCCTGGTGCTCATATCCTCATCTTCATCAGCCACCCTCTAGACGACCTTCATCCACTTGTCACTCTTCACAGTCCTTTGTCTGCTTATCAGTCTGCCATCGGTCTTTAGTCAGTCTTCACAGTCCTTTGTCCACTTATCAGTCTGCCATCGCCCTGGCTCTCTTCACCTAGATGACTTCCAGTAGACCAGGACCCCTGGACAGCCCCAGGGCGCTTCTAAGGATTAGTTCTGTACAATGGGTGAGGCTTCACCATCACCAGGCCTCCTCCGTCAATACAGGCATACTAACAAAAATATATCAATTAGCTGAAGCAGAACTCAGCCCATTTCTCACACAGTGTAATCCGCTCAGACATAATCTTTCACCCCCACAAAATCAGGAAATATAAACCACAAGGTTTGGGGGAAAAAAATGGGGAATCTTCCAATACAGCTGGCCTGTAGGAGATTCATCCCCCCCTCGTCCAGGACGCTGTACAAGGTAACTTCCCAGGGATTGAGCAACCTTACCTGAAAGAGAGGGTAAGTGACTAAGAAACATTCGTATGGTATATAGCATGCTATTAAGACTGTGATTGGTGCACTTTTTTTTAAGGTATTAATATCCAGCGCGCTTGTGGTTTGTGGTGTTACTTGTTGGGATCATTTGTAGGCCGCAGTAGTGTATTCCGTGAATTGCTTTTAAATTGCAGTAGTGTAATCATCTTGTACACATAGAACTTGCTATAGGGACGTATTGGACCTGTGAGTGAAGTCCAAATTGTGAATTTGAACCTCTCAGTGAAGTCCTTTTTCCCGTTTTGTCACATCCAGCTACCTAAAACTTATGTCTGCCCATGAGGCAGCATGCCTTCCATTTTAGGTCTACCCTCAACATGCTTTTAGATCTTCAGATCTTAACATCTTCAGATATTAAGATTAATATTATTAATGATTAATATTATATTTGGATATCTTCATATCTTAATCACTGTGCAGACACAGAGCCATCAGAATTTTCCATTGCTTTATTTTTAAAACAAAGAACAATTATGGATCAACTTGTATTTCATTGAGGAGGTATTACCCACAATTTCATAAAGTATAGAACATAATTCAGTTCGCGAGCCTGTGCCTGAAAAAGTAGGTATTTAGGTACATTCCAAAATTCTAAAAGCTGAAGTAGATGTCCTTCTGTTTTCAAAACAGCCCAAATGAGCGTTGTGGTATTTCTGTCATTGCAGGGCACTGCTAATACTCAATCTAAACTCCATGGTTACCAAAATTTGATTTAGAGTTGCAGCTCTGATGCTGAACTGCTCAGCATTATTTTCATTCCTGGATGTGTATTATTCCATTAATATATTTCAGAATTCTAAGGAAAACAAAAAAAAAGTGCATTCTGTACCATTTAACAGACATGACATACCTGCCTGGTCAAATGCAGCAGCTTTCCAGAATGGATCCAAATAAGAACAAAATGTCACTTCTGAATGGGATGGAGGGACTGGAATGATGTCAGCAACAGCTATTTATTTCTCTGTACAGTATATTGTGAGAGCAAGTAGATTTTAAGGCAAAGCTACCTCTATGATTTCTTTTCCTATCAACTTCTTCGGGCAGTATAACTTAGAAAAATAAATTTATTTCTTTTTTTGTTAAAAAAATAGGTTATGAGTGAAATTTATACCTTCATTTCATGTTTGCATTGTATTTTCAAAGGAGCTTTAGAGGTTTTTTTTATTTATTCAGGGCATTATATACTTTGGACGAATGATATTCTTTTTGCCGTGGTTACTTACTTTGATTTCTGTTTGATTTCCCCGAGGCAGATCTCTGTTTGTAAATATTTATCTGAATGCTAAGCAGGGTTCTAATACAGCTTTCAAAAAGTTCTTTGTCACTCTTTTCATACCTTGCTCATAGTTGCAATATTCTTTCTCAAACAGTTGCGATATATGTAATCCTGAAAGCTGCTTTGATCCCTGAAAGAAGCTTGTTGGAGCTTATCAGCGTGGATTTGGAGGAGATGTATAACCAGCTCTACACATGATTAGAATCTGGATCTGTATATTTACTAAACCACCTGACTCCCCTGTCCTCATTAAAAAAGTCTAATTTTTAGCAGTGGAGCAAAATATGCAGCATCGGAGCCTTACTTAAGAAAAAAACAGTACCTTAGAAAAATTTTAATCCTCCTCCTTTTTTGAGTAAACCATAACATCTTTTTCTTCATACTGACATAGGTAACTCCTTGTACCTGCTGTGTTGACCTGCTTTTGTCAGTGAATTGTGACAATCACTCTCCAGTTGTAGAGGAACAGACCTTTAAATGGAGGTCGCTGTGCTATTAAAATAATCTGACATTTTGCAGCATCTTAGACTGCTGGCTATAGTGAATGATAATCAGTGCTTTTAAAGATAATATCAAACTCGTCTGTGGGGTTAAAAATTAGAAAATTTAGAAAGCATTTTTGTTTTCCACCTTTTTGTCCTGTTGTGCAAACCCCAGAATAAATGTAAGAGGTGCAAGATTCTCTCTGTATCTTCTCGACAGAAGGAGGAAGGGTTTTTTCTGTGCTTCTGACATTCGCATCACTATCAAGGTCTCATATGACATTATTTCTAGTAACTTTACAATGCAACTAGAAGTTTAAACTAGTGCTAAGTTTGCAGACACGGGAAAAAAAAATCTACAGAGATATCTTTGTAACTTGGTAATTAGTTTTAGCTACTTGATATCAGAAAGGTTTTCTGCAGAAAGAATAAGGACTTATAAATTATGTATAATTATTTTAGAATACATACACTATGTCTATATGAAGTCCAGGTTCAGTTTGTAAATTCCTGGATGAACAGAAAATATTTTTAATGAACACTTTGCAATCCCTAATAATGCAATTAACTAATTACTGGGAGCAATTACTTAGAGATGTAAATATGTACTACTTTGTGAGTTTATAAGTTTGCACTTATAAATATTAAATCACATAAACAAAGTTCTATCTTCAGGCTAACTTAAATACATTAAAAGAATATTCAGAATCAATCTGGAGACTGCTTCTGCTGTTTCATTGCTTTTAGATATTTTAAGCTGTAGCATAGATTATTTTTCATAGGGTACAGAGGTAGAGCACAGGATATGCTAATGTTCATGACTTGTATTGTGTACCTTGTAATTTTCTTTCACTATTTTGCTCCAATAACCTTCACTAAAACATTTTGTGCAACAACTACAACTGACTTAAAAAACAAAATGTACCTAACAAAGCCACTAGAAGCTACATGATGCTAAATTTTCTTCCTACGTATTTTCACAGTGTGGATTTATCATTAACATGAATTTAGTAGATTGGAATAGAATAATGGAATAATTTAAAATTTTAGGATTAAAGTTATGGAACTGAAATAGGATTAATTGACATCTGAAGAGCTGGATAGCAGATGTCTTTTGTTTTGCCAGACTAAGATGGAGAGACAGAGGGAGAGATTTTAGAGGAGGATGAAGTTAAAGAAAAGCAGAACTGGATGTCTTCTAACAAAGACAAAGCAAAGAAAAAGAATAAATTATTCAAAAAAAAAAAAAAAGGAGCAATTTCTACAAGTAAATAAAGTATTAATTAATGGATAAGAACATCCTAATGCTCAGGCTTAACAACAGAGAAACAGCTGAATTCTTTACTTTGGTATGGAGTCAGATCCTTTTGGAGGACATGGCTAAATAATGTAGGCATCTGGAACCAAAAAATTGCATGTGATCCTATATTATTTACTCTAACACATGGGTTCTGCTGGTAAAATAGTAACAGTAATAATTGACAAATGCAACAAAGCACACAAGCCATTCAAACACACATTAGTAACATGTGTTGATTTACCAAAGTACGTTCTGAACACTCTGTTCCTTAGCCTGTCAAGATTTTGTCTGTGATCCTGTCCAAGACATCAAATTTCTTTAAATCTCCGCTTTACAGATATAAAACATCAAGTCAGAATATTTCTAAGCATTTAATATTTCATGGTTTGATCAGTACATGGGAGATGCACAGAAGTAGAGCTGACAGGAACAGTTTATTTGAGTAAGATGAATAAAATTTATGGTTTATGTCTAATGTGCTTGGAAAATTTTAGGAGTATAACATAATAGAATTATTTAAACAAATATTTTTAGTGGGGAGGTTAATTAGTCAATTAATTAGTCTGGTTAATTAGTCTCTAGTTATAAAATAATTTTTTAATGGTAGTTCCCATGTGAGAAAAAAAATAATCAAAACACAAAACAAATAAGACCCAAAACCCCAACCAAACAAACTTTGTTAAATCATTGTTCTGTATCAATAAATACATTACTGCTTCCCTCTTATGAATGAAGTGCATCGCTCCATCCATGACATACTTGCAAGCTTCACTGTCAGGTATTAATTATTCTTATTTGCACTTCATTCGCAGTTAATTAAAAAAAAAAAAAACACAAAGGAAAAAAAAAAAACAGCACCCTGTAAAACTCCACTTTTGGAGACCCTGCTGTGCAGCTGATGTTGGTTTGTCTATTGTGTTGTCAAATTCACATGTTATATGTACCAAAAATAAAATTCTGCTGCCAAGTCTAAGTAAACACATTCCACAAAATACCACTTAATTAGAATGACAAGCAAAAGGATTAGGAAAAGCAGAATTAACTTTGAGAAGTTTGGTTATCATTCAGTAATAAGATGTACTAATAGAATAGAGGGTTTCCAGGGTTTCCAAACTTCTTGTTCCTTTCTGTTCCTTGAAACTGAACAGGGAGAGGCTGGACGTTTTTTGGGCTGTGACATATATCCTAGGCTTGAAGATTGTGCATCCCTTTAAAGTAAAGTTCTGAACTTATTTTTTTTTTTAAGAGATTCAAATTGTAGCTGAGTTCACACAGCGTTATTGAATGGATGATCCGGTCTACATTCCTTTAATGGACAAAGGGAATGAATGAAAAATGAAAATAGGAAACTTCTTAAGGCATAGGAGAGTGTTTCTGGGAAACTGAAATATAAGTATACAGATTTACTAGCTTGATTCAAATTTTAGAATATTGTAGTAGCTGAAGAAGTTCCCCCTGGGTGAAATTCACTGCATTCCTGTGGCAATAATTCATGATACGTGGCTTAGCATTTTAAGTATATACCAAATTTAAGTATGTACCAACTAATGTGTTATGAAATTACTCCCTAGGAGGATGTAATAAGTTACTTCTAAGGTGTCTCCACAATATATTCATCAGTGATTGTTACACCTTGTATTCCTTTCCAAGCAAGTGGCTGAGTTTACCAAGGAGCACAATCTCAGCCTATGGGGAGAGGCCATATGACATGTATACATTGGTCCAGACATGGATATTCAGCCTCATCTCTGCATTGCAACATTTCTGCAGTAACTTTCCAGTCCTGCTTCCCTCTGTAGATACTGAAATATCCTGCTTGGGTAACGAGAGCATAGATTTATTTTTTCATTCTTACTACTGCTACTAGTATTATTTCCTAGCTGTAATGTATATATATATTGTTTTACTTACAAAGGGAGGTGAAATCATTGAATATCTCTTCCTCTGATTCAGATTCAAATGATTCATTTGATTTGGTATGAATTTATTTTACCCTTTATTAATATGTAGAAACCATTGAATATCTCTTCCCCTGATTCAGATTCAAATGATTAATTTGATTCGGCATGAATTTATTTTACCCTTTATTAATATGTACTGGTTTATTCTTCGTCAGAACTTGACATCCAGCATTCTGTCATCATGTTCCCTTGGGATGTTGTTGCTTTTCTTCCCCCACCCCTTGATTTTACACATGCTCTAGCTCTAATTTTCACTTGTTCTTTTAGAGGGAGCGTTATGTGTTGCATCACCGCCATTCCCTTTGAAAATTCTGTTTTCTGCTTTATTGGACATCGAGCTTATCAGGAAAGGGAAAAGTGGAACATGGAAAAGTTGAAAGCTTTACTGTCCCTTCCATACTGCTTTGTGACCTTTTTCTCTACCTTTCCTCATGATCACTTAAATTAATACTGAGGAGTGCTGTCAAATCGAGGGAACTCTAAAATACTGCTCATCTATACATTTGTGTAAGGCAGGTACTTAATTTCCTGGCTGAAACAATCATGATAAACCTTTGTCTTTCACAAGTAAAGACACTTGTTCTTTTAGAGGGAGCGTTATGTGTTGCATCACCGCCATTCCCTTTGAAAATTCTGTTTTCTGCTTTATTGGACATCGAGCTTATCAGGAAAGGGAAAAGTGGAACATGGAAAAGTTGAAAGCTTTACTGTCCCTTCCATACTGCTTTGTGACCTTTTTCTCTACCTTTCCTCATGATCACTTAAATTAATACTGAGGAGTGCTGTCAAATCGAGGGAACTCTAAAATACTGCTCATCTATACATTTGTGTAAGGCAGGTACTTAATTTCCTGGCTGAAACAATCATGATAAACCTTTGTCTTTCACAAGTAAAGAAAAAAAAAAGATAATTTCAAAAAGATGTGCTGTCAAATTAGAATTAGTTTTATTGCTTCCTTTTAGGTTTGCTTTCACTGAAAGCATGACATCTGAAAGAAAATGCCTTATTTTTTAAATCTGGTTGTTTGTTTTTTTTTTTTTTAACAAGGAATTATAGTTAAAACCAATTTGGATAGCAGCAGAAGCTGAAGTATATTCATAAGAGGAAATAAACATGCGTTTGTTTGTTATGAAAAGAAATGTGGTCTTCTAATGTTAAAATTGCATGTAACTTTATAAGACTAAACTACAAAAAAATAAAATAAAACCCGGTCAAAATATGGGATCCACGGATCTCATATTTTACCAGGATGGTAAAAATCATGCAAAATGATATTGACCTGAATTTTTCTGCTGACGTGATTTATTCTTACTTGTTTTGCCAGCTGGAGCCAAACACTTGTCTCTATGCGTAGCCGTAGAGCCAAAAGGAATGCACAGCTCGTGGAATACCGTAAGTGCTATCTCCAGTCAGGAAGTCCCTCCTGTGATATTTAAGTGCCAAAAAAGAGATGATCTGCAGGAGTGGAGACAAGTACATAGAATTCCTGAGTATCTGAAACTGCCAACAAGACAAATTGTTTTTCTAGTAAGCGCCTAAGAAACCCATTAGTACCACTTCCACTTGGAAGGCGAGATGAATGCACCAGAAGAGCACAGTCTGTTTGTGAAGCAGGTCCATGGCAGGCGGTGACATTGTTGGCAGCTGCAGCGTAACGAAAGAAATTGAGAAAGGTTGTCCTAAGTGTAGAGATAACTAATTTAGTACCATTTAAGTGAGCTGCGGCTGTGGCTGGATTGAGTTTTACGCACACACCCCTCAAATCCTGCACAGCAGGAGCCCAGCACTGCAGAGGGCGTGTTCTGAGCTTCTCCAATTTTCCTTATGTGACCAATTTTTCTAATGAATGGTGGGACCCCACCTGGAGTCCTGCATCCAGCTCTGGAGTCCTCAGCACAGGAAGGACATGGACTGACCAATTTTTCTAATGAATGGTGGGACCCCACCTGGAGTCCTGCATCCAGCTCTGGAGTCCTCAGCACAGGAAGGACATGGACCTGTTGAAACGGGTCCAGAGGAGAGCAATGAAGATGCTCAGAGTGCTGGAGCACCTCTGCTGTGAGGACAGGCAGAGAGAGTTGGGGTTGTTCAACCTGGAGAAGAGAAGGCTCCAGGGAGACCTTATAGCAGCCTTCCAGTACCTGAAGGGGCTAAAGGAGAGATGGGGAGGGACTCTTCATCAGGGAGTGGAGCCATAGGACAAGGCCTTTAAACTGAAAGAGGGGAGATTAAGATCAGATATTAGGAAGAAATTCTTCCCTGTGAGGGTGGTGAGACACTGGAAGAGGTTGTCCAGAGAAGCTATGTATGCCCCATCCCTGGAGGGGTTCAAGGCCAGGCTGGATGGGGCTTGGAGCAACCTGGTGTAGTGGGAGGTGTCCCTGCCTATGATGGGGAGGTTGGAACTCAGTGATCTTTAAGGTCCCATCCAGCTCTAACCATTGCATGACTCTGATTCTATGAATGTCAGGATGCAACAAATACATTCAGTTTCACTGGGTAAATACCTTTGCCTGATTGATGTGTCTGTTAATGAGGTCAGTCCAGAAATGGATAACACTAAACAATGAGAAAACCTCTTACTCGTTTTCGGTTTATCTTTCACCCAGCTTTCACAGGGATTTTATCTATGGGCTGTCATTCACAATATTCCTGATATTTAACAGCTAATTAGAAGTGAAAATTGAAGACATTTTTTAGATAACTTCCAGCTATCTCCAGTTTTAACTGTCTTTAGAAAAATACCCACACTCAAATTGTTCTCTATTTGTTTATACATCTTTTTGCAAAGGTCCTAGATCATTTGGATAGATAACTTCTATATAAATTCAATTATCATTGCTGCTGTTTCAGCTTGTTTTTCTGACAGCCGAGAAGGATGTGATATTGTGTGTGTTTACATTGAAAACTTATCTTCACAACTAAGAGGGTAAGAAAATTCAAGTTTCACCCTACAGGTTTTTTCTCAAAAAGAAAAAAAAGAAAAAAGCCCAAAACAAAACAACTGTTGAAGGCCTTTCAGAGAGTTTAATTTGTTTTGTTTTCTCATTACAGGTTTATCACCCTAAAGAACTGGAAATGTCATTATAAACTTAACCCTCTAAATCTATGACTTTCAACTTTGTATTCCAAGTGGGAAAAAAAAAATCCAAAATAATCTGGAAGGATGCAATTAATGTCCCTTCTAGATTTTTCCTTTATAAATTAGTCAGTAGTCATAATATGTCCACTAAAACCATGTTTGTGCTTGATTTTTAATCATACTAAGCAAATTTACTTCTCAAGCGTATAGCAAAGTTCTTCCTTGGTTCAATAGGACCTGATGACAGAATTTCTGTACATTTTCATGGAATAACAGGTCTTTCACAATGTTTAACAGATGATTCAGAATTTGACAAAGTATAAAAAATGGAGCAATTTTCTCTGCCATAGAGGAAAACTTATATGCTCATTCAACGAAAACGTAGAAGAAAACCCAGCTAAAAGTTCTCAATATATACCGACATATATCCATATAACCATTTTTAAGCATGTGTATTTCATATTTTTTTAATGAGTTTGAGTTTACTTGTCTACAGATCTGGAAGAAAGGAAGAAAATAATACTCTATTTCACTGACTGTAGGGCTGAAGCAGAGAACATTATTAACCTTCTACAAGTCACCAAACGAAACTGCAGTAAAGCAAATGCAGTTACTTCTGTAAGACATGATCTACAGATGTCTATCTCTATATACATAGATAGATATGATACATATATCTAGGTATATAGATATAATTATATATCAGGATGTTTTAGCTGGGCTTTGTTTCTCATATATTACGAAATATATATTCTTTTACATCTGTGTACATATATATTCATAATTATGCTGCTAACATAGTACCATTTTGTAAGTCAAGGTGTACTTTTTCATGGCCTCACAGACAATGGCTTCTCAAAGTGGTATTCATTCTCCAAAAAAAAAGCACAAACACTAAAAGATACAGTCAGTCAATAGTATGTGGAGGAAGAATATGCAAATAGCATATTTGCAGTACTAACTCCTTGATTTGTGTGGAGGAAGCCTGTACTGCAAGTAGCATATTTGCAGTACTAACTCCTTGATTTTGTTTCTTATTTGTCAAGAGATATTAAACTAGAAGGACCTACACAACCATACCTGAAAACTCCAGTAGGGATAGTTTACTCAAGGATCTTCCTAGTTGCCTTGTCTGCCACCTAGTGTCAAATAAACTGAGCATTTTGGTACCGAGGGTTTTATTCACATTTATTTGCTAGTTGTGAATCAGTGGGAGCTTGACATTGAAGGAAACTTCTAAGATTCAAGATAATATTAAATGCAAAACAAAATACATTTGGGTTTGATCCAACATCTTCTGAAGCGTCTATTTAATATTCCAAATGTAAAATTTGAAAGGACAAAAAAAAAAAGGAAGAGGTTAAAAAATATCAGTCAACATGATTTTAAGGCATTTCAGAAATATGCAGGTGGACAAAAAGGGGCTTATAGGATTAGTATTTTATTTCAGGGTTAATTAGAGCTGATTACTGATAAGATGCATTTTAAATATTGCACAATGATTGAAATATCTACTCCATGGCTTCCTGCAAAAGTGGTGAGATGGCCTTGATGCCTCTGGTCCCTGTATATAATAAATACATCCCCAGTATTTATTCTATACATAATCTAGTCTCACCTGCTGGTTAGTTATGAAGAGGTTTAGATGTTGGTAATCTTGTAGCCCAGGCATTGAGCTCTGCAATGTCGAAGCTCCTCCCACATTTTAAAGGGTCTTTGTCTCTTTTCTCTTGAAACTTGTATTTTCTGCCTTTCTCTTGTCCCTCTCCAGTGTATAGAAAACTTTTTCAAAAACTGGTCTTTTGGAAAGCCCTGAAAAACTGAGGGTAGAGCAGCATCTTTAGTCAGAAAATAGCTCGAGGGTGTTCAGCTGCAATGTCTAAGGGGCTCTCTCTTTCTTTGCAGCAGGCAGCTGCAGAGATTGATCTTGGTCTGACAGAAAGTGCCCAGTACAGAAAGCTAGATATGTTTTCTTTGGCCAAAGAAGGACATCCTTTGGTTGGCGCATGCCAAAATAGCAACCATCTTCTGTGCTTCATCAGGTCATTCTAATACGTTCATGAAGAAATAAATTGGATCCTTTGTCATGTTCTGTGACATGTTCTTCTAAGCTATCCAAAACACTTCATTCCGATTTTTGTGAAAGCGTCCTTTTCAAAGGACTGGGCTTCCACTTGTTATTTTTGGATCAGAAGTCCATAGTGCAAATACTCTTTAATTGAGCTTCCTCTTGAGCTTCTAAACACAGAATCAGCCAGCCTCAGGACTTGATGCCTGTAAAAATTTCCTCTTGGAAGTCTGGAAGTGGTATGAGTAACCAAAGATTATAATGTATCTTTCTGAAAACAAAATGTGATTTATTTGCACACAGAAGGGGTATTCACTGATGAAAAAAAATGGATACTCATATTCTGCTGCCTATGCTTGCTATTTCCTTCACATCTAGATGGACACAATTATCCCTCTCTCCATTTTTGGTCTTCTAATAGACCATTTTTCTTGCTGTGTTTCTCAACTGTATTCACTGTCCATCAGACTGATTCAGATGACAGTCACTGACAACTCCCCCATGTCCCATACTGCAGGATAGATCTGAGTGAGCCTTTTGTTTTGGGCTGTGTTTTTAACTGCTATGAAGTGGTGAAGCCATAAAATCAGTTCTCCCTGTCTATCCTAGTGGCTTCTGTGTTCAGATGATTGTAGATTATCAATCCTTATAAAGTTTTACATGTTTCCAGATTTTCTACATAATGGGTGAAATGCCATAGGACAAAGAAGTGAGGGCATAATAAAATTTTATTTGACATCAACAAGTGTGTGCTAATTGCCATTGCAATTAACAACTGAGAGTAACCTCCCTGAGCTAAAATACTGCACAATTTATTCTACTTTGTTCAAAAGTTTTTCTTAAAAAATAGTAATACATTATTAAGAGTAATGAATTCATCTTAACTTTAGTTAAACAATTACAGTTGAACATAACTAGAAGATAATTACACATAAAGAGAAATATAACACAATAAATAATAGTTAAACTAGTACAGTGGGAATAAATATTACTTTGAGGATCTGTAAGCATGGAACATTTGCTTACCAACAAGATTACACATGGATCCAAACAATGTAGCTCTCTTAAAGGAAAGTGCTTTTTTAGGAGATTTTATTGTGCTCTGACTTGAAAAGAAGAACTTAAAATATTCAGTCATCAGCAAAGGATACACATATTTCATGTTTAAAAGTAAACTAACCATAATATTGAAGTAGTTCAGAAAGATCTTATTTTACCATAGTCTTAGTTGTTTCCTTAGTTGCAAAAATTGCAATTCCAATTGAGCAGTAGTACTTGGCACCCACAGCAAAGTCGAAAACAAGGCTGAGATAAAGATTAGAACTATTTCTGTTGAGTTCAAATGTAGGCAAAGCAGTTATCTGTGTGCTGTTAAAATCGAGGTGAACAAACCCTGAACTGAATTGTGCAATGTTCATAGAAAAGGATGTTATTTGCAAGTGTGACTTCAGTGAGCTTTGCCTGACCACGCAGAGTGTTGGACTGCTTCACGGAAGAGTAGCTTTAAAGGCTCACCCACAGCTCAAGAGCAGTTTTATTTACCTGTGTAATGAGAGAGTTTCTTTTCCTATGCAAATTCTAATAGCATTGCATTTTTGCAAATTCCAAAATCCAATTCTTATGAATGAGAAAATAAGGATACACCCCCAATGAAGAACATACAGGATACGTTTGTTTAAAAGTTTTCCCCCGGAGCCTTGTTTCTTTTCTTTTCTCTTCCGTTTTAACTACCATTAATAAAATAAAATTAATATAGGAAAAGGAAATGCATTAAAGTTGTTTTAACGATTTGCCTTTAACCCTGGAAAGTAAGAAAATTCAAAGATAAGGCTTCCAATTAATCTTTAACTTGTAACATAAAAGCACTGATTTCAAGCTG
This sequence comes from Calidris pugnax, assembly GCF_001431845.1. Classification (NCBI taxonomy): domain Eukaryota; kingdom Metazoa; phylum Chordata; class Aves; order Charadriiformes; family Scolopacidae; genus Calidris; species Calidris pugnax. The sequence goes on from NW_015090891.1 coordinate 1,521,879, forward strand.
TAACAACGTTGCAATTATGAAGGCGCAGGGGGAATGTACTGTGGACATAGTCAAAGTCTTAATCCTAAATGTGTCTGGCTCTTCTGAATTTATTAGAGCTTTAAAATTTAACGTCATTTCTGTCTATGATATAAACATATGTGTTCTTGACCCACTTCGAAAAACAACCACAAGTGAAATACCATTTGCATTAATCATTCAAGAGCTTTGCAAAAAAGATTGCATCTCAAGAGATGACTTTTCCACTGAAGTTTACACCATTCAGCTTGGTTTCATTACTTTTTACGTATATTGAATTGCAGCTGCTTGTTGTTCAGAGCGTTGGGTTTAGAATTTATTCCCATTATTTAATTCCAAAGGTATACGTTGTCACTTAATATCCTGAGGAGAAAAATTAATTTCTATGTAATTACAGTTTTACCCTGACAACTACAAAAATTTCATTGTAAACTAATAACTTGCAAATGAAATTCTATTTTTACCCTTTAATCACTATGTAATAGAATGATGAAGGAGATCTTAGTACCATATTTAAATAATAAATAGATGCAACAACAATTTTTCACACTTTTTACTGGAGTTCTTTATTGAATTTTTTATGGGAATAGGGATCCACACTAGTGGCTCTTCTTGCAAGAATAAAACCTAAGATTATTATGCATTTGTAAAATTACTTTTTCTATCCAACATCTAATGTTACATTACCTTGGAAATATAACCTTAAGACAACAGTAGCATTTAAGGAATCATAGTAAATTAATCATGGAATTCATATATCCGGCTGCTAAACTTAGCAAAATTCTTTATTTCTATACCTCAGTTTCTTCATGGATCTAGCTCTGAAATCCATTACTCTGTTCCATGAGGAACAGATTTAAATCAGGTTTGAACATTTTAAAATCTATACTTTATGTTTACCTGCCTGTGCAATAAAGAGTATGAGGAGACTGAAAAATATTGATAGTTGAATGTTTGAGCTCAACCTTAGGAAGCTGCATGATCCTTGATACCTCAACACCTATGTCAAATAAGGAAGATATCCTTGATTCTTGAACTGAATACTAATTTCATTTTTTCACTTAGTAGAAAATTAGATAAAAATCTAAGCTTGTAAGAGCAGGTGATGCAGAAAATTTTAAATTAAACATGAAAGATGCAAATTGTCAGGCGTAAGTCTTCACTATTATACTTGAATTAGTGAAGCTCAGTACCTTCAGAAGGGTCTCTGGAATGCTAGTGATTGCAGCATTAGTTCAGTATGGTTCATAAGAAGTCCTTTCTCAAAACTAACAGGATCAGTAATATTATCTAGCATTATTATTTTCAGATACTTCCTGGCCTAAGTTATTTTCTACAGGCATTTATTAACCTGCTAGATGATGACCTTTGGATCCACAATTTCCTTTGGAAATAAAGTGGGACAAGTCTGTTTTATTTTTATGGAAAATAGTAGCTATGTATATTGTTTTGCAAGTGTTAAAATACTCTTTACACCTCTTCTTTGAAATGGTCTAGCACCTGCCTATTTTGGAACAAGGCCTTGAAATTTGGTGGGAGGAATGGGCCTTTGTAGCAAAACTATAGACTTGAAAACAAATTCTACCAAGTCTGGAAAAATCATACGCGTGCAAGAACTGCTCAAGCTGCTGAGTACTATATAGTGCTTACCTAATAAGTTTCTGACTATTTTTTCCCTCAATAAATATGCTCTTATCGTAGCTCCAAGTGTGCTCAGACTGTGCATACACCAAAATATGCAGTGAATGAACATCCGTCTCAGAGGTAGGAGAGAACAGGGGAATTTTTCCTACTCTCAGCTGCTCTAGATTAAGCCCCAGTGCTTGAATTAGAGGACGAGAATCTGCTTCTCCTGTACCTGATTTACCATCCACATCACCGATAAAAAGAAATTAGGAAACATTAATTGAATGTTTCACAAATATTTTTTAATATAATTTCACAACACCCATGTGAGGCAATGGAACGTCAGGGACAGTTGTCAGGTAAGGAAAAGAAACACAAAATTTATGAAGCAGCTATAAATTTAGGGTAAACAAATCTGGTATTCATTACATGGGTTTCAGAGTGCTTTGTGTTATCTGGTACTTCATGTGTTCAGAACAGGTCTCATTTCAGTTGCAGCTGAGAGTCCTCAGCAGTCCAGATTTCAAGATCTGTCGATACGTTGTTCCTAAAAAAAAATGAGTATAAACTATTTTCCTAGGATAACAGAAAAATCCTACGTCAGAGACAAAAGATATAATGCCAGTAGTCTAAGCCAATAACTGGTTTTTTTCTTCCTTTTTGATATGTTCAATCGTAAAATGAAATCATGCAGCTTTGTTTTAAAATATGAAACCTGACCCATGTGAAGGTAAAAACTTATGCACTAAACTAACCTACATTATATTATATGGAGAATAAATGAGGTGGCGCCTGACATCTCCTGTTTAAAATTGTGGAAATCACTCAAAGCCCTATAGATGATCACTCAACCCCAAAACATAAGGGATGCTGCTGTAGCTTGTCTTTTCTAAGTAGAAACCACCCGGTACAAGATCTTTTGGAGCTAAAGAGAATAAGAGCTGCCCTGGTGAATGATGGTAATATGAATAGAGGACAGCTGGCCTGGTGAAGATATTACCATGAAGGCTATGAAGTGGTGCCAAACATATTAGCCACACATCCAGCTGCTTTGTACAGAAGCCACAACACTGTTGGGTTTTTTCCACATTCAAAGAAAATGTGGCTCCCTGAATTAACATCTTTCTTCCTCTCCAGTCAGTGTCGTGTTTTCTTACATTACTAATGGTACCATCAGTGAAACCGTGCAATGGTAGGAACAGAAAAGCACCATTTTTAGCCTGGAGTTATGTTACTATTAAAGCAAAAAGTTGGTACGTTGTGAACATCATTTCTGGCTCTCGTTTTGATTTGCATCTCTTAAAAAATGGTTGTTAGAGTAACAAGAATCAGTTGTACTAAACCCCAAATTCACTTTACCTGATATTATCAGCTAAGCCTTTGAAAGAACATTAGAAACACCTGTATTTTAAATTGCAGCTGATAAAACAGCAAAGCTCTCGCTGAAGATAATGACCTGAAAAAGGATAACATCACAGCAGAATCAGACAGTGCCTTTCAATTGTCTGTTCTGCCATTTGTAAAGAAATGTGCTATTATTTCTTGATTTAAGATTATGAAGAACACTGCTCAGGTAATATTCCCTTCTTTTGGAAAGCTTTTCACGCGCAGAATCAGATAAACATGATGCTATCTTCTGAGACTGCTGAAAACCTAATGAACCCAACAAATTCCTTTTGTCTTTTTAAAAAGTCAAACAGCTTTCTCCCACCCTGAGCATGTGATTCAAGATCCAAACCTCAAGCCATAAATATAGGTCTCATTGAGTTTTAAGTTGATTGAAAGAAGAAAGACATTGCCTAGGGTTGTCAATGCTGAAACAGCAAAAAAATAGGACAAATGTACAATTTATTGAAAGGAATACGTTCATAACAAAGAAAAAGGGCAGCCGGCTCCTTTGAAGAAAATGGCCATCTATACCTGGTTCAAGGGACATGCTGATTTTGAAAATCTATACCTTTAGACAGTAAATGTAATCCTTTTCAATACTTAGAGAGCAGTGATACACTCTATTTATAAAAGATGAACTTATTAATATTTAAAGAAGAGAAGCAAAGGCAAAAAACTAAAGTAAATTCCCTGTGAAATTGTTCAGTGTATGTATATCATCCGTGTGGGTGGGTGTACCTGAATATAGGATGTTTCTTTACAGTTATACATGAAGCATAATAGCAAAAAGACACCAGAGGATATAAAACAAAGAAGGAAAGCCCAGGCTCCACCTTTACTAAAACCATGATTTTTATTTCTTATGCTAAGAAGAAAATAATGGCACAAAATGCATCATTTTTTTTCTTTCCTGTTCTTCAGAGAACTGATAATCAGAAATGTTGGAGCAATTTTCTTTTGCACACTACAGATTAGTGCTGAGTGAAATGCTCACTACTGAGGGAAAAATGATTCAAATTTCATCAAGCTTTTACCAACGTTTGACCTAGTGAATAGTACTTTTGTCTATTAAAATGCACTTAAATAGCATGTGTTATTTCTTCAAAAAGCTAAGTGTTTTCTTCTAATCTCTGAGGTATTTTAAGCATGGATACAGATAAGTTTTAGAAAATGCTACTTCTTCCTTCTCCTGGATAAGAACTGGTTTTGATTTTCAAATGAAAGACAGATTGCTGCACTTACTGCTCTTTGTTTTAAGAAAAACAGAGATGTCACATATTCACTTCAGAAAAGTGTCTGGTATAATCTTTGCAGAATACTGAAATATTTTCTGGCTTTTAAAAGAAAATTAAGAAATGAACTGTTATGCTATCACTACAGGCTTTATCCTATGGCTATGAAAGTTGACAGGATCATTGTTCTCAAAGTTCAAGCTCAAGTTACTTTCAAAGGGAAATGAAGAAAGGACGTAGAAAATTAAAACAAGGGCTGGAGGCCAGAATGATTGCTTGAAACTGATAGATCTAAATTCTAGGAGGCTGCCTCTGTGGGAGAGGTGAGGAAAAATCCAGTTCTCAGAAAAAAAAAACAGGGCTTAAATTCCCTACTTCATCAATGAAGGAGGGGTGGCATTTCTGAAAATCCCCATCACACCTATATTAATTTCAAAAAAACCTCAGTGGTGTGATTCACTATGTCTAAGTCAGGTGGCTGCCTTGCTCAGGCAATTCTTTCTGCTCAGGACCTCATTTGTCTCAGCTTCTTCTGAGAGGGATACCTAAAGATGGCTTTTTTAAAGGAAATGTAGCAGGGATTTTTTCTTACCTTTTGCTTAGCACTTTGTGTCAGAGCACTTTTTTCCAGAAATTTGGAGAGGTGGGTTCTGTGCCTGCTTCAGCTGCAGGGGAAGAACCTTGTATCTTAAGAAAATACTGAAAAAAGTGAAAGGGAAAAAAACCTCTCGCTTAAAACTTTCTCTTTTTTTTGTACATATGTAGATAGAAATGCAAAAATCCCTGAGGACGGAGTAGAATAAGAAGGACCTAGACTCTTGTCTGGGAAGGATTAAAACTGAAAAAAACCGAAGCCTGGACACTATTAATTGTAATACATATTTGTGTTGTATTAGGTCACCACTAAAAAAAAAATAATGGAACTATTTGCTGGGAGTAGACCCTCCTGTATGAGAGTATTTAACCCTTTGGAGCTAAATGGCCTCTACTTCTTTCAGTACTGTGTTTCTTTATAGTTCAGTAGAAATGCAAAGGTGCCTTTCCAGAATTTAGAAGACAAGAATGAAAATCTAAAAAGGAAACTTTTCAGATTTATCTGACAAGTGCTACAAGCAGCAAGTGATTGTAGCTGAACAGCACTGCAAGCTAAATGATCAGAATTCAGGCTCTTTTTTTCAGAATTCCCTTGTAGAACTGGGTGCCTGTTTAGCTATGCCTGACTCAAGTAAGGAGCAGGTCCAGAGAAGGGCAACAAAGCTTTAAATGACCTCTACTTCTTTCAGTACCGTGTCTCTTTATAGTTCAGTAGAAATGCAAAGGTGCCTTTCCAGAATTTAGAAGACAAGAATGAAAATCTAAAAAGGAAACTTTTCAGATTTATCTGACAAGTGCTACAAGCAGCAAGTGATTGTAGCTGAACAGCACTGCAAGCTAAATGATCAGAATTCAGGCTCTTTTTTTCAGAATTCCCTTGTAGAACTGGGTGCCTGTTTAGCTATGCCTGACTCAAGTAAGGAGCAGGTCCAGAGAAGGGCAACAAAGCTGGTGAGGGATCTGGAGCACAAGTCTCATGAGGAGAGGCTGAGGGAGCTGGGACTGTTCAGCCTGGAGAAAAGGAGGCTGAGGGGAGACCTTCTTACTCTCTACAACTCCCTGAAAGGAGGGTGGAGAGAGGTGGGGTCAGTCTTCTTCTCCCAAGTAGCAAGAGGTAGGACAAGAGGAAATAGCCTCAAGTTGCACCAGGGAAGGTTCAGATTGGATATTAGGAAAAAAATTGACACTGAAAGGGTTCTTAAGCCTTGGAATGGGCTGCCCAGGGAAGTGGTTGAGGCACCATCCCTGGAGGTGTTTGAAAGATGGGTTGACATAGTGCTTAGTGACATGGTTTAGTGATGGCTTTTTATCATTTAGGTTGATGGTTGGACTAGATGATCTTAAAGGTCCCTTCCAACCTAGACAATTCTATGATTCTAAGCAGAGACATAAGTATGAACTACATAATTATGTCTCCAATATAAATACCTCGACATAAGTATGAAATACATAATTATGTCTCCAATATAAATACCTCCAAAAATGTGTGAAAGTATTCAAGATGTCAACTAATGCTTTGGTTGCCTGTAAGCTTAGGCAGAGCTGTAAAAGGATACACACATCCGGAACAGTTGGTTAGAAATTAGGTAGTATTTCAGGTGCCCTTGACAGGATTTCAGCAGAACCAACACCATTCAGGAAGTAACTGATTTTTTTCAACGCTATTTTTAGAACCAAGCAAGTAACTTGAAGCAGGAGATTAGGTTGTCTTTCAGATCAAGTATATCTAAATCATACCATCCGGGCACACAATGAAAGAAGGAATAATGCAGCCCTAGGAAAAGTGAGAATGATTTTATGCATATTTTAATGGATTTGGGGTAGCTAGTTTTTCATCTGGCTATGACTCTACTATGACTGAGTTTTTCTAATTCTTTCATCTTGCATTTGATTAAACAATAGCACTAATGTATAAGACAATGGAAAATGGGACACAGTCCTCAATCACTTATATTTCATTGAGTTAGCCACTAAAATGAATGACAAAAATTTAAAAGTATAAAACATACATTATTAAATCTACCAAATAGCAGTCTTCTTCAATATGTACCTTTCTGAGTAATAATTTTTAAAATTGCCACAATTTTACACCATTTCCAAATGTGTCTGAGGGGTGACTGCACTGATAAATGGACACATTCTCCAAAGTCACCAAGCACCTGCATATCCTAATATTCCTTAAGCATAAATTTTGTTAAAATCAATGCAGGGTTCAAAATATGTTTTGATGGATCTTGTCCAACTCTGATTAGCAGTAGTATTCTCCCTTTGCAAAAATTACTCACCTGTTTAAAAATTCCCAAATGCCAGACTGTCAGAAAATGAAAAATGATGGAATCTAGCCCGTTCCCATCTAAGGTATAAATCTTCATTACTTGTTAGCACATACCTGACAAATGCCCTCCCCTGCCCAAAATACGTAAAGATGGTCAAAAAGTCAATATTTAGGTGATTGTTTTGGATGGAGTCTATAAAATATAGCATTTTGCGTCATTCCAAAGGAGAGATGGGATCAGGCTGATGCTGTAATGATCGTCGTCTTCACCACATCTGCTTTACAGTTTCTTTTTTATTAATAAGGATATCTTTCTGTGTCTGCCTGCACTTAGGCAAGTGAGCGAGATAAGCTTTAGAGGAAAATGGTTTCATGTGTCCCCTTTTTCCTGCATTGGCACACGATAAAGTGAACCGGTATTAAGGGTTTGACTTTTCTGTGAGTGGTGACATTTGTATTTACATATTATATCTCTTCATTAACATCTGTTAGTATGAAAAGGTATAGATAGATAGATATGTCTTTCATACTTTAGAAAAAGGATTTATGGAAATAGCTGAGAATACTTGTAATAAACTGAAGTTTTATGCTGCTTACCTGTATGAATAAGGAAAAGAAAGTAAGGGAGATAACCTTTCTCCTCTTTCTTTCTCTGGTCTCTGCAGTATCTGGAAGTAGAGGAACAAGAGGGCAAAAGTTATGGAGAAAAGTAATTTTGTTCATTAGACCAACTGATAAAGTTGGCAAAGAAAAGGATTTTTTTTTTTTTTTTTTGTGCACAAAAGCCTTTCTTCAGAGATAAATAAGCACCGAAGCACCTTTCCCTGAATTGCTGGTGAGGGCGTAAAAGATGTGAAGGGTTTCTTCTCTGCACCCTGTTTCTGCTGCTGCACTCGACACAGCAAAGTGTAAAAGTTTCAAAGTCACTCATCCCCATTAAAGTTATACTGTGGTATTGCAAATATTAATTGCTAGATGGTGCCTTGCAGGTGGAATTGTCCTTTCTGCTGTGGTTCCAGTAAACGTGACAATGACTCCTCTTGAGAATGGTGACAAAAGAACAGTCAGTCTCAGCTCATGTCCTCTTTTTCTTTGTTGTCTGCTTGCCCCAGTGCCTGAACATCTCGTCAAATTTAATCCAAGTCAAACAAGACAGAAACAGGGTTTAGAGCCGTGTTTCCTACCCCAGTGTGTTTACTTCAGCTATGACAGATACCAAGCTTGTTTTAGAAATATATTTGATTCTTGCTAACAGGTACCCACTGCCTACAGACTTTACCAGGAGGCACATACATGCGAGTATTCTTCAGAATGTTTTCAAATGGCTAATTAACCTTATTTTAAAAGACACTATGCATGTGCAAAATAAAGCTTTTAAAGTCCTGCACAGCACTGAGACATCCCGGTCCAGTCTTGAATAACACGTGGAAATCACTCCTGCAACTTCTTGCTTAGTGTTTTTCAAAATTCTAAAAAGTGTCAGGACAATTGGTCCAGTCAAATTTCTCTTACATAGGGGAAATTCATCCTTGAGTTCCCAAGAACCAGTTTCACACTAAAATAGCCACAAAACCTATTTTAGCATTTTTTCATTATACCCCACTTGGAGTGTTATATCTAAATTCAGGGACATATTCGTTCTATATAATAAAAAGAAAGAAAACAAAATATGTAAGAATCAGATGAGTTTTCTTCAGTGCTGAGAACCAGCAAAATACAGAGGATAAAGTGACATTGCTTTAACACAGGAATCTTTAAAGATCTAGAGTCATTTGGACACTGTTATTTTTACCGGAGTTCGGAGGAAGACACACCATGTCTTACAGATTATAGAAGTTATCTTCAGCTTTTATCCTCTGATAGAAAAGCAGGGAGGTTCAAGCAGGTCCAAATTTCTATAAATAAACAATACTGTATTGCAGTGTTCTGTGAATGTGTCAAGTCTTGAGGAGCCAGATTGTGATCCTGGCTTTGTGCCCACACCAGGAATTATGAGGCTGTTCAGCGTTCGTGCTGCCTACATTTGCTGCCTATGTAACTGCCATCAAGATTAGAAACAAGAAGCTTCCATAAAACCATTGATTCACCCTCTTTACAGGTGGATGGAGAATGAACAACTGGAAAGTTGGCCATAAATGGTATAGAGCTCCCCAGTACGGGGGCTGTGTGGTCGTATAAAGTTATCTGCCCTAAATAAAAGGCTGATACATATTGGCATATTTCCCTACCTGAAAAAGAGAGCGGAAAAGAAGTGTGAGAACACAGAAATCTTTGCAGCTTTGAGTCATGACGTGGCTTTTTTTAGGCTTGTGCATTATCGTTGTTGCTAACCTACAAGCTAATTCTAATTTAATGTTTGCACAGTAGGGAAAGAACTCACTTCTGGTTCCTGGTATCTGCAGTTCCATCTGTCCTAATAAATAAAGGAAGAAGGTTGCTCAAGCACTAGACCTCTGTTCATATACACCTGATTAACTGGTAATTCCTTTCCTAGTTATGCTTTAGATTACTCCAAATATCTCTCTTCAAGACAAAGTCTAAGTGAGCCTTTGGAGACTGTTTACTTCGTGAACTGATCCCAGGGATTCTGCCTCTCTACTCTGCTCTTGTGAGACCCCACCTGGAGTACTGCATCCAGCTCTGGAGTCTTCAGCACAGTAAGGACATGGACATGTTGGAACCAGTTCAGAGAAGGCCATGAAGATGATCCGAGGGCTGGAGCACTTCTCCTATGAAGACAGGATGAGAGAGTTGAGGAGTTGTTCAGCCTGGTGAAGAGAAGGCTCCAGGGAGACCTTATAGCAGCCTTCCAGTCCCTGAAGTGGGCTACAGGAGAGATGGGGAGGGACTCTTGATCAGGGAATGGAGTGATAGGATGGGGGCAAATGGTTTTAAACTGAAAGAGGGGAGATTCACATTAGATACTAGTATGAAATTCTTTCCTGTGAGGGTGGTGAGACACTGGAACAGGTTGCCCAGAGAGGCTGTGGCTGCCCCATCCCTGGAGGGGCTCAAGGCCAGGCTGGATGGGGCTTTTTTCAGCCTGGTCTCGTGGGAGGTGTCCCTGCCCATGGCAGGGGGGTTGGAAATTGATGATCTTTGAGGTCCCTTCCAACCCAAACCATTCTATGATTCTGTCCATGATCTGTATGCAGTGTGGATCTCATAAACCTGTACCAGACTGCCTGTCTCTAACCAGTCTGAAAAAGAGCTAATCCTTTCCAGTCAGTCTCAGAAACTGAGACTCTCAGTTCTCAGAACCTCTCGCTGCTTGACTATTTTTTTTACTTAGTAGTGGAATCACAGTCTTAAGTTGCTGTCCGTTCACTGGCCATCACTATCTGTCTTTCCCCTGCAGCCTGTCTATTAGTTTCTTATGAAAAATATCAATAGTACGGCACTATCCCGACGAAGCAAATATGTGGATGAGGGGCTCCATAAATACAAATCATAATTCTATAAAGCAGACATCTACATCATTCAGGGGTCTTTTTCACAGACACTGTTTATCATATTCTCCTTCAAAGGCACTAACAGATGACTGGAACAACTTCTAGCGCTATTGTGAAGGCAGACCTCTCTTTTATCAGCTGAAGACACCAGTCGTCTTCCCACTCATTACATCCTACATGTTGTCAATCTTAGTTTCAGAAACTGTCAATCAGAAATGCAGTGGGTGATATGTGTAGTATTTTTTTTTCAACCACACTAAGGTGGGCATTTCATTGATTTTCCTTTATTCTCTTGATTGCAAAGTACAGTATGTGTCGTACATGCATACAAGCAAACACAAAAGTACATGAAAAACAGTATTTTGAAAACGGAAAACAGAGCTTTGGTACAGTAACCATTACAGTTAATCAAAGTCTTCTTGTTAGTCAGACATCATCCTGATTATTTAATACAGTGGTTCCAGATATTATAATTTCCTCTTTGGACTTACATTTATTGATTTAGTAAGAACAATGATGAAATATTAAGAAAAGAGAGAAAATGAAAGCCACAATAATTTGCTGAAGCACACTGTGACTTCTACAGTTATTTCAGTGTCTGTGATCAAGCTACCAGGAGAAGAAGAAGGAGAAGGAGGAAGAGGAAGAGAAGGAGAAAAAGAAGAAAGGGAAGGGGAATGAAGAGGGAAAAAGGAAGGAGAAGGAGAAGGAGAAGGAGAAGAAGAAGGAGAAAAAGAAGAAGGGGAAGGGGAATGAGGAGGGGAAGGGGAAGGAGAAGGAGAAGGAGAAAAAAGAAAGAGTGGCATGGGAGTGGAAATAAAGACTGTATTGAATGAGTGATTAATCTGACTCAGAATGGGAGCTTTTATGTTTTAATACTTCTACAATAATTGCTACTATTGTTATAGATGTGCAGATGTCTTGTATAACACTGTATACTACAAGCAAACGGCTGCTTTTATTTAATTCATCTGTGGAATTTCTGTCAGAGATACTTTTTTTACTGTTTGAGGAACCACATTGTTGACAAATACTTCAAGCAATCTCAAGAGGCTTACCCGCTGCCATTGGTATCACTTATCCTTGTAAAGCCTCTGATGACAAGCAATTTAAATAACTTGCCAGACTTGCTGAGCTGGTTTGCCTCAAAGGCATTAAGGCTGACCAGTTGGTGATCTATTACGGTGTTACACAATTGGTAGTGAAATTATTTTAGCAGTAGGTATATACAGAACAAAACGATCTTCAACGGAGAAGAGAATAAATGAAAACAAAATTGCGTTTTCTATTCTGGTGCTAAAAAAAAAATGTTTTCTTCCTGTCTTCCCTAGTAGCTGAATTTTTTTCAGTGCCCATTCATATAACTGCTTGCTGAGGTACTTCAGCAATAGGATACATTTCCAGTTGAGACCAGAGTGACTTCACGGATTTTGTGGGATGATGGAGAAGTTAAGCACTGATGGTGGTTGTTACATCTTTAAAAAATACTCTACTTACACAGTTTGAAATAGCTAAAGCCTTCATGTCTGACAAATGTTGCTTGTAATGAAAATATTTACATTCTCCTAACTACAGAGACTGTCAGATGTTGCTAAAATTACCAGTCTTGCACAATACTGAAGGCAACATGAATGATTGTCAGCCACTAAAAGAAGCAGGTTCTGTGTTCCAAAAAAGCCTTATCAACTCTAGCTTCCCATCTTTTTAAAACTTCTTTCTGTGCCTCAAAAAGTACTGACTTTCTTTAATGGGGCAACGTTATCACTTCTCTTTCAATCCTTGACACACAGGATACCAAGAGAATAGACTCATTTTCTGTTTATCTGACTGCTGTTTTCTGCAAGCACTCTTTGAACTATAATCTATTTTATGGGTAATCTTTTTGTTTAATTCCCTATTTATTGGCAGAACTGACAAGGGAGAGGTAGTTAAATAGCGTTCCAAACTCCTTTCCCTATTAAGGGGCAAAGGAGGTTAAGTAGCAGAGAATGCAGATATGGTACAGATAAGCTTTCCCACCCCAGTATTTTTGACACAATATTTTGGGTTTTCTCATCATTGTCATCTATAACTTGCTTTCCAAAGTTTCATTGCTTTATTTCTAGTTAGAAGCAGATATCTGTTCCCTGTCTACGGAATGGTAGATGCAAAAATCTCTGTCATTGTTGTCTGCATGTCACGTGCAGAAATGAGGATCATAGAATATTTTGGGTTGGAAGGAACCTTGAAGATCATTGAGTTCCAACCCCAACATCTAACAATGAGGTTTTGGAGTAAAAGTAAACTAATAGCTCATGTGACCATATCTGTTCCCTGTCTACGGAATGGTAGATGCAAAAATCTCTGTCATTGTTGTCTGCATGTCACGTGCAGAAATGAGGATCATAGAATATTTTGGGTTGGAAGGAACTTTGATGATCATTGAGTTCCAACCCCAATATCTAACAATGAAGTTTTAGAGTAAAAGTAAACTAATAGCTCATGTGACCAGAATCACAAAGTAGGACATCCTAAAAACATACTAAAAATTGTGGAGAGGATGGAAAAGAGGTAATTTCTGAGTAATAGTTCAGAGTATGGTACTTTTTTAATATAAGTTCTGATGTGCTTCTGACCTCAGCTTGCCTTGCCTTTCTTACTTTTGCAAAATACTTGAAGTTTTTTGGAAAAGACACTACATAATGGATATAAAATATCCATTATTATAATATATAATAGATTTTTAGTTCAGTAAGATGCCTATGCACCGGAGTAAGGGAGACTTAAAGGAATACAAGAATATGCAAAATAAATTGGATATTGTACATTTTCTAAGTCCATCCATTTCCAGAAAGTAAAGAAGTAAGGTGAATGGGATCATCTTAATCTGCCTAGAGCTGATGAACTCTAAGAGTGGGAAATAAGACTTTAATTTCTTTGTGGTACTTGTCAGTAACAATCATCACAATCCTGGTGCCAAGATGGCACAGAATTAATAAAGGCTCTCTAGAACCACATACCTTCCCTTTGAAATCTCTAATAGGAGCAATTCCTGCTTCCATTTACTGACTTAGTCCTGAATTAACAGCTAAAAATGGCAATTTCTCTATTAAATGTTTGTAGAATAACCAGAAACATATGTATAAGCATTGGAGAGTGGAATCAATCCACAAAAGTGAACCTTAAACTGCATGTTAACTTTTCACTCCAGAAAAAAGAGAAGAAAGTGGGAAGAGAAAACATAAATAGTAACACTCTTGGAGAAGGAGAAAGGATAATTCTTGACTATCTGTCCACATCCAGTAGAATGATTCTTCATAACTCAACCGAATTGCTTCCTGTTTATGTTTCCTTTAAAAACACAATTATGCAGACTTTGAGTAAATGAACTGAGAGACAGCAAGAATTTTTTTGCATTGTGAAAGACACTGGTAAAAAAAATGTACTGGGAAATTAATTAAATTATGCAGGTGACAAGACGAATTCAGCAATTCTTTAAAATCTCTATTAAATGTTTGTAGAATAACCGTATGTACAAGCACTAGAGAGTGGAATTGATCCACAAAACTGAACCTTAAACTGCATGTTAACTTTTCACTCCAGAAAAAAGAGAAGAAAGTGGGAAGAGAAAACATAAGTAGTAACACTCTTGGAGAAGGAGAAAGGATAATTCTTGACTATCTGTCCACATCCAGTAGAATGATTCTTCATAACTCAACTGAATTACTTCCTGTTTATGTTTCCTTTAAAAACACGGTTATGCAGACTTTGAGTAAATGAACTGAGAGGCAGCAAGAATTTTTTTGCTTTGTGAAAGACACTGGTAAAAAAAATGTACTGGGAAATTAATTAAATTATGCAGGTGACAAGACGAATTCAGCAATTCTTTAAAATTTCATATTCATAGAATAATCTGCGAGTATAAGCAATTTTAAATCCTTACCAAATCATTCAGCAGGGAGTAGATTGTGAAAAGGAGATTTTATTAATACGGACTGTATGCTTTTCAGCCTTCATTTTTCACTCTGGCAAAAGTACCGAGTAAAAGGAGGTTCTCCCAAATACTAAAATAGGCTGTGGTAAAGAAATTGGCAAAATGATGAAACAGATAGATGCCAGATGGCTGTGTTTTCACATTCCAGTGAAAGGCTGTCGTAATTCCATTCTCGACTGCATTTCTTTACATAAAAGACACCAAAAATAGAATGTATCAGAAAACCATATTCTACTGTGAGTATCAATTTTAGGAGTACCAGTGCATAAAAGGAAATGACTGGCTACATCACAATTATTTAAAATGTTTAACATCTCTGTACAATAAAAATTGTACAGATTTAGCACAGGCTGCACAAAAAGCTATCTAAAGCTATCTAACAAAGAATCACTAAGTACACTTTGGCATTTGAGCTCCTATTCCTTTTTCTAGATGTTAGGTGTCTTGTTCAATCAGAGCAGACTTATCTTTTCAGAGTACCTAGAGAGCTGAACCAAATTGGCCTTTTTTAAACAGTGACTGATTTTCCAGTTTTGCACAGCAGTTTACAAAGAAATCCAGAAAAGGGCGCAACTCACCCAGAGACCGTAGATAGAATCATAGAATGGTTAGAGTTGGAAAGGACCTTAAAGATCATCTAGTTCCAACCCCCCTCCCATGGGCAGGGACACCTCCCACTAGAGTAGGTTGCTCAAAGCCCCATCCAACCTGGCCTTGAACACCTCCAGGGATGGGGCAGCCACAGCTTCTCTGGGCAACCTGTTCCAGTGCCTCACCACTCCCACAGGAAATAATTTCTTTCTAGTATCTAATCTAAATCTCCCCTCTTTCAATTTAAAACCATTACCTCTCATTCTACAGCTCCACTCCCTGCTCAAGAGTCCCTCCCCATCTCTTCTGTAGTCCCCTTTAGGACTGGAAGGCTGCTATAAGGTCTCCCTGGAGCCATCTCTTCTCCAGGCTGAACAACCCCAACTCTCTCAGCCTGCCCTCAAGGAGATGTGCTCCAGCCCTCGGAGCATCTTTGTGGCCCTCCTCTGGACCCATTCCAGCAGGTCCCTGTCCTTCCTCTGCTGAAGACTCCAGAGCTGGATGCAGTACTCCAGGTGGAGTCTCACCAGAGCAGAGTAGAGGGGCAGAATGACCTTCCTCGACCTGCTTGCCATGCTTCTTTTGATATTCAAACCTAACTCTCAGATCTACCTTTCCTACTGAAGCACGACATTTCTGTAGCGTAGTAGACAAAGCATTTTGGGTACGGTCTGAATTTTGAGTTTGGTCATTTCATACCAGAGTTTCACTGAATTAAAAACCAAATATGAAGAGAGGGCTGTCTGGAAATATAGTTGTTGGGCTCCTTCCTGCCTGTTCTTCTGGCCAAAATCCTCCTGCTCCCTCTTAGACAGTGTGCCAGAGAATGAGGATCACCTCAAATTCAGTCCAAAATGTGAATTTTTCCATTATGAACTAAGGCTAATAAGACTGTCTGAAGTAATTTTTTTAAACGTAGGAGTCTAATTTCTGCTTAAATTCTACTTTGAGTGTGGACTTTATGTGGATATGAATCTCACTATCAATATTTTATTCAAGTAACTGAAAATGAATGTTCTACTTCTAGGCAATGTTCTTCCAACAGTATTTTGAAGAGCAGAGTTTGAAATGACAGGCCTTTCCAAAAGAAACGAATATTTCAAATTCATTACATATGCTTTTGTGTGGTTAAAGAAATTAAAAAAGAAAGAAGGATTACAGTGGCATGTTCTCAAAAGTTCTCTTTTTTTTTTTTTCTTTCTCAGTCTAATCTCTACAGAATGAACCGGGAAAATATTTCTGTTTAAGAGTCAATTACAGATTAGACAATACAAGACAAATACTGATTTAATCTGCTGCTCGTACTGAAGATAGTTTTACCAAGGTAAGATTTCTTACAGCAATTTGGATAAGGGAAAGGTGAAGGCAGAGATAAAATTTTCTAATAACTGGATAAAAGTAGACTTAAGTAGGATGTTTTGGGAAAAAAAAAATCCTGAAAAAAATAACAGGCATGTTAAAAATAAAGTAGACAGTAGAAATTATAAAGCGTAATTTTGAAATTTATTATATCACAGGACACATAAAGAGTGATCTTTGAAAATAAGGCCTTCTTCTGGAAATAATAATTTATAATAGAAGAAATTGTAGTTTAATTTTTTCTGTGTTTTATCAGAGATGCATTGAAAATGGAAAAGTCGAGTATTTTGAAACATAGAAAGCTGAGTAAATTTATGAGAAGTGAAAGATATTGACACTAAAATGCCTCCAGAAACAAAGAGGTATACATGAAAGAAAAGGAACTAGTTATGGTGTGCATGTTGTTGTGCAGGAATCTTTGCAGAGTGAACACATGCATGTACACACCAAGTCTTTCACAGCAAAGCCAGACCCTGACTGATCACAAGTTCTCATGTCATGCTTCCAGCCATGCAACCCACACTTTTGGTATAATTTTATAAAAACACTGCTTGTGGCCTACACAGGCCCTAAGACTTCCCCGGGAGCCCTAAGCTCTGTGAAGATAGATGACCATATGTCCTGGTTTGAGACGCAAAGGACTAATTTCTGCTTCAGCAAATTTCCTTTTCAATAAGGTCTCTTCTAATGCTAGGGAAAACCACATTTTTGGAAGACTCCAGTCTTGGTATGTGGGTTTCAAGGTCTCTTCAGCTTTTTCCAGCTCTCCAGGTGCAGGGATGAGGAGCAAGACACGGGCACTTGACCCAGCTGGCCAACAGGATTATTTCATACCATGAATGTCACATTTAATATAAATTAGAACATTTGCTGAGGATTTCTATTTCTCCCTTGATGGCTGTGGTCCTGAGAACTTCTTGCCCTGGTGCCGAAGCCCTGAGCCCTTCCCTTCCTCCTGAAGCCATAGTGCTCACAGTGCCCCACATTGGCTGTGCCTGCTGGGAGTGCCCAGCTTCTACTGAGAGAATGGGCTGAGTATTGTCCTGGTATAGTTTCTATTGGTATCAGGATCAATATTGGTTCTTTAATATGAGTAATATTAATTTTTTAGTCTTATTCTATTAAATCTGTTTATATTTCAACCCTCAGGTTTCCTTTTTTTATCCCCATTCCCCTTCCCAGGTGGGAAAGGAGTCATTGGGTGATAGAATAATTGTCTAAATGACAATAAATTGTTGTGGATTCCTCAAACTGTAACCCCACAGCAACGTAGATCTCCTGCAATGCCAGAAACAGTACAGCTGTGTTAGTGAGGTGCTTAGCTGAGATTAGTAACCCTCCTACTAGCTGTTCTGTTACACTGAATAAATACATATTTAGAATATCCACTCCTATGCCTGAATTAATACAACAAGGTTCATGTAAGAAGACAGGGCTTGCTGGGTTCTGGCCTGCTGTATGCTGTGTACACACACCAAGAGTTTCTCAAAACAAATAAGTAAAATAAAAGGTGTAGGAGTGCAATATTCAACAGGAACACGCTCCCAGGGTTGCAGATGCGCTTGGAGGTGGGTTGTTGAAAAATGGTTCAGTTCAGAACACAGAAGCTTCACGCTGTCAGTGTCATGCATTTAAAATTGTGTAACATTTTATTAAAACATATCTCAAAGTTCCTTACAAAGGAAGCTACTATCTTCCAAATGCTAGCACTACCATGAGAAAACCCTAATGAATGTGCGATAAGTTTTTCATTCTCTAACTTCTTCCCCTATTCACAGTGTAGGGAGCCAGAGGACACAGGCAGAACAGTTTGAACACACAGTTCATTCGTGGAATAAATTTCCTCAAAATTCAGGGACTATGTTTAATATCCAGGGTCCTCTGGAAATAAATGTATGTGATAATATATTAAAGACAGCATGATAGGATTAAATGAAGATTCTGCAACTATTTCTATGTATATGAGCACTTATCTTTCGAATTATATCTGTTATTACTGGCTCATATTTACATTTAGCTAACACACAGCAAACCTGTTATCAATCTTCTCACTCAAGTAGATATACCTGAACTAAAACCTCATTTTTTCTAATACTGGTTGTATTTTTCATAAGAATAAGATGGTATCAGGGACAGCACCACTATTTATGCCTATAGCCAAGGAATTAATGTTATTTTCATTTTTTCCAAAATTTTTCATATGAAAATGACACAACCTGAAACTAGCTAGATAACTAAAAAACTACCAAAATTTATTTGAAAGGTTTTGAATATTTATCTTATTATTTATCATTTTTCCCTAGTTATAGGGAAACTTTACAATACTTGGATACAAAAACAGATCGTGGGAAGAGTACAAATCAAGAAATATTTGTGCTTATGGGACCAACTTGTGCTCTACTATTGCAGATTTGTCTGTCCAAACCAGAAAGAAGGGTGAGAAAGCAAAAAAAGCAAAATCTCTTAAAAAATGAAGCTTCAGTCTTTATGGCTTTGACACTATGCTGGCTTTCTCCCAAGATTTCTGCAGAACAGTGTGTGGAGGCAAAATGCCCCGTACCACTTCTAGGACATACATTTCCCTTTGCCAAGTACACCAGGGCTTGCTAACACACTCACACAGCCAACACATCAGTGGTTTTTAAAGTCTGATCTAAAAAATAAATAAATATCCACTCACCAATGTCAAGGGAAACCAACGCTCGTGTCTTGAAGAAGATTTGAGTCAAACCTACCTCAGTTTAAATCATTGGCTCAGAGAATCCAAACATTGCTCTTGTGTTTAGAAGAGTAAACCCCTCCCTCCAGCAGCACCTGAAAGAGCCATTTCTTCTCCCTTTCTTCCTTTTCCTTGGAAATCACTTTCTCTCTCCACAGGAAACATGCTGGCAAATTGAGAAGTGCAAAGAGGTATTAAGATAAGTTAGTGAAAGAGGTGGGAATAGAAATCGGGAACTCTAGGCCTAATTTATGCTCCTTGGGGCTAAAAGAGAATTATATAATATGAGGTTTCCTATATAAGACACCCACTATTATACATTACACAAGAAAATGCCTCTCAGAAAATTTTATGGTAATGCTTTTTCCTTGGTTGGCAATGCCAAGATATCAGCATCTTTTAAAAAGTGGAATAAGAAACTGCTGTATATTCCATGCATCTTAATGTTTCAATCTATATAAAGAATTCACTAAGTTTATTATACTATCTACTTGATTTGAAGGGGGAGGAATTAATAAAACGCCAAAATCTAGAGAGGCATGTCTCAAAAGCTTACTAAATTACTTGTTCTGTCACTGCAATGATGACATTTGAAAAGGTCTTTGCTGAGCTCAGAGAACTGGTTTTTCATCACAGCAGCCTTTCTGTGGGAAAAGCAAATTATTTGCTATACTCTATATTCAATATACTCTTTCACAACTGGAAAAAATAAAGTATATCAATAAAAGACTAATTTTAAAATAGAAGAAGGTGACAGGAAAGACAGTAATTCCAAAAGCAGCAGTTGCTTCTGGTTATTCAGACTCAGGATATAAGTAAACTTTAGGAGACTTTTGCACTGTACTGAAAAGTTTAGAGAACAATATATATAGAAGGACTTGGGCAGCAATGTTTTGGGTGTTCCTTCTTCCTTTGCTAGTATTAGGGTCATTTGTAAGGCCTTTGGTCTGAAGAAGGAAGGTAGGGAGTTTTCTACTGCCATCTGTTGACGAATTAGGAATAGAATTGAGGTACACTAGAGAAGGAGCTTCCTCTCACCATCCTTTGGTGAGCAAGAAGGAATTGAAGCTTGCAAAAAAGTCTGTCTGCATCAGCTTTCCCTGGGAAGCTCTTCAGGCCTCACCAGAGATGTATAGAAACTCCCAATGGCATGGAAAGAAAGAAAAGGTTCTTGTCTGTGGTTAGGGCTGTGATCAAAGGTCCTGAGGTTGATCCTATCCTGCCACCAAAGGTGTTGCAAGGGAATGACACAGATGTGATTGCAGGAAGGCAACTTTGCAGTAAAAGAGCACTTTGGGACAGTGGCAGAAGGCAGCAGCAGAAAAGCTAGTGCTGGTTGTTAACTTCCATAGTGACATGTCCTGAAGATTTCAGAAGCTAAGCTAAAAGTACAACAGATCAAAACATGGTTTTGAGTATGCAGAGTGTCTCACAGTTACTGTATCACACACACACACAAAAATAATATAAAAATATATATATATATGCTCAAACTCAATACTTGAAGGACAGTGACTGCAGTTGAATAAGACCGTTGTTGTTCAGTAGCTACCTTTTGCAAACACACAGACTGAATATGCCTAAATCAGGATGCATTACCAATTTTGGATAGTAAGATTAGTGCTGCAAATACTATTTTAAATTATTATTATTATTTTTATAGACATATAGACATACATTCTATGGCAGGTGTCAAGAGGATGGGGTCAGGCTCCTCTCAGTGGTGCCCAGTGACAGGACAAGGGGCAATGGATGCAAGCTGGAACACAGGAAGTTCCATCTGAACATGCAGAAAAACTTCTTTACGCTGAGGGTGGCAGAGCACTGGAACAGGCTTCCCAGAGAAGTGGTGGAGTCTCCTTCTCTGGAGACATTCAAAACCCACCAGGATATGTTCCTGTTCAGCTTGCCCTGGGTATCCCTGCCCAGGGCAGGTGGGTTGGAACTCAATGATCTTTAAGGTCCTTTCCAACCCAAACCATTCCACAATTCTGTCTCAGGTCTCCAGATAACACAACCCACACCAAAATACACCTGGCATCAGGCAACTGCACTAGATGACCTTCAAAGGTCCCTTCCAACCCCATATCATTCCGTGATTCTGTGATTCTTACTACATTATCTTCGCAGACAATTACAAAAATATTTTCTGTATTAAAATCTGATCTATAAGAAAGCACAATTTCTAGAAAAAGCCTAATAGATCTACATTTTCTTCTTACTTTTAGCAGCAAGTCAGCTTCTGTAACACTTTCTTCAGCATTCCCTGTAAATTGACTTAACATTCATGAGTACTTCTACATTGCTGGGAAGAATGTAGTTAATTGTCCATTTCTTTATCTTTTCTAGGAAAAAAAAAAAAAGTGAAAGACTTACATAAACCTTTTTAAAATTTTAACACTAATTGAGACTAGTAGAAATTTGCCCCAAGTACCAGTTTAATAGCTGCAAGATATTAGAAAAAGTTGATATCTAACTTCAGCTGCTCATGAATAGAATGAATTGTATTGTTTCTTTTCTGCTTTCTGCTTCATTGCTGATGTTACCCGTATCTCCAGCCTTACTGCTGGGGAATTGGTGATTTTCAAAACTCATGGAGTGGTTTGAGGTATTTTGCTCCTGGGACACAGTTTTTGTCCGCAGTTGTCAAAGCTTTGGGAGGTTTATGGAAAACAAGTTTCACTCAGTGAAAGAAAATAAATCTCCAATTAAACTTTAAGCTGAAACCCAAATACTTCACGTCAAACACAAAAGACTGTCGATCTTGAATTCGAATGGCCACTCATCTAATGCAACCAGAAAACCAGTCCCCTTGTAAACTCTTTGGGTGAAGACTTGATCAATAAGCGATACTGAGAGACCTATTGGCCTGAGAGTATGACATGGACCTGTTAGAAGGGGTCCAAAGGAGGGCCACAAAAATGCTTTGAGGGCTGAAGCCCTTCTCCTATGAAGACAGGCTGAGAAAGCTGGGGTTTTCCAGCCTGGAGAGGAGAAGGCTCTGAGGAGACATCATTGCAGCCTTCCAGTACTTAAAGGGGGCTAGGACAAGGCTCTGGAGAGACCTCATTGCAGCCTTCCAGTACTTAAAGGGGTCTACAGGAGAGATGGGGAGGGACTCTTGATCAGGGAGTGGAGTGATAGGATGATGGGGAATAGTTTTAAACTGAAAGAGGGGAGATTCAGATTAGATACCAGGAAGAAATTATTTCCTGTGGGAGTGGTGATGCACTGGAAGAGGTTGTCCAGAGAAGCTGTGGCTGCCCCATCCCTGGAGGGGTTCAAGACCAGGCTGGATGGGGCTTTGAGTACCCTGGTCTGGTGGGAGGTGTCCCTGCCCATGGCAGGGGGGTTGGAACTCGATGATCTTTAAGGTCCCTTCCAACCCAATTCATTCTACAATTCTGTCTCAGGTCTCCAGATAACACAACCCACACCAAACTACACCTAGCATCATATTATTTGATTGTGTGATACCAAGAAAATATTTGGTTGGTGTGATACCAACCAAAGAAGTGATATGCCAAAGGGATATTCACTTACCGGATGTATTTACTGTCATCAGAGAGACATAACACTGGCAATGGACTTTTCTGAACTACTGTGTTGTCCTTTTCTCCCCTATTTCCCTTTTTTTCCACTACTCGACCATCTTCTTTTCTTCAGTTTGCTACCTCTGGCAGCACCAGTCTGGGCACAGAGCCTAAGTTAATACATTAATTGGATTATACTCCGTGCTGCGTTTCACCTTTAACGCTGGCACATTTCTCTCGTGAGAGCAGAGTCACTCATTGGGAAACACTGAACTAAAGGACTTAAAGTGCAATTGGTGTTTTACTAATTGTTCATATCAACCAGTGGCCGATATATATTCTCCTGGAGCTTTCCCCACATAGATTATTGGGTTCTTTTACGTGACATTGATTTATTTTTCTTTGGTTTACGTCTCAGTTCAGTACTTGCATTCGAGTGCCCGCTACATGTTAAGAGACCCAGGGAAGGCATCTTGTTTTTCCAGGCCTTTTAAATGGAAGTTGAAGATAGAGATCCCTGCAAAGGCCAAGTAGAGCTCCAAGAAATTTTCTTCAGATAACTTGGCAGAAAGATGACAAGTAAAAGCTTTTGATTTTGAAATTGACATACAAAATTCTCTAGTAAGATTTGACTATTCAATTTCCTTCAGCTTTTTTCTCCATGAAGATTTTTCTTTCCAAGATTGCCTGGAGTTGGGTCTTTCTAAAACAGTTGCTACATTTTCCCAGAATGTCTGATTCTTTATGTGCCTAAGAACTGCAGCAGTGAACAGCCCAAATTTGGTCCCGTATTTGGTGCTTCCCTTTATTGCATGAGAGAAGCACAGTCTTCTAACATTTTCCTTATTTCCCCTCCCACTACCTCCACAACACAGTAACCTTCACACCAACTGAGAATAGCTGGATGCAGCTTCCTGCCTGGTTTCTCAATTGCTGGCAATTTACTTGGCCAGATGGGGTTTCTGTGGAGAAATGCGAAGGTTAAGTGTGCCCCTGCAGAGCTCTTGGCTCCTGCTGACTCAGCAAGTGAAGGTCACAATCAAATAATATAACTTCCACCTCTTTTCTCCCCTTCTTTGTATCCCCTTCAATTTTCCCTCCTTCCACTCATCCAGGACTGTGTCTGTGCTACTATTTCAGATGATTTATTTTTTTTTTTTCCCCCAGTTAGGATCTTCAGTAGCTTGAAATTAAGGGAATCTTTACTCGTCTTACTCTAAGTTCCTACAGGGAAAAAGTGGAGTCGCAGAGACTGAAGTGAGGGATGAATCAGAATCACAGAATCTTCTAGGTTGGAAGGGACCTTAAAGATCGTCTTGTCCAACCATCAACCTAACTGACAAAAATAGACAGCCACACAACAAACAAGGAGCATCATCACTAAACCATCCCTCCCAGCACTACATCAACCCGTCTTTTGAACACCTCCAGGGATGGTGCCTCAACCACCTCCCCGGGCAGCCCATTCCAATGGCTGATAACCCTTTCAGTGAAAAAATTTTTCCTAATATCCAGCCTGAACCTCCCCTGGTGCAACTTGAGGCCATTTCCTCTTGTCCTGTCGCCTGTGACTTGAGAAAAGAGCCCGACCCCCACCTCTCTACACCCTCCTTTCAGGGAGTTATAGAGAGCAATAAGGTCTCCCCTCAGCCTCCTCTTCTCCAGGCTGAATAACCCCAGCTCCCTCAGCCTCTCCTCATAAGACTTATTCTCCAGACCCCTCACCATCTTTGTCACCCTTCTCTGGACCCACTCCAGCACCTCGATGTCTTTTATATGGTAGGGGGCCGACACACAAAGCTGAAGCAGCATGTGTAGATGATCGGAAATGGTAGCACAGAGCTCTTCAGCCAAGGATGGGGGACGGTGTGGTGTCTGCATATTGTCTCTGTGTGAGCAGCAGAGCAAGGCATCACTTGGTTTCTGCTCTTACCGATACTCGAAAAGCATTAAGAGCAGGAGCAGCAGCTGAGATATAATTTTTTTTTCCGGAGAAGCCTTAAAAAGAAAAAAAGAATAAGTGAGGGCAGATATTGAGGGAAATGAGATTTAAGCCCCATTATAAATGGAAATGTCTTCAAATAGGGTAATTTTGAAAATGTGCTGAGGCACCAGTCCATTTAAAAGTCACGGGAACTTATTCATTAACCACATTAAAGTGAAGGAAAGTCCCATAAGACACGCTTACATTTACAACTGATTGACTTCAGAATGCCTTAAATTGGCACGTAGATATTTTTATAAAGAATAGACAGCTCTGGGAAACAAAACACTGAAGAAAGCAGACAGTCAAACAAAACAGCGTATCAAGAGCAGGCTACAACCAAGTGGGATTCTGGCCACAATACACCTGTATGAGAGTTTGGCTCTCTGACATCCTTCTTTAAAATGGAAATTTATCCTTTTTTTAGAAAGGTGTGCTTTTTTTTCATCATAAATATGTCTTAAGTCCTGTGACACAGCCACAAGATGGGAATATTTTTGTCTCTCTCCAGCTTGCAATAAGGTTTAACAAAGAACCACAGAAATCTTAGTGCTGCAAAGATAAGGCAAGAGCTGGATGTTTAAAAGCTTTCATTTCCCTTTATAAAGAGCAAAATGCTATTCTCAAAACAGTATTTCATGACTGATTAGTCCTTGGTCTGGCCCAGGGGTCAGGTTTTTTGAACCAGCAAGTCAGACACAACGCTGGCCTTGAATGGTGGCTTTGATGAGGGTGGTTGTGTGGTGAGAAAGCGCTATTACATGGGCTGTTCTTAGGCTCAGACCTTACATTTCCAGCAGGACTGAGGATCAGTTATGATATTTCCATTCTGCTACAGGCAGTTAGTTGACATCTAATCCTTCTTGCTAATTAAAAACAAAGTTTTTTTCTAAAAGGCCGCTATTTCTGCTTTTAAAGTACATGTAACAGAAACAAAAGCAGCCTAAATTATTAGTTCTTTCCACCAATGAATCTAACCTGAGAAAATTGACCATATTCTGTACATCGCTGATAATTTTTAAATCCTATTGACAATTCCAGCAGGTTGTAGAATTTTACATCTGTTAGCAGCTGCTTGCCAAATATTTTCTTGCTATTATCAGGTAACCAAATAAAAATGTATTTACAAATATGTACATACAAGCATATGTATATGTGTGGGCTAGGAATATCTGAAATGAGGCCTAGGTGAATCAGTTTATCTGGGATGACATTTTTTCATGGCCCTCAACAGGAAATTAGTCTCAAACTCTCAAGCTCGAGTGGGCTCTTACTACCTGAGATATAGCACAGTGACCAAGAAGAAGTCAGAGGAAGGATGGAAGAATGGCTTTTGTTGGAAGGGACCTTAAAGATCATTGAGTTTCAACCCACCTGCCATGGACACGGACATCTCCCACTAAACCAGGTTACTAAAAGCCCCATCCAGCCTGGTCTTGAACCCCTCCAGGGATGGGGCAGCCACAGCTTCTCTGGGCAACCTGTTCCAGTGTCTCACCACCCTCAAAGCAAAGAATTTCTTCCTGGTATCCAATCTAAGTCTCCCCTCTTTCAGTTTAAAACTGTTCCCCTTCATCCTATCACTCCACTCCCTGATCAAGAGTCCCTCCCCATCTCTCCTGGAGTCCCTTTAGGTACTGGAAGGCCATTATAAGGTCTCTCCAGAGCCTTCTCTTTTCCAGGCTGAACAACCCCATCTCTCTCAGCCTGACAGAGTGTAAATGAGTTTTGCTGGAGGAAATGGAAGAACAGCAAATATACCTAATTCTGTAGCCTAATAGTTAGGTTACTTAATTGAATATAGGCTGGCTGTGCATCAAATGACTTTAAACAGGTTTTCTAACTGCTTATATGTTTTACGCTACATATTCCTTTGAGGAAAACAGAGATATCCCTGGTGAAGGGAACTACCTCAGGTCTTCTCTTTCACAGACAGATATTCCAACCTAACGTAACCCAACCCCAGTGAAATTACCAAAGGTGGTTTAACTGGTCATCCAAACTTTTGTTTACAGAACAATATGTAGTTGTCATTACACCTGTGTTGCCTCTCTGGACTTGACCCTTTCTAATTCCATTCACGGAATCCATTTCATGTCCGAATCTTCACAGAGTGTAAATGAGTTTTGCTGGAGGAAATGGAAGAACAGCAAATATACCTAATTCTGTAGCCTAATAGTTAGGTTACTTAATTGAATATAGGCTGGCTGTGCATCAAATGACTTTAAACAGGTTTTCTAACTGCTTATATGTTTTACGCTACATATTCCTTTGAGGAAAACAGAGATATCCCTGGTGAAGAGAACTACCTCAGGTCTTCTCTTTCACAGACAGATATTCCAACCTAACGTAACCCAACCCCAGTGAAATTACCAAAGGTGGTTTAACTGGTCATCCAAACTTTTGTTTACAGAACAATATGTAGTTGTCATTACACCTGTGTTGCCTCCCTGGACTTGACCCTTTCTAGTTTCTTTCACGGAATCCATTTCATGTCCGAATCTTCTATCTTTCAAGTCTTTCCACTAAATTACATTCCATCTGTGAAGCCTGTAGAGCCTTAATCATGCCTTCTAACAAATGTTATCACACTTATATAGCAAGAGACGCCCCAAGAGAAGACTAGAACATTTGGGAACTTTTACCATCTGTGCATCTCCGGCTTATGCTTATTCAAGAGTCCTTTCCCCTACCCCAGTTCCTTCTTCTCCAAAATGTTGAATACCTAAATTCATTCCCTTTCATGGAGACAGGGAACTTTGCTGTCCTCTGTCTGCAACAGAAATTAATATATTCCACACAGTTATATTAAGATGGCAATAATTAAATGCATATTTCATAGTTAGAAAATTATCAAAATAATGTTATAGGTGGAATCGCAGTTCCACTCACTTGTACTTGTGTGGTCTGACATAGTCTTTGATTAGAGTCATTTTTTCCCCAAAAGCCCTTATTTTCTTTGTTGTACAGAACTGACCTTCTCTGAAGCAGAGGAAAACAATGTTCCATTGTGTTAGAACATCCTACTTTGAAGCTGGAGAGTGACACTCGCTTCCATCATAGAATTCCCCCATGACATTAAGTCGCAGAACAAAACGTTTTGATTGTGATTTCATCTGTTTCTGAGCTCTACCCTAAAATCCTGAGACTGAATTGCAGAACCGCGAGCATCCCCAGACATATCTTATGTCAGAGAAAGTTTAGGTTTGTGCATGTAAAAGCACTCCCCAAAATATGGACCTAAAAGGCTCAACTTAGATATCCTAAATCTGTGCATGTTTTTGACCCGCATCATCCATCTTACAGTCCCATTTGTAAAACTGGAATCATAACAACCCCCAGTATATTACAGTTCTTCAGAGATTAAATAATGGTTTTGAATATTTTAGACACTGCAGTGGTGTACATCATAAAAAAACCCAACAATTTATTAATTAGATGTCCAGGATGTTATTTGAACAATATGCAGTAAATAAAGCCTTGAGACAAACACTGAATATGGAAAAATAAAAGTTTTAAATAATTTCTTATTAAGTGCAACCTTACACTTTTGTTCTGTGCAATTAAATAAAAATGTGTTTGTTTAATTAATTATTTATTATGCATGTGTTCATTTGCGGTTTATTTATTTATTTACTTACTTATTTGATTCCAAATTGAAATCCAGTGGAGAAAGGGTACATAAACATGTAATTAGATAGCAATTAAACATTGCAATGGATGGTGCAGTGGCACCTGAATTGAAGGTATGCTGACAGTGTTACTCTGATATCTTCTGAGTATTTGATCTGCCAATATGAATAATGTTCTTGATAATAATTTGGGGGGGTTATATAATTTTGTTTCTATATCGTTTCCCAGCCAAAACCCAAAAAACAAACTAAAATGGAACATAAGTTTAATCATACGCTATATGAGTGATGTTTACATGATTGGTCATCAGGATTGTATCATTTTGATCTGCTGAATAAGCCCTTGCTATTTGAAAAAGAACTAAATGTATACAGTGGTACCATTGGTCATGGAGACCATGAATGGGATCATTTCTATAGCAAATTTCACTGTCATTTTTTTGCATCATTGCTACTTAGGACAGTCAATAAAGTTTTTTTATCCTTTTGACAGAATCCCAGAATCCCAGAATGATATGGGGTTGGAAGGGACCTCTGGAAATCATCTCATCCAACCCCCCTGCCAGAGCAGGGCCACCCAGAGCAGGTTGCACAGGAACGTGTCCAGCTGGTGTTTGAATGTCTCCAGAGAAGGAGACTCCACCACCTCCCTGGGCAGCCTCTTCCAGGGCTCTGCCACCCTCACAGCAAAGAAGTTCCTCCTCATGTTTAGACGGAACTTCTTACATTCAAGTTTGTGACCATTACCTCTTGTTCTGTCACTGGGCACCACTGAAGAAAGACTGGCCCCATCCTCTTGACACCCTCTTTTTAGATATTTATATGCATTTCCCTCTATTTTGATCTAACTTTCATCCCTCTGTATTCAAATATAGCAGCTTTTTGTGACCATTACCTCTTGTTCTGTCACTGGGCACCACTGAAGAAAGACTGGCCCCATCCTCTTGACACCCTCTTTTTAGGTATTTATAGGCATTTCCCTCTATTTTGATCTAACTTTCATCCCTCTGTATTCAAATATAGCAGCTTCCTGTTCCACATTGTTATGTCCCAAAAGAAAGATCTCATAATGCTGGAGGAAAGTGATTTCTGGGCAAAGAGCTGAAATCACCAAGACTCTGTTCCACATCATTGTTATGTCCCAAAAGAGAGGTCTTATAACGCTGGAGGAAAGTGGTTTCTGGGCAAA
This sequence comes from Calidris pugnax, assembly GCF_001431845.1. Classification (NCBI taxonomy): domain Eukaryota; kingdom Metazoa; phylum Chordata; class Aves; order Charadriiformes; family Scolopacidae; genus Calidris; species Calidris pugnax. Next base: position 1,551,445 of record NW_015090891.1, read on the forward strand.
GAGCTGAAATCACCAAGACAGTATTAATCAACCACACGTTGCGCTACACCTCATGTGAATAAAATCTTTCAGGAATATATCTTCTAAAAATGTGAAGTCCTTCCCAATCTTATGCAAAATTCAGTTTTTAATGGATTGCAACTTGAACAAACTTGGGGGGATGGATTTTAATATTCAGACAAAATATTCACAAAAGCTGGCCTATTGAAAGCTCAACTTCATAGTGAAAGATATGAAACTCCTGAAATAATTTAAATAAGATTGTCTATAAATTTCATCATGGGTAAAATAATCTTGCTTCTTTACCAGGTATCATTGAATCAACCTGACTTTCTAAAAATATTTGAATATAGCTTCAGACATGGAAAGAAGAAGTTATATGCTAAAACTCTGGAAAGTAATAAACAACTAAAAACTCCAAGATACGTTATTTGAAGTGTCATAAAGTCATAATAGTAAAGTTATATGCTAAAACTCAGGAAAGTAATAAACAACTAAAAAACCACAAGATATGTTATTTGAAGTGTCATAAAGTCATAATAGTTGATGTTATCCTTCTTACTTATACCTTTCAGAGTAGTAATAATACCAAGTTAAGTCAATAACTTCTTCCAAGAATGACACATTGAATGAAATCTAGAAAACTTTTCTTCTCATTACTTTGTGTTCATGAACTTTTGGGAACTTTAGTCAATTAAATATATCCTCTTTAAACCACACTATGAGTCATGTAGTCTCCCTTGAGAAAAAATAAAATAAAGTAGAAGTTTGGGACAAAAATTCCAAAATGTTTTTGAAAGAAAAACCAAGGTTAATAAATAAAAGACAAATAACATAGTTAAAAAGTAGATTCACCTGGTTGTGCTGCTGCATAGTTTTAAAATGAAAATTGGAACTCCCTCAGCTTTCTGAAATCTGCTTTTTCTCATTTCTTCCTTATAAAATTTGAATTGTATTTGTTCATAAAATTAAAAAAAAAAAATCCACAAAAAAAACCAGTTCCTTATCTTCACCCCCTCATTATTCTATTTCTCATCTTCTCTTTCTGATCTATCTGTTTAAACTTCTCTAAGGTACTTGACAGAAGAATCTTCACGGAAGGATATATTCTAATATCCAGATTTTGCTTTCTGTGTATTCAGCCTGGCATCATCTGGTAACTGATACCATCCCTCTTCATTCAGACATGCAAAATAACGAACTTACACGTGAATGATGTAGACAATATGTAGATGATACAAGACAGACACACGCAGTAGCAAAAGAGCAGAATGTGTAAATAGTAGATCATCTTGTAGACTTGAGTGAAACTTCAAATGTAAACCTTCAGATCTTAGTCAGAGAACTGCTAAGAAAGCAATGGCTTCACTTTTACAGAACATGATATAAATAAGTGAAAAATAAGTAAATTTAACAGGATTTACCTGCAGATACCCAAATAAATTGTATGTTGTTTCAGCTTTCAACAAGGATCGTGATGTTGAAATGAGAAAATTAATGAAAGTAGAGGTGTAAAAAAAGAATTATCACATCTGAAATAAAATGAATTCAAAGACTACAAAATACTCAAATCAAAGAGTCTTCTACCCTTCACTCCAGAATCCTGAAGGAATGAATACATACATCTGAAGGGTCTAGAACAAGGATTCCTAATATGTATATCAGGATGAGCACTTATGGAAAATAGCAAATAACCTCCCTACATGTGAGATGGGAAGCTGAAGAGAGGAAATAAATAGATCTCTCAATATGATTTTTAGATGGTTTTAGAACACAAAGCTTCAGAGTAAATTTGGAAGCACAGAATGAGTAATGGCACGGAAGTACAAAGCAAACTTAATAAAATCCATCTTAAAGGTTTGAAAGAGTAGATGATACCATTTACCTGATATCTTTCTTTAATAATTTATCTTCTAAGCCAGGCAAGCGGAGAAGATCTCACCTATCTGGATTTCAAAACAATTTGCGACACTATCTGATAGGAAAGGTATTAGTTAAGATTAAGAAGATAAAAATAAATAATGAGGAGAGGACAACAGATTACGTTAGGTGTTTGCATCATTACATGGTAGCTGTTAAGGGGTTCTTCATGGGCAGTCTTGGAATAGAACCTGTTGACACAAATTAAAGACTAGATCACAAAAACTCAGAACATGCTGCCGAAATTTGCTGGTAAAACAAGTCTGAGAATCATCAAAATCATAACAACATAGAGGAAGAATCAGATGATCGTGATGACTTCTATAACAGAAATGGAATTAAACTTAATAGTAGCAAAAGCAATGTAATATGATTTTCTGCTATAAGCTGTGAATTCATCAGCTGGAACTGACAGAGAAAGAGAAAGATCAAGCCAATCTACTGAAGAAAGACTATCATCCACCAAAACATGCTGCAGCTATGAAAAATCTTAACATGGAGTATTAGACATGGTATTTCTGGGAAAGAAAGGGATGTTTAATGCTATTACATCAGGTAGAATAGATCGTCATGATGAAAATAATGAAAAATCCCTGCTCTCCATATAAAAAAAAATAATTCACTGAAAGCTTCACTAAAAATGGAGTGGAGGTAAAGGGGAAGTCTGTCAGCATGACCTCAGGAATGCAGAACTTAATTTGTGAGAGGAAATTGAAGAACCTGGTATTATTTCGCAAACAGAACTGAGATGACAGAAACTCTCTCTGTAAACACATCAGTGGCTAAAAAGAGCCTGTGGATGTTTGTAGTGATGTATTGAACTTTGAGATTAATATCAACATAAGAATTTTATATATATATAAATATATTTATTTAAAATGCTTTTTTTGTGTGTAGTGTGAGTGCTTGCACTATTAGGGGATAGGACCCAGCACCCAAGGACCCACTGTCAGTTTATTCTGAGTCATAAACACGATCTCTGTGGTCAGGCGAAATAACATTTACACCCCCAAGTGGTCTGATGGCATTTGTGGTGATTAAAATGCACATCATTTTCTTCTCCACTCATCTGCTTAAGATCTACATGAATGCTTTACACATCATTCACTCACTAGGTGCCTAATGCAAAGCTTATTTAGTCAAAGTACTTCCATTGACTTCTGTGTGCTTTGGATTAGTTTCTATATCCTTACCCATCAACCAGCTGCTGCAGGCTTCCAGCTTTATCACAATATTAGACTGCTTTTCTCTTTTCCCCATGATCTTAAAAAGGCAAAGAAAGAGGTATACTTTGGTTTGCCCGGTCTGTTCTTTAATGTGCTTAGATTGCAGTTATTTCCTGCTGAGCTCTGGATGAGGTTTAGTTTGTTGAAGAGCAACTTTTTAATCATCTCACAGAATGAATGAACTGGAAGATGTGTCAGGCTTCTATCAGAAGATGAAAAATGTGGAAACTTATCAGTACCTCTCTTCCTCTAGATATATTGTAGGCCATAAAAAACCCCACTCTGCACAGTACTTATTACTCTTATAAAGGAAGCTAAAAATGTAATTATGCGAAGGATGATCACCGAGAAACTTTGCAAAACAGTTCAAGCAGGCATAAAAGTATGGCTGCCTGTGTGTGGCAAAAAGTGCAGAGGAGGCAGCGGAAGAAGAAATGATTTCAAAGACAAACGATGTCATCTTCCCCACAGGAAGGGTGGCTACAACCCCTTAGCTGTTATTTTGGAGAACTAAGACAGCAGAGCAAAACATTCCACAAGCAAAGCTGGTCAGGGTTGTACCAGCACATAGATCAGTGCTTAACGGCCTAAAATATATTTGGCTACTGGATGCACTTGGTTTATTTATTATTTTTTTTCTTATTGGTGCTTACAGGATCCTGGTTTAGGGTGGTACAAGCAGAGCCTTCCCCAGGCTCAAATGTCGAAGCTTTTCACTAGGCCTGAGCAGTACAGGCGTGGATATCTATAGCACAGAATCACAGAATCACAGAAAGATTTGGGGTTGGAAGGGACCTCTGGAGATCATCTAGTCCAACCCCCTGCCAGAGCAGGGCCACCCAGAGCAGGTTGCACAGGAACATGTCCAGGTGGGTTTTGAATGTCTCCGGAGAAGGAGACTCCACACCCTTTCCAGGCAGCCTGTTCCAGGGCTCTGTGTCCCTCACAGCAAAGAAGTTCCTCCTCATGTTTAGAGGGAACTTCCTATGTTCAAGTTTGTGCCCGTTCCCTCTTATCCTGTCCCTGGGCACCACTGAAAAAAGACTGGCCCTATCCTCTTGACACCCACCCTTTAAGTATTTATAAACATTGATCAGATCCCCCCTCTTCTCCAGACTAAAAAGTCCCAAGTCCCTCAGCCTTTCCTCATCAGAGAGATGTTCTAGTTCCCTCATCATCTTCGTAGTCCTTTGCTGTACCCTCTCCAACAGCTCCCTGTCCTTCTTGAATCGGGGAGACCAGAATGTTTATGTTTTAATGCTTCATGTTTTTAATGTTTTTCCTTTGCTGTACCCTCTCCAACAGCTCCCTGTCCTTCTTGAATCGGGGAGACCAGAATGTTCATGTTTTAATGCTTCATGTTTTTAATGTTTTAATCTAGCTCAGGGAAAGGTGGAAAGGACTCTGCCTCCTCAAACTTGCTGTTTTTGCTCATCATGGTAGCAAGCAAATGGCCCTTACTTTTTTTTTTAACGAATTGTCATGCCTCTGTCAGGGTCAAACAAAGGATTAAGGAAAAAATGGAACAATTCTGCACTGAAGAGCTAAATAAGTGCTATAACAATATGACCTCTAATGGTTCTAGTGTTGCGCTTTTCATATGGAAAAAAATGACAGGTCTAACATCCTAAAATAACTGGTAAAGGAGTTTAGTCATTGCAGAGCAAGGCCAAATAGACTGTCCAATGAGCAACCGACAGCTTGATCCTATTCTAAATTACTTTCTATGTCACCATATTTAGTCCCCTAATTTATAACTGTGCATTTATACAACCCTTATTTCTGCCGGAGAGCAATGATTATTTTTGGTCAAGTAGGCAGAAACACTGAAGTTCCCGAATAAGAGAGGATATGTG